>NW_004524655.1:3615279-3673777 GCF_000260255.1 Octodon degus
AATAACAATACCTGAAATCCACACTTTCTAAGACCTCTTCACACAAACCCTTCCAGCCCCTTCCAGTCAGGAACGATGTCTCCCTCTCTGAGCTCCTGCAACATCTTAGCTCTACACACTCCAAGAAGTAATTAATCGTGCTCTGTCTACAACAGTTACCAAATAATGACACTGAATTTGGTAATTGCTCAGATTTTTAATGTTCCAAGTGTTATGTCCTGTTCTCCAGCTGCCTTGGCAAGCTCTATGGAGAAGGAAAGGACTCTCTTCTTCCCCTTCCTGACTCCTGTCATGAGAGGCCCAAAGACAACTTCTCCTTAAAGCTACTTGGGTGGATTATAAGGAATCTAAATTGCATACATGGCGTTGTCCTCCAGCTCCTGGACCTGCCAAAGCAGAACCACAGACAGATCCCAGAAACGCATGTTTCTACAAATTTTCCAGGGGATTGTGGTGCATGATCAAGTTTGAGAACCTCTGGCCTACAGTCTCCATCGTTGCCGCTCAGAGCTCAGAATCAAGTCCCGATCCAATCTTGATTAGCTTTGGTAATGTGATGGTGGGAAAGTTCCTTAACTTCTGTACGCCTCCATTTCCTCATCTCTAAAATGGGGATACTAATAGCGACAACCTCAAAAAGTTCATATGAGAATTAAAGGAGATTTTCTTTGAAAGAGTTTAACCCAGGGCCTAGTTGGCTCCAGCCCTGGATAGATCTTACGAGCAGAGATTGCCAACAGTAGGACCAAGAAAACAGAGCACGCTGATCTGTGTCTCAAGCTGGGGCACTTCCCAGCTCTTCAGCCTTAACTGCTACACCCTTCTCTTCTGTCCATGTCAGCTCTACTGATCTCTAGCAAAGCCAGCTTCTTCACAACCTGCCCAATGAGCACAAAAGCACTTGTCTTGCCTCTTAAGTATGTCTAGACAACCTTTCCCAGAATCCTTTGCAGTTAGGGTTCTGGTCAATGGGCTACAGACAAACACAAAGTAGATCACTTGTAAGTCTGGTCCATTAAAAAAAAAAACCCGGTGCAAACTTTTGATTCCCTCCCTCCTGCTCCACTCTACCTCCCAGATGTCAATACAATAGTCCCTTACTACTTCGTGGTTCAACTTTCGTGGACTCACTGTTTCATGGGTTTTTAAAACTCATTAATCTAAACTACTTCTTGTGGATTTTTTGCTATGTCATGGTATTTTGTGGTACTGCACAGTACTGTATGCATATTTATATGCATAAAATTTGTGGCTTTAATGATTTTTGCCTAAAAATTTAAAAATATATAAAAATATTTAAAATGTTAACTCTAACACATTAAAAAAATATTAAATCAAAATAAAATGGACTGTTTATCATATGTATTTGCTTACTAGATGAATACATACAGTACTGTACAGCACATGTAGGTGTCAAAATTACACAGATTTATGAGTTTAGAAAATGGTTAAGGAAATTAGAAGTGTTTAAAAAAGTGTGGGAAAGGTTTGTAAGAGTGTGGGATGGGTTTATAAAGCCTTAAAATATACATAAATACAAAAATAAATATCACTACTTCACTGATGCTTACTTATTGTGGGGGTGTCTGGAACATATCCTCCACGATAAGTGAGGGACCACTGTCCTCAGGGCACTCCTGTGGCTACGTGCTGATGGTGGTAGAGCCGGGGCCCTGCCTTCCAGAATCTCCATGTTTCAAAAGTCCTCATCTTGAGCACTCATTCTGGATTTAACAAGAGTTTGGAATAAACTACCATATTTAGCAGCTGAGTTTTGCCTTCTGTGGTTACCAAAGCAACCAAAAGCAACACATTCCCTTCATGGTGGATGATGTTGGCTGCTTCTCCCCCATGGAAATTTCCTGCCTAAGATCTTGACTTCTTCCCAGTATTCAGACCTTTACCCCAAGTGTCCCAGCAGCAGCGCTGGTCTAGAGTCCCCTGAGGACAGAGGCAGGGCCCATGCTGTGCACAGTAGGGTGTTGGGCAGCATCCATGGCCTCTACCCACTAATGCCCGCAGTTCTCATGGCATGCACCTAGTGGTGACACCAAAAGCTACTTCCAGTGACTGTCAAACATCTGTAGGAGGAGGGGAAGAAGGGAAGAAATCACTCCTGGCTAGGACTCACTATTCTACACAAATGTCACAAATGTGTCAGAACTTCCCAGACCACCCGATCTCAATTCACCCCCTCGCCTAATGGGCCTCACTGTGCAGTCCCTCACCCCACTGTGTGCTGTTCACAGCATTTACCATTCACTGAAAATGCATGATGAATCGATTTATTTACTTGCTGCCTCTCGGCTGTTGGATCCTAAATCCCACAGAGGCAGGGACCTCATCCATTTTGCTGTCTGTTGTATCACTCATGCCCAACCCAGGGCCCAGCTCCTAGCAGGGGCTCCATAAATATTTGCCAAATGAATGAGAGGGGAATTGGATGCCAGCGATGGGAAGTGGACTGAGAGAGGAAGATTAGAACTCAAGGGAGAGACAGCCTGGCGTGACTCCAAGTAATCAAGTGGCTCAGGAAGAAGAAAGGGCTTCCGGTTGCTGGGAGTGGAATAAAGACCAACTATACGGGCTGTGTTGGATCACCGTCGTGCTGTCAACAGCAGCTCCCTGCTAGGAAGAAGTGGAGTCCAGACTGAGGCTTTCCCAAGACCTCTGGCCCTTGAGGACCAGTCACCAGTTGTGACCCGCTCACCCATGGGACCCAAAAACCAGATCTGGGGATTTTCTGCCTCACTGCAGTTCGGTAAATAACGGACTGCGCAGAACTCGTGAGCTATTGCTGTTAGCTCCAGCTCCGTCGTGTCTCTGCCAACTGCAAAGTTGACGATGAAAGAATCTTCTCTCAATTTTAAAGGTGCCGCCTGACTAGCAATGAACCCCTCACTTCTTAGCCCTTCTCTCCACATTCCCAGCCACTGTGGGGAGGACAGATTCTACAACAGGAAGGAATTTCACTGACCAACCATCCCACACTGTCAGCTGGTCCTGGTTTTGCTTTGGAGGGAAGTTTTGGTTGTTTTGTGGAAAGAGAAAATAAGTCACAGGTATGACTAAAAGAGAATTTCCCAAGCATAAACATAGCTTAAGGTTCCACTCCCAACACTGCAAATATACATATGTACATATATTTTAAAAAGTGGAAGGGCCGGCCAAATAGCTCAGTGGATTAAAGTGCCTGCCTGCAAGCAGGTGCATGGGCCAGGGGTTCAATCCCTGGGCCTGCCATGCCAGCCCCACTCCGGGGGCTTGCTGAGACGACAATTGAGACTGGGTGCACCTATAATTCCAGCTCTTGGGAGGCTGTAAACAGGCAGATCACTATGAGTCCAATCTAGTAGCGAGACCCTGAACACCCTGTAGACCCTTCCCTAAAATACAGAAAAAGAAAAAAGTAGAAATAGAAATGAAAGAAAAAAATGAAGTTAGTGAGTTTATTAAAAAGCTAAAAATAAATGAATATATGAGAATGAAGATTATGAGGCTAAATTAAGTTAAATCAAAATTAAAATGCGCTGGTTTATTTTTCAAAGAGCATCAAATTTGATCGGTTGATGATTCTTCATAGAGTTCGCCAAGGAAGGGTGATTTATCTCCTGCTTGCTAATGAATGTCTGTGTCTCAGACAAAATCCTCTGGTGACAGGCACATCCAGACTCCACTATATCAATCCCTGGTACCAGGAAAAAAAAAGACAAAAAATAAAAATTAGGGAGGCCGGGGAGATAGCTCAGTAGAAGAAGCACTTGCCTGGCAAGCACAAGGTCCTGAGTTCAATCCCTGATACTGAAAAAAAAAGAACAAACTCCACAATGGTGGGCACCCAGCTGATGGAAAGTTCTTCCTTCAGTGGAAATCAAACTTTGTCCAGGGCAATGTCCACCCTGATGGCCCTGCTCTGTCCCCTACACCTACAAGGCACAAGCCACCCCTACAGGTGCTGCAACACCTTTTCACATGTGACAACAGGGATGTGACTTTGTCCATCCCCACTTTCGCTTCAGAATAAACATGACCAGCTCCTTCAACCACTCTGGAAAAGAGGAAATTTGGGAGAAGCTGCAACTCTGACCTAGAGCTTCTGTGTTAGTTGATACATTGTGTCAACTTGGCTGAATCAGCTCGGTGGTTCTCAGAATGGGGGCCTAGCCCTGAAGGTGGGCAGGACCCAGGAATTGAGAAAGGCTTCCTGCCGGACTTCCTGCAGTCCAGCCCCGGCTTCCATAGAGAAGTCGCAGTCTTCCAAGGAGCTTGAGATTTGCAGCCAGAGGAACTACAATTGCTGGTCTTCGCAGTCAGCATAGAAGAAAGAACGAGGCTTGGTGGACGCCCCAGCTGCTGCTCCTTCTCTGCTCTTCACTGTTTTCTGCCCCATGAACTGCTGACATTTGACTTGGAGCTAGTGGATTATGGACTGAACCCTCCAGTAACTGTGAGCTAAATAAACCTTTCCTTCCTTCATTTTGAGTGTTGGGTATTTGTCACAGCAATGAATAAAAAGTAACTAAGGCAGCTTCTGAAAGGGAAGCCCCTGTTTTAGTTACTTTTTGCTGAGACAAAATATCTGACACCCAAAGCTAAAGGAGGAAAGGTTTATTTAGCTAACAGTTTATAGAGGTTTCAGTTCCTAACCAGCTGGCTCCAAGCCAGGGTTGGCACATGGTAGAGGGGCCACAGTTTATGGTTGCAGGAGACAGCAAAAGCAACAAGAGAGGAGAAGAAAAGACTCTTTATGACCCTTCCATTGAATGCAGGCTACCTGCCTAAAGCAAGTATAGTACCCACAGCCATGACCCCAGCATTGGACCATGAATCAATCACTGTTCATTAGATTCAGCTACCTCCAAATAGCCCACCCTGCATGACCGTGTGAGGCTTTGGGGTAACATCCAGACACAAACCGTAACATCCCCAGGTACAGGAGCTCTGCCAGCACCTGAGGACTGAGCAGGAATGCAGCGCCCTAGCCCACTCCCGACCTATTAAATCAGAGATTCTGAGAATGAGGCCACTCGCGTCCTCACCAGCCCTCCTGGGCCACGAAGGCACACCCACTTCTGAAGGCACTGCTTCCCACCAGACGGGCCCTGGCAAGCTCCTTTAATATCAGTGCTACAGTTTGGACATGGCTCATGCACTGCGAACTTGGTCCCCAGCACGGCCACGCAAAGTGGTGGAGGGATCTCAAGGGGGAGGCTGGCTTGTCCTTGTCTGGCCCTGGCTTCTGCTATCACCATGCAATCCTTTTTCCTGTGATGCCATGGTGGGATGGAGCCAGGGCTGGTGCCGCACTGGCAAGCCTTTCAGTCCTTGAAACTGTGAAGTTACAACTAATAAGTAACTAATAAGTGAGCCTCTTTTCTATATAAGTCTCCTAGCCTTGGATTGCTTATCATAGTAACAGAAAACAGACTAACACACTCTGCTTAGGTTTCCCCTCTATCAAGAAAGCTAATAAAAATACCTATATCACAGAATGATTGTGAGAAATTAGTGTGGCATACTACGTCAGAGCTTACGAGAAGCTGGGTAAGGAGTAGAAAAAGGGAATACTAGTTACAGCAGCCAGTTACTACTATTTGCATCCTAAACCTGGTAGGGCTCTTCTTAGATTTACCTGTTGAGAAAGGGGAATAGTTGGGAGTGTGACACATGAAAATATATGTGGCAGTTCCTGTTGGGAGCTATGGTGTGGAACTTAGGTTCAGGGGACAGGCACACTTTTGTCTGGAATGAGCATGCCAAAGATGTTCCCTTTGGAGGTAGCTTCACTGTTCAATAGAGAGGCATGTGGGAGTCCAGTTGCCACCCGCTTGAGCTCCTAAGCCCTGGAAATACAGCTCGCTACATTGAGGCAGTCTGCTGTAAATATGAAACGCACATGTAATTCAAAACCTTGGTATGAATTTAAAAACATAGAACAGAGCATTAATATTTTAGGGGTAGTTAATGGTAGATGTATGAGACCCTGGACTCAATCCTCAATACAACAAAAAATAATAATGATAATAAATCTTACATTGACAGCACGTGATTCTATTTGGGAGATACTGGGTTAAATAGAACACAGTGTTAAAATGCATGTCATCTGTTTACTTATTTAATGTACCTAACAGAAAGCTTTAAAATTCCATCATGGTTTGCGTAAGTTGAAGAGTTGAGCTACACAATTGAGTACAGGAGGCTCAAGGTGAAATCCTCCTGAGGGAAACCTGCAGCTCCTTCTGAATGTATGGCAAAAGCCACAGACACCAAATGGCCTTGCACCCTGCTGTCTCCTTCCCAGCATCACCATTACCTAAAAGGAGCACGGAGCACTGGAAGGACGCGGAGGTAGTAGAGAGAGAGGAGGTAGGTAGAGCGCGTAGCTGTCCCTCCACAGAGACAAGGGAAGCAGAGTGCTCGGCCACTTCTACTAGGACAACCCTTCTCCAAGTACCAAGATCCCAGCCAAAGGGCACCGCAGACATCAAATACACACCAGACATTCCTAAAATATCTCCACGTGCAAAAAGAAGCTCCCCCCAGAACTGGTGTCCCCAGTGTGTCCCAGTAGCGTGACATCCTTCTTTAGAAGCTCCATTCAAAAGTCATGAGACAGGAAAAGGAGTGTCGTGGGACTATCCTGCAACAACATTGTATATGGTTAGATTTCTGGACTTATATGTAAACATATATAATTCTTCCTATTTTTTAAAATATATTTTAATTTTTTGTCATATTCTGTAGGGACTTAAAGTTTAACATATCAATACTTGATGAAAAATACCTGTTCCATGTTATGCCTAAAATGTTTGATATTCAGACAGATAGTGAGATTAACCTCAACAGCCTAGGTTATATGGTAATAACAATAAACTTCTCTTCTGGAGGGTTAACAACCTAAGTTTGTATACCATTATTTAGAGAAAAAGGAGGGCCACAAGGAAAGTCAACGTTTTGGCCCTAACCTTCCAAGGTTAATTAAGACTCAGTACATATGAGAACTTGTACTATAACATCATTTAACTCAGTTGTGTCCCAAATTTTCTGATCAAGGAGATTATGGGGCCAAAGAGGAAAGTGATCGATGATGTAGAGTGCGCCTAAGGAGAGTCACATGGAGAGAAAACATTCTCTCAGGCTTTCACAGAGAGCACATTGGCCAAGCAATGGCCGTGACTCATCCACATGGCTGACACTAACAAAGGTTCTACAATCTGAGTTACAGGATCTCAGGATAAATCCTGAGGGGATTTCACTGACCTTATCAGATCCAAAAGCTACAATTTTTGTTGCATAGGTCCTGCTTTATCTTGGTCTTAACCATCCAGCAGAAAAGTATAAAAACGAAGTATAAGAAATAAAGCCATGTCGTTATGTTGAGCTGTAGGGGACACAGGTCAACAGCTTCTGACATTGCCAGTGAAGCAGAAGCCCCAATACTATTATGGACTACTGGACTATTTTGGAATATTTTGCTGAGTTCGCACATTATAGCTACATTCTCTTAATTCAAGGAATAGAGGGATTTGTTCTAATAGTGTTTGTAAATAGGATATCATGTCTGCATCTTGTATAACAACCACTAGGAAGGCAGTATGCAATGTGTTAATTATTGGAACTGTCCTACCAATTCGATCTGAAACTGAATCATTGCTATTTATTTCTCAATAAAATTATGGAAAATAAAAAGTCATGGGAGGCATCTAGGGACATGAAGAGGACTGCATCTTGGTGCCTTGAGCTGTCCCTTGCAGGATCCCTCCAAGCGAGTTCCAAACCGCCTGCACTGGCATCTCTCAGGTCTAAAGCACAGACTGTCAGGCTACCGCTCAGACTATAAATAAAAATCCTTGAAGAATAATATTTGCTACTCATAGCAAACAAAAGGCTGATTTCCTAACAAATAAAGAGGTCTTATAAAACAATAAAAAGACAGCCCAGCAATGCAACAGGCTGTGGGTACAGGGCTCACAGGAGAAACACAAAGCCTCTTACCTAAATAGTCAACTTCACCAGAATTACAGTAAGGTTCACAAAAATTTAAGGAAAAGCCTTCTTGGACGGTCAGTCTGGCAAGACCATCTAAATGTAAAACACACAGCTGGCCCTCTGAGCTAGCAACTACAATTCCACTTACGTGTGAAATGGCATGTGTAAAAAGATAATACACTGATGCTGCGTTTGCAACAGCAAAAGATAACAATCAACACCAATGCCCATCCAGTTAAAATGTGAATTGCCACATAATTAAATACTAAGAGGCTCAAGAAAATAAAAACAAAAACAGGACAGCTGTAGGTGTGTTGATATGACAGTTTCTATGACACACTATTAAGAAAAAAGCAAGCACGCAGGACAGTGTGTATAACAAGCTACTATGTGTATAAATTTGGACAAGGTGTAGCATTCATGCCTTAGTAATGTTACTGAGTCCTGCCATGAGCTAGGCATTTTGCTAAATGCTCAGGAGATAGTGATTTTCTTTCTTTCTTTTCTTTTATTTTAATGTATTTAGTACAGGGTCTACAGGGTCTCACCTCACAGATGGGACTCATAGAGATCCTCCTGTCTTCAGCCTCCCAAGCGCTGGGATTCCAGCATACCACCATACCCAGTCTCACTCGCCTCAGCACACCCTGGGGGCAGGGCCAGCACAGCACCCCGAGATTGAACCCTTTGGTCCCTGAGCCTGCCTGAGCAGGCACTTGAGTCCACTGAGCTACCTGGCTGGCCCTAGGAATTTTCCAACAGACAAGGTCATTGCCATTTTCTTATACTCTGGGTGGGAATATTAAGAAAATAGTATTCATATGAAAGAGTGAGAAGTAATTTTTAAAAAGCACAAATGGAAGTAGAGAATACTGGGGTAGGTGGGAGATTTCATTCTGAGATAACCTCTCAGAGAAGAGGCTTAATGTGTCCCACGGTTCCAGTCCATGAGGGACGGGAGCTGCAGAGGAAAGGGGCTCACAGCAGCCCACCAGGAAGCTGAGGGCAGAGGCAGGGGCAGAGAGAGAACAAGAGTCCGGGCAAGAATGCATCCATCCCAGCCTTACCCAGAAGTGGGTGTGTCCCCAGCAACCTTGCCCCTGCCCTTCTCCCAGCACACTCGGCTAGGAGCTCATCAATGAATTAATCTACCCATGAGCCAGAACCCCTGTGATCATTTAATCGCCTTCCAAAAGTCACTTTTACCTCTAAACTCGTCAGCTTTTAGAGGACACTTTTCTATTCACACCATAACTGAGGAAGTTGGAAAGGTTAGCCAACAAAAAGCTGGAGGAAGCCATTGAAAATGAACAGAACTTTGTGACTACTTTAGGCACTAAAGGGTGGCAGGAGGGACAGCATGTGCCCAGGGCACATGATCAAAACACCTACACCTTTGGCTGGCTCATTCATCATCAGAACGCAGCCACCTTGCAGCCCACTCAGGGCTCTACTGCTAACCCCAGCTGAGTTTGCAGCCACTAGCCTTCATACACCTCAGATGCGTAAGTCATGAGCTCCTCCGTGATACCAGTCACCAAGGTATGAGGATAATCCAGGCAACCTGTGTCCTATCCCAAATGTCGACTGGCACACAAAGGCTACTGTTTAACACCCCTGGAGTCAGAGTGCTTGTTATGTCATGGCAACTAATGTCCCAAGTGTCTATGAGCTGGATCTGCCTTTTGGAACCCACTGACCATGACAGGTACCACTCTTTATGATACTATTAGTCCATACGTCCATCTCCTCTAGCAACCCGTATCTCCCTTACTGACAAGGTGGTCATGGGTCCTTGGTACCTAACAGGGTACCAGGTGGGAGTAAGATCTGCCTCCTCGGCGTGCTTCCTAGGGGCCAGGCTCTGAGGTGTGATCTGAGTTCACTGGAACAGCCTCTCTCTGGCACAGGGTGACCATCCCTGCTACTTGCAGATAAGGTATGAGGTTGAAAGAGCAGCACATTTTCCCAATGGCCCACCAGCTCCCAAGTGCCAGAGAAAGCAGAAATGCCACCCCAGGGCTCTTGGGTGGGTTCTAAACCAATACACAACACAACACAAAGAAGCTGACAGAAAGAGGAAAGCCCAGTTGGATATATTCTCTTGGCTGTGGCCAGACAGAGACAGGATGCTCTTTTGACACACCTTGCCAGGAACCCCAGAAACCAGCTTTCAACCCAGCTCAAGTCTTGCTGATGAAAAGTTTCTCTAAGCCAGTTAAGGACTGCGTAGCTTTGCCATGAAAGGCTCCCTGCCCTGGAAAGAAACATTGCTGATGGGAAGTCCCTTAAGACTTAACTATTTGCATCTGAATCTCAAAACCATTCTAGCAAAACTTCATTAGGCTCTGAGTGTGGCATGAGATAACGATCTGATTTCTCTCTTTTTCTTCTTCTTCTTCTCTCTCTCAATCAACCTTCCACATTCCCAAATTGAAATGGCACAAGGAATTGGATCGCTCTAATTAATGACTCAGTAAATAGAGAAGAGGGGCCAAGGTTGATAGGCTTCTGGCATGGATCACGGGCACACCTTCTGGCTCCTAACAAGTCACCTTCCCAGGGCATGCTCACCACATCATAAAGAAAGGGCTCCCCATTCCAGGTGCTAAAGTGTGGCTGTCACTATCCAACGCCTCTTGCGTTTGTACTCAACAGTGATTAAGAACATGCTATCCACCAGCCCTGCTTAGACCTCTGCAGGTTGTGAAAGTGGGTAAGGAAGACCCTTTCTCCCTGAAGAGGCTGGGACCACGCCCACCCATCCACCTTTCTTCAAGATGTCCCCCAGCCTTCTGCACAGCAATAGCAGGACAGAATATGGACCATAGCGCTCATACTGCTGAGCCTAAACCCCAATGTTATGGTTTGACCTTGGGAAGATTTTCTGTTCCACTGGGAAATCACAGACAGACTACATGATTGGTGGCTACACCGATGACACCGAGGGTCCGATGTCGGCTGTGTGGCCTTGGGCAAGTTGCTCACCTTCTACCTATCTCACTTTCCTCCTCTGCAAATTGGGAATAATAAAAATACACCTCATCAGGTCACTCTGAGAATCAAAAGGACTGAGACACACGAAGGATTCACAATAGTTATCACACAACCACGCTGGAAGGGCTCTGAAGTTCAAGTTTACACATCTGGGGGGAAATTATGGGGAAGAGCACACGGCAAGCACCTAGCCCAGCACCCGCCGCCTGAGAAGCATTTGATAAATGTTCACCGGTCATGCCGTTTATTGTGTTTCTAAGCCAGCCTTGGATCCTGCTGGAAATGCTCTGTGGCTGGCGGAGGAGAACTGAATGCCAACAGTGGCAGCGTGATTAGGCAACTGTGCTTAGAGGTAAGGATCTTGGTGTTCCCTGGTCATGGGTACAAGGGTAGCAGAAATAGCAGAAGGTGGGAGATTGAGAACTGAAACTCCTGCCCACTGAGAAATGTCTGCGGCAACTGGAAATGTTTAAATCAGAAAAGAGAAAACTCAAAAGAAGCATAAAAGGCACCTTCCAATAAGCACATGTCCCGGTCTGTGGAGGCCTCGGCATTGCACTGTGCTTCCTGCAATTTCAGGCCCTGCCCCCCACTATTAGCCCCAATTACTCCCCCCCCCCCTTATCCAAAGCATCACTGCCTGGGGCCGCATCATTATTCATATCATCTGTTGCTGAGTGTCCAGCTCCCATCTAGCCTGAGCTCTGTGAGGGCAGGGTCTGGATCTGTCCTGCCCACCGCCCTGGGAAAAACAGTGAGCTTCAGGCCCACAGAATGAATGATCAGAAAAGGAGCTGGTGGTCAGGCAGGAAAGGGAGAGGAAAGGGACAGAAGTGGAGAACCTTGGCGAGTAGGACTAAAACCCAAGAGGAGAAGCTGCCTGGGAAACCAGTGTGAGCTCACATCAGGGTTGAACACCCAGACAAGGAGAGGGCTGACTTATTCAAGAGTGAACTTCCGGTCACTGCTGGTGTGCTTGGCAGGAAGGTGCCCGCACCATTTATTGGCATTGTGTTATCCCACAGCTAACTGCTAGACACCTCCACGCAGGGGGCAGCCAAGGCTCTATACGGCAATCTCGTGCAGCTGAGAGTCTCCCAGCCCACCCAACATACAGGGCCGAAGAACCTGGAGGACCCTTGAGGATAACACACATGGCCACTGTCTGGACTCACGTTAGCGGCTTCTCAAGTGCACGCAGATGTCCAAATGCATCAAGTTGCGTACTTTAAATTAATGGAGTTTGTTCTATTTTGATTTAATCTAAATGAAGCAGTTACAAAATACTATCATCATTAAAAGGTGTCAATTAGAACAGAGGATACAAAGACCCGATGAACAGCCTGGCACAGTGGCACACGCCTGGTATCCCAGCACTCTAGGAAGCTGAGGCAGGCAGATCACAAGTTGGAGCACACACAAACATGTGCACACACACACACACACACACACACACACACACACAGACAATACAAAGGTGTTTGTAGAAGTAGTATTAACAGCAAAAGGGACCAAACTGTCCAAAACACACCAGAAAAAGAAAGTACTACAGAATAAAAGTCAACAACTACACAAAATCAATATGTACACAGGATGAAATAGGGTGTGACTATTGAATGATGCTTTTAAAAACTAACTAATGAACTAGACAAAAAAATAAAACTCAAGTAAAGGGGAAATGGTTTAACTAACTTACATAGTTGGGTTTTTTTCTTTTTTGCGGTACGGGGGATTGAACTCAGGACCTTGTGCTTGCCAGGCAAATGCTTGTTCTACTGAGTTATCTCTCTGGCCCATATAGTTTGTATATTATGCCTCTTTTATTAAAAATGAATGTATAAACCTAAAATTATTGTAATTAAGATATCATCATACATTACTTTGGTAATTTTTAAAGCATTTTTTTAAATACAGGGGGAAAAAAAACTACCATAAGATGTGAACATAGGCAGAATTATGGGTGATTTTCGGGTTTTATTTTTTTCTTCTTTATTTTTCAAAGTTCTGATCAACAAGAATAATGTTAGGATCTCAAAGAGTAATAAATACTACTTTACAATAGTAAAACCCAGGCCAGCCAGATAGCTCAGCCAACTAAAGTGCCTGCTTAGGCAGGCGAAGGGACCAGGGTTCAATCCTGGGCCCGCCGCACTGGCCCTGCCTCCGGGGCGTGCTGAGACTGGGTGTGGCGGCACGGGCCTGTAATCCCAGCACTTGAGAGGCTGGAAACAGGAGGATCTCCATGAGTCCTATCTGTGTAGTGAGACCCTGTAGGCCCTGTACTAAATACATAAAAATATAAAATAGTAAAGAGAAAAGAAAAAAGGTAACTAATGACCCCCACGCTGTGCATCTAGGGAGCCGTCAGGTGCGGCAACCTTGATTTCCTGAACGCTTTCCCCTGTGCTGCTGCGAGGAAGGTTCAGGGGCACGGAGGTTATCTGCAGGCGGGGGGCGCTGCTGTGCCCAGCGCAGCCGCTGATTGGATTAGAGCCTGGCTCTGCTTTCCTCTAAGTAAATTACGCTCTTCTTGAACTTGCTCCAGTGGGTCCCGGAAATTCAGCCCAGGACGGTCCTGTGGTTTGTTGTCAGAGCTCACTGGAATATGTTTAAGCATGTAATAAATACATTTAGGCCTAATCAGATAAATCACTAAATCAGATGGTTATCTTTGCAACCAATTTGAAAAACAGACTCTTGCTGCAGATCCTGAGGAAGAAGAAACAGGAAGAAACGGGAAGACTGGAGGCTGAGGCCGAGGTCAAATTCCCACCCATCATCTCCCCAGCATCAAAGGCAAAGGCGCACCCGCCATCAGCAGCACAGACCTTGGCTTCACAAGGGCCTCAAAATCGCAGCCACACTTGGCTGCGGCTGGAGCAACATGAAAGTACATCAGGTACTATCAGGCTCAAAAACCCTTCCGAGGACCAGTGCTTAGCACTCACGTGTAGTCATCTGGTCTTCCTCCCCATCGCAAAGCAAAAGAACATTCCTTTCCTTCAGCAAAATCTCTGAAAAGCCAGTGTTGTGTTACTGAGATTTTGTTAGGTCAAAGCCCTGCAGAGCCAACACTAAGGAACAAGAACGTGAAATCCAGACAGATCTAGGGACAGATCCCCTTGCCACTCGCTCCCTGAAAACCTCGGACAAATGATGCAGCCCGTGTGTTTTGCTGTCTTCATCTATAAGATGGGCTAGTAACAGAACCTAACTCACACCGCTGTCGAAGGTAAAATGAGATGTGCAGTAACATTAATCCATGGTCATCCTTTTAAGCCTGAATTATTTTCATGCAACTCCCTGTTTAGCATATTTTTATGTAAACATACAATCTCTCTGGACATATAAGCTGCCTAAGATCATTTTCACTTATTGTTCCTGAGAACCTGACCCTGGGAGAGATAAGGGGACCAAGTGGATATGATCCCTGTTCTCAAGGAGTCTGTGGTGTTATGGGACAGATGGTGAATAAACATGCAAATAAATATGTAGTTTAAAATCTGAGTCACAGGGGCTGGAGAGATGGCTCAGTGGTCTAAAGCACCTACTTGAAACAAGTTTGGCAAAGCACAGGGACCGCGGTTCGATCCCCAGCACCACATGCCAGCCAGACCCGCCCCCTGGTGGGCTGAGCTGGCCACACACACACACAATAAATAAATGTAATAAATAAAAATAAATAAATATTTTTAAAAAAATAAATAAAAAATAAATAAAATCTGAGTCACAAATTTTCTGATCAAAGATTATGGGGCCACAGAGGAAAGTAATCGACGATGCAGAGTGAGCCTAAGGAGAGTCACCTGGAGAGAAAACACTCTAGCAGGCTTTCACAGAGAGCAAATTGGTCAAGCAATGGCCCTGACTCATCCACAGGACTGACACTGACAAAGGATCTACAAACTGCGGTACAGAGTTTCAGGGTAAATCCTGAGGGGATTTGACTGACCTTGGCAGATACAAAAGTTGTATTTCTTGTTATATAGGTCTTGCTTTATCTTGGTCTTAACCATCCAGGAAAAAAGTATAAAAATGAAGTATAAAATTAAAGTCATACTAATATGCAGAACTGTAAAAGGCTCAAGTTAACGTCTGACATTGCCAGTCCTGCAGATAACCCACTACTATTATAGACTACTGGACTATATTGGATTATTTTGCTGAATTCATGCACCTACAATATATGAATGGCAATAGAATACCCATCTCTGACAAAAGTAAACAAAAAAGGAGGATATAAATGAAGGACCATTTTGGGATATTTGTATATATAATAGTTAGCATAGATACACAGCTACTTTCTCTTAGTTCAATGAGAAGAAAGATTTGTACTCATATGGTTTAGACCAGATATCATGTCTGCATCTTGTACTCTGAATAACTACTATAAAGACAACAACATGCAATGTATTATTGTAACTGTCCTACTAACCTTTCTGAAACTGTCTCCAAAAAAAGAGAAATTGTCTCATTTCTACTTCTTTCTCAATAAAATTAATATTTAAAAAATCTGGGACATGTGCTAGAAAGCAAAAGAACAGACTAGTCCAAGAACAAAACAGAGGGGAGTTATTTGGGCTGGGGAGATGGGAAGACTTTCCAAAGAAAAGCACCTGTGAGCCAGAAATGAAAGTTCAATAAGAGACAACCAGGAAAAAAAGAAGGGACAGAGCATGCTAGACAGAGAATATAGTATACACAAAGGCCAGGGGGTGAGGAAAGAGCATTCGAGGAGTCCAAAGAGGTCCAAGTGACAGGCAGCATTGACTGGTGGAGAAAATACGAGATAAAAGTGGAAGACCATGGCTTGCTGCTGGAGGGGCGAAAGAAGGGAGGTTGGAGGATTCGATTTGGGATTTTAAGATACTCATCCAACTGGGAGAAGAGAAGGCACTGGAGGGTAAGAACACAGAATCAAGGAGGCCCAAGAGCAGGCTGCTGCCACCATTGAGCCAGATGTGCTGCAGATGGGACAACGGGCTCCCTGCAGATGGTTTTTGAAAACCGAATGGACATAACCTGGGCCCCTAGAGCACCTCAGGAATGGGAGTCAGGTTGTGAGGAATCTGGATGGCTTCCAGGTTTCCACATGAAGCAACTAAGAAGACAAGTTTGGGGGAAGAGGAGTAATTCCTTCTTAGGCAAGTATATTTTAAGATATAGGTGGTGCATCCAGTGAGTGGACTCAGAGACAGGAAAGTCATGGCAGTGTGCTTTCTTGGAAAACAAGAAAGGAGAGTGTTTCCAAAAAGAGAAAGTGGCCATAGTGGTAGGTGCTGCTAAGAGATCAAGTAAGAGAAGAGAGATGTGTCTCCGATTCCCCTTGATATCCAGTGCCTGACCTATACTAAGTTGCTGGTGAATCACTGTTGAATGTGTGAATAAATGGATGGACAGATGGGTGCACAACTGTGGGAGGTGTGTTGTTGGGTGTGCAGATCAATGGCTGATGATGAACAAATGGTTGATGGGTCCTTGGATGGAGAGATAGGTACACAATTGTGTGTAGGTGAACGGCTAGGTGTGTACATGGATGACTGACAGATGCATGGATGAATGGATAGGCAAATGGAGGATGGATGGATGGAGGGATGGATGGATGGGTGGGTGGGTGGGTGGGCAGAGAAGTGGATAGGTAGATGAGTGGGTGGATGGTCAGATGGATGGACAGATGGATGCATGGCACATGGAAGATGGATGGATGGATGGATGGATGGATGGATGGATGGATGGATGGGCAGATAGGTGGATAGATAGATGAGTGGGTGGATGGACAGACAGACGGATGGATGGATGGATGGATGGATGGATGGATGGATGGGCACATGGAGAATGGATGGATGGATGGATGGATGGATAGATGGGCAGGCAGATAGGTGGATAGGTAGATGAGTGGGTAGATGGACAGACAGATGGACAGATGGATGGATGGGCACATGGAAGATGGATGGATGGATGGATGGATGGATGGATGGATGGATGGATGGTGGATGGATGGATGAATGGGCGAGCAGATAGGTGGATAAGTATATGAATGGGTAGATGGACAGACAGATGGATGGACAGATGGATGGATGGATGGAAGAAAGGGGAGAAGGATGAGAAGGGAAAAGGCAAAAAGTACAGATGAAGAACGGATGAATGCAAGAATAGCTGAGGGTAGCCCACTTTCTTCTGATCCATGCTCAAAACAACTACCCTTCATATAGGCACGCCCTGCCTCTGTCACTGGCTGTCAAAGCCATCAGTGCCTCTACAGAAGATGCATACCTTCCCAGAAACAAATAAATATTTCTTAAACCCTTTTAAATATCTCTTTGCAAAGGCAATGACAGTCCTTCCTGCAGCGTCAGCCAGAGTGATGCAACATTCCTTCCCCAAGGTCTGACATTAGCCAGTTCTGTTACACTCTCAGATGACCAAGGCAAGGTCAGGCATCCATGCATGGAAAAGGGGAAGGAGGGGAGATTTTGAAAGGCAAGGGAAAAAAAATACTCTAGGCAAACAATCAACAACAAAAAAAACCACTTTCAACATATGCTGCTTCTTAGGCAGGGGTCAAGCCCCCTACTCTCCAAATATTCAGTAAATGACAAGCGAGAGACACATGAGGTGTGAAGGGTGACCTCCCTGAGGCACTGCCTGACATGAGCAGGTAGGGATTAGCCTTGAGCAGAGGCGGGTGTTAGCATTTATCAAGATCCTTCTTAGTATACGCATGCGCAGACACACTGCGCTGACCGAAGGAGAGTGGCTCAGTTTCTCTGGACTTTGCTTAGATCTTGTGCAGAGTGGCTCACTCTCCCTCTTACAGTTCTGTTCTCAGAAGCCTTGAACTCTTTTTCTGGCTTCAGAAATTGTACAAGGGCTGAAGAGCAGGGGGATAGAATCAAGTCTGCCTTTTTGTAAAGGAGTGAGGATGATCCACTGGCCTGGCCCCCGCCAGCCCCCTTTGCAGCCCCCGGGGTCCCCCTACATCTGCATCTGTGTCTAAGCCGGGCTGGGCTGGGAAGACATCTCTTGCCACAAAAATAACCTCATCTTCCCCAGAATGAGGCAGGAGTTCAGACTCCAGCGCTGGCATCAGGCAGCCCTGCTCTGTTTACTCACTGTGTGCTCCTAGCAGAGGCTGAGCGCCAAGCCTCAGTTTCCACATCTGTTAAATGGGGATGTTAGCAATTGTCACGGAAGGTGTTGTGAGGAATGAAGGAGACAGGCTGTGTCAGGCACTTGGCGCAGAGGAAATAGGTGGTCAGCACTGGCTACCCGGGGAGGGTGTGGGGTTTGTTCTGTTTTGTTGCCGAGTATTCCTTTAACACTTATAAGACCTTTCTTGAACGCCAGAACCTTATAACTCATTTCAGTCTCAAAATAAAAAAATAAATAAATAAATAAATCTTATGAGGAAAAAGTTAAATAACCTTCAGAGAGGTTAAGAAACTTGCACAAATCACACAGCTGGTGGCTGACTTAGTTCTCAAAACTGAGCTGATTTCAGAGCCTTTGCGCATAGCTCCTACAGTGAGTGTAAGGACGGCCCTTTGGCATCTGGTTCTGTCGCTTCCTGCTAGAGCCACCAGCTCACATTATCTCGCCAACCTCCTGGAGAGATCCAACGCAGCAGCCATGTACATTGTTCCCACTCGAACACTGACAGCCAAGGAGCCCAAGACTTTCACGACTGCCTGTCTTACCTGCATGCTGCCTCGTTAGCCCCATGTCTGTCCCCAGGCTGGCACGGTGCCCACCACACCACAGCACATAGTAGGTCTCATCTCTATGCCAACCCTACTCCTTAACAGCACATCATGCCTCCTCATTGTCACAATACACTCTGCGAAAACAGGAAGCCATAGCCGAATTCCAGTGCACCCTTGAGTAGACTCCAGGGCACAACAGCTTCCTGGATGCACCAGAGCCTTACAGAAACAGCTGTTCAGATTCCTAAATAAAACTCTCAGCATCCTTTGGAAAAGGCAGCCCTGGAGAGCAATTTCATTATTAAATTATTTCTGAGTACTTACATATACCAGGGAATGGAGATATATATAATGATCCTAATATATATCCATAAATCCTAAGACATGAATGCTATAACTCTCCCCATTTCACAGCTGAAAAGACGTCACACTCTAAGGCCCTCTACGAAAAGAAATGGAAAGGAAGTGCCTCTGTCCTTACTATGACCAGGCTGTCCTGAGTTGCAAGGGTAGCCCTAGTCCCCAGCCAACTGGATCTCTTGGTCCTGGCCTTGGGCCCCAAGAAGCCCCTCGATGTGGACCACCTGGATCTTCCCCAGCCCCATTCCAAGTGCGCCCTCCACATAACTGATGGCACCTTGGGAAGTCCTAGTGGAGACATTCCCATTGGTCTCACAGGGGAGAGAACTGATTGCAAGAAACATAAAGTAGTTCTATAGGGCTATGGACACACACCTGGATCCAGGCCAGCTAGCTCCATGATCACCTGCAAGCAGGGGGACTTTGGGGGTCCCCTCAGGCTGATTAATCCAGTCACCCACACTCTGCCCCTGTGCTACTTCTTGGAATGAATCAGCGTGGAGAATGAAGGTGCAAAAGGCAGCATCCCTGGGCTGCTCACAACTCCTCTCACCTGTGACCTCCTCTCATCCTCCTCACAGGCTGCCTTCCTGCTCCCCAAGTTGGCCTCATCTGATCACAAACACACACCTCACCACAGACTTCCATCTAAGCCTGAAAGATTCCCCTGGGCATTTGGTAACTTTTCATTTTTATACCCATCTCCAATGTCCACTCCTCTTTGGGCAGTCCCCAAGACATTTTTCTGTGTCACTTCCGCAGTTGACACAGCTCTCTGTATCTTACCGCATTGCAGTCATTCCTTAAGGACAAGAGACATGCCTGCTCATCTCTGAAGCCCTGAAACCCACCATGGGCTTGGCACGAAGAAAGCATTCCAAAAATGCTTGCCGAGTGAATGAGCAAACAAGCTGACTTGTTCGCAAGCATCCACACTGGAAACTAATGAAACCACAGGCAATGAAAAGGATAAGACGTGTTGGCCAACATGATCTTAAAGAATAAGATAGTAACTATTTCAATCTTGTGGCTGAGTCTCTATCGTAGCTACTCAACTGTGCCACCCGACTGCAAGATCAGCTCTGTACAACACGCAGATAAATGAGTGTGTCTGAGGAAATTTCATGGAAAAAGCAAAACAGTTGACCAAACTTGGCTTAGAACTACAGTCTGCTTACCTCTGAATTGGAATATTTAACACATTTTAAAATAGCATAGGGCTGAGGAGATAGGCCGGCAGCATAAGCACATTTGGCAAGCAAAAAGGTCTCCGATACTGCATGCTGTGCCTGCCCTGATGATAGCCCCAAAACCAGGCATGGTGGTGCACACCTGTAACCCCAGCTCTGGGGAGGCTGAGACAGGAGGATCACTATGAGTCTCAACTACATAGCAAGACCCTATATCGAATGAATTAAAAATAAATAAATAGTATAAAACAAACAAGCTCAATCTCATCAACGAATCTTCTATTTCCCTATAAAATTAGCTGTCCATGTTAGAATACAGGAGGAAGGAGAGAAACAAGAGTCTCTGTTAAGAAAGCTATCTCTGGGGCTGGTGAGATGGCTCAGTGGTCTAAAGCACCTACTTAGAACAAGCTTAGCAAAGCACAGGGACCACGGTTCAATCCCCCAGCACCACATGCCAGCCAGCCCCGCCCCCTGGTGGGCTGAGCTGGACACACACACACACACACACACACACACACACATACACACACAAGAAAGCTATCTCTAGGGCTGGCCAAATAACTCAGCAGATTAATGTGCCTACAAGCGGGCACAGGGGACGGGGGTTCAATCCCCAGGCCTGCCATGCCGGCTCCACTCCCAGGGCACATTGAGATGGCAATTGAGACTGGGCATGTGGTGCACACCTGTAATCCCAGTTCTTGGGAAGCTGTAAACAGGAGGATCACTATGAGTCTGATTTAGTAGTGAGACCCTGAACACTGTGTAGACCCTTCCCTAAAATACAAAAAAAAAAAAGAAAGAAAGAAAGAAATCTCTTCACAAAGCCCAAGCAGTTTCCATATGATAGAGAAGATTCTGTCGCACTCTCTCAGACCTCAAGCCCTTAAGGCTGACCAACTTTAAGCTACAAGTTAGCAGCAGATCCCTCTAAAGAGACAGACTTGACTTCAGCCACAAACTTCAGATTACAGAGGACAGGGTGCTGTTTGGCTATTACCATTTTTATTATTATTATTACCAACACTGTCACTTCTATTGATGCATTCTGCCCTAACTGATGTCTCAGGAAAGAAAACAGAAGGGAAAATTAGCTGCAGGGGAAAAGCAAACTCAAAGGAAATTTAATTAAATAAATAGATTTCTTGACTAGAACAGAAAAGAGATGTGACATGTCCCCAAATCTAACTTCCTCCATGGCCCCAGTCTCCTGGGGAACTGGCAGAGCATGAAAAATCCAAATACTTTCCCTCTAAGCAAGAAACTCTCTGATACGATTATCAATATGCCCTTCTGCCTTAAATTATGTCCATCCAGGCAGAACTTCTTTCTCTCTGCTCTTTTTTGACCCTTTACCAATAAATGCATTTGAGAGAAAAGTTTGGGTTGTTTCTTAACTTTCTTTTCCTTCCCACTCTGTGGCAAATGCTGTCTCTCCACCAGCAATGCACAATTTCTTTCCTTAAAGGAGAAGTCTCTAGCGCGCACACACACACACACACACACACACACACACACACTATGCCAGCAGACCCTTCTGACCTGGGTCATCTTGCCAGGGGTTGGGAGCAACAGTTCACGGCCTCCCTTCTCCCCCGTGGGTGAGCTGCACTGGGTCTCTATGGCAGCCTTCACTTCTTTTCCCGCTCTCAATGGGGTCAAGAATAGCAAGAGATTCATCCATACAGGAGACAGCTCAGGGAAATGATGTGGGGTCGGGAGCAATGGGAGAAATCCTCACAGGCGCTGGAAGGGTTAAATAAGATCAGGTAGGTGACATCACCTAATGGTAACAAGAATTGTCACTTAAGAATAATAATAGCAAGGTGCCAATATTCAGGCAGTGACAGCAATCCCATAGGAGGCACCAGACTTTGTACATTTGATCTCATTTAACCCTCAAACAACCCTAAGAGGAAGGAACAAATACATTCTGAATTTTCAGATCAGAAAGTGATAGTTCAGAAAGGTGAGTTCGTTTTTAAAAGGCCGCGGAGCAGATGCCTCACACAGCACCAAGGACCCTACAGGTATTTAATGAGTGCTAGCTACAGCTGGACGCACATGTGAGCAGGATACTAACCTGTGATTCTCCCGGGATCACCATAGCCGCTGTAGCTAGACAACCAGATAGCACGGCTCTGCTTTCAAGGGTGGACCTGAAAAGGCACTGAGGAGGTTTTTCTACCAAATCTCTGTTGCCTGCATGAGCAAGTTTTAGTGGGGAAAACCGGAACCACGGGGGACTTATGCATATGACTAAAAAATACGGTAATTTTTTTTTATATTTTGAATATTGTTTGAAAAATGTATCACAATAGAAGACCCGCATCTATGAATGCCCCCTCAAAATACTCCGCCTTGCTTCAGACACGCTCAGCCCTGCACTCCTGCCGCTTTGTGGAGCAGTTCTAGAAAGTCTCTTTCCCGAGTCTTTGGTGACTGGTGTGGTTGCCTCAATGGCCTGAACTGATTCAGAACGTTTGCTTCCCATGGTCATTTTAACTTTGGGAAAGAGGCAGAGGTCACAACGCACGAGATGCAGTGGGAACGGCGGGCGAGGTCACGCTGTAATGTCTCTGTGAGTCTGCCTGAGTGTGGGCTGGCACCCGGCAGCAGCACTCACCATGTTTTCTCTCACACCTTGTGAAGACACTCATGAGAGAGGACTGCCAGAACTGCTTCGGAAAGTGGACAATGGAAGGGAGTCAGTGTGTTCCAAGCAAGGAGAGTATCGTAGGGAGATGCATGGCAAGGTGTCTTTAATGTAGTACATTTTTACCAACTAAAACAGCCCTGTATGCTGGGAGCACACCTCGTGTTTTGCATGAGAGATGCCCTTCTTTGCTAATGGCTCTGGATAGAGCTGCTGCTGCAAGACCACCTGTCATCAATGGAAGCAGTGACAGCCATTTGTGGAGCGCACTCTGCACCAGGACTGAGCCGCTAGCCTTCACATGCATGGCTTCCTCACGCCAGCCCCAGTTTAAGGTTTAGGCAGGAGCTGCAGCAGTGCTCACGCTAACATCACAGTAAGTGCCACACCCAGCTCCTGACCCCAGCAGGGAAGCCAGATCCAACTGGCACTGCCGGTCCAGATCATCCCTTGGAAAGCCCCAGAGGACAGGGCACCCCTTCAGCCCCTAAGCCCCTCACCTCCCTTCTCCTTCCTGCTCATCTTTTTCCTGGCCAGGGACTCCGGTCTAGCCTACTCCACACCATCCCCAGCATTATCTAACCACGAGCCACCTGGGATGATGTCTTTGTCAATCACTGGCTTCTGGGCTTCCTTAAAGCCGTGGTCTGAGCTCCTGAAGCCCTGGAGATTCCACAAAGACTAGCCTGGATCAGCCAGGCGACCCGGGCAGAGCAGCTTCTGTGTGGCCCTCTGCAAGGCACTCTCTGTCTCTAGCCTTTTTAGAGAGGAGACAGGATCATGGGAGCCACACCCTGCCTAGCTCCAACTGAAATGCTGGCTTCGCAACATGCCTCTGCTCTGCAGCCCCAGCCAGGTCCACCCACCTCTCTGAATGCATCTCTTCCCTTGTGTACAGAAGACAGACAACCTCTGCCTCCACGTAGCAGAGACATCCATCAGGTCTTGCACGGACAGGCTTGCACAACTTGCCGAGCACAATGTCCCCGTGAGCCTGTGCCTGGTTCAGCACAGGAGAAAATAAATGTCGGTGCAGAGAGAGCCGCACAGACACGGGGCACCTCTCTTGTCCACACTACAAGAAATACCATAAAGCATCATAAATTATTCAGGATGCACCAAGGGATGACAAGAAGTCTCCCAACCCCTTCATTCCACTTTTCCTGGCACTACCTTGCTGCTGGAATTCCTTTTGGCCAAAATCACAGTCTTGGCTTAGAACTGGCCTCATCCGGGCACCCGTGTGACCCTGCTGCCTTAGCCCAGGATCCAGCATGAGAAGGAATTTCAGTCCCTCCGCTCATCAGTGCCAGGACCGCAGGAGACGGTGCAGCTGAGAGGTCCTGGCATTGCCCCTCTGCAGGGCAAGCTTCCTTCCAAAGCAAACTAGCCACAAATAAACAAAAACTGAGGACATCTTGCCCAGAGCAGGCACATCACTGGGTCCACCCCTGGAAAGTCCCCAGGCCGCCTTTACAGGACCAAATGGCTTGAGACGATGCTGAAAAAGTATCTGAACTGTGATGATTTAAAAGAAAAAGGATCCTGAGCAAATCTACAGCGAGGCACTTGGTGGACAAGGAAACAAAACAGTGTACCCAGGAAGTGGGCAAAGCAGCCCCCACACGGCATAGCATCCTGGGGACTCCGTGCAGCTGCTTGCCTCCCGCTGGAAAACAACCTCTGAAGCCAGGGTGGAGGTGCACATCTGTAATCCCCGCACACTGGGAGGCTGAGGTAGAAGGATCACAAGTTTAAGTCTATCCTGGGAAGCTTAGTGAGACCCTACCACAAAATAAGAAATTTGTAAAAGGGCTAGGAATGTAGTGTAAGGTGAAGACCCTGGGTTCAAACCCCAGGAAAAAGGGAGATGAAGGAATGAAAGGTGGAAGTGGGAAAGGATAGAGAGGGAGGGAGGGAGGGAGGGAGGGAGGGAAGAAGAGAGGGAGGGAAGGAGAGAGGGAGGGAGGGAAAGAGGGAGGGAGGGAGGGAAGGAAAGAAGGAAGGAAGGAAGGAAACACAGGCGAGCGGGCAGGCTCGCTCTGCGCTCACTGGGCTATGCGGGGGCCCTGCCTCCCCCAGGCTCTGAGCTGCACTGCCCCAGCGCATGCACAGCCCTGTAATCACCCTAGCAGCACTCACACTGACACTGTGCCCCGGCTCCTCTTAGAGCACTACACTGAGGTCCAAATATTGAGAAGGAGCCGAGCCCCGGGACACATGTCAAAGATAGAAGAACAAGTACAAACGTGGAGATTCTGGAGATTCACTTCTTCATGTTCAAGCAATGTTACAAAGTGTCACCACACTGACACAGACATCTAAGCATGAATAAGAAGACTTGAAGAGGACCGTGGGGTGTACCACAGAGCAATCTTCAAGGACAGCTGGTGGTCAGTGAAGTCTACTACTGGCTGGACAAGAAGGTCCACCATGAGACACAGAGGCACGGGGAGGGCTTACACCCCTGCCCCAGCCATGTCGCAGGCCAAGGCACCGGCCAGGCAAGGCCATATGGCTGGTCCGGGTGAGGGGGTTCCCACAGCCAGAGAAGCCAGGCCAGAGCCAGAACCCAGGCATCTGGCAGGAAATACATCCAGATGTACAGTAACAGCTCCTGGCCTCCACCTGCTACCACCTCTTTCCCGGGAAGTCAGGAGCTGTTTACTGTACATCTGACGGAGGTTTTAACAAGACCTTCTGCAGAGAACATGTGTGTATGCACACGTGTGTGTGTGTGTGTGCGCGTGTGTGTACCCATGTTGACAGGAGGGTGGTACATCAAGTCTCCAGCTTTCATCTGCTTCCTGTTAATGTGACTAAAGACCCCTGGGAAAATCATGCTCTGGGCATGATAAGCCAAACCACGACTCAATTATGGTTTTCTGCGCCTCTTGCAGAAGCTGGGTCTCCATAAAACCTGGCTTTTGTCTAGCTCCAGAACACTGAATCTGTCATCCTCCTCCTCTGCATTACCACATCCTGCCCATCAGAGCCAGATCGGCTGCATTCCTGGGGCACTTGGGAAGAGGCAGAGCCCCAGCTTTCATCCACAGGGATTTTTCCCCATGGGAAAGTGACGATGTCTGGAGCCCCCACCCCCACCCACATCTCCGGCTACAATGGGAGGAAACCCAGGGCCTCAAGCTTGCTAGGCAAGCGCTGCCACTGAGCTGCACCCCAGCTCTGGAGACACTTATGATTGGGGAGCCTAAGGCTGGAGGAATAGCTGATCCTGGGCCCAGTGGGTGGAGGCCAGGGATGTTGCTCCACTTCCACAATGCACAGCACAGCCTCTGTCTGTCACAAACAATTATCAGCCCCCATGTGAACAGGGCTGAGGCTGGGAAAGCATGTGTTAGACATTTTCAACTCTAACCATACATCCCCAAGAAAATCCACCTGAGGCTGGAGGTCGGGTGTTCAGACCTCAGATGGGATGAACGGTAACAATGGTTCTTATGCGACGTGCCCCACCCACAGCCCCCGGGGGAAGGTCTGCAGGGAAGAAGGACCTAGTTAAGGGCTAGAAACTTGCTGGTTTGGAAAAATAAATATGGTCATACATGGTGGAACATGTCTGTGATCCTAGCACTCAGGAGGCTGAGGCAAGAGGAATTGCTGGGAGTTCAAGGCCAGCACGCACTGCACAGTAAAACCCTGTCTCAAAAAGACAAAAAATTAAAAGACTATGGGAAACCCGTTTCAACCTCCCCAGTGTTGCAGAAAGACTGGGAATGACTGGCCAACGCCTCTTGTCTGCACACTGCCTCCTTGCACGAGGCCAGGGCTTGAGGCAGCAGCAGACGACCTTCAGCTGTTCACACCCAGCACAGTGTGGACTTGACCTGCTACGGGGTTCTCGTGGTCACTGGCCAGTGGGGAATCTGCCTCTTCCAAGAGCAGTTGGGGGGAGGAGACGAGATCTTTGCTCGGCCAACTTGTTCCGGGCAAGAGAACCAAATTCAAGTCCCTCAGTAGATGTGCATAGATCGCGTCCTTCAATCCTCAGATAGTGGGGGCTGGGGATTAAGTGCTTGCCTGGCAAGCGCAAGGGCCTGAGTTCAATCCCCGGTTCCACAAAAAACAAACAAATAAATAAAAATAAAATTAAAAAAAAAAATCCTCAGATTGCTATGCATTTGGCCAAGGCTCAGCCCTGACAGTGAGGAGCCCGGGCCAATGGCCAGGCAGGACCCCTACCCCAAGCTCAGAATCACTCACCCTCCTGCCTGGGCCACAGACTGACCAGGACAACTGGAATGTTGGCTCAGCCCCTGGTCCTTGTAGGCTATGGGATTGTAGGAGATGCAGCCCTATGTGTTTCCCAGATGTCTCCCAAGTGAACAAAGCCGCTGCCTAGCCGCTGCCTAGATTTTCCCTTGTAGTTGGAGCTCCTTTCCAGTCTCCACTGTGTTTCTTTCTTTCTCTTTTTTTTTTTTTTTGTATTTTAGGGAAGAGTCTACAGGGTGTTCAGGGTCCCACAACTAGATCAGACTTAGAGTGATCCGCCTGTTTACAGCCTTCCAAGAGCTGGGACTACAGGAGTGGCCACCATGCCCTGTCTCAGTTGCCTGCTCAGCTTGCCGGGAGGGGTGGGGGATCGAACTCCAGGCCCCTGAGCCTGCTTGCAGGCACTTTAATCCACTGAGCTATTTGTGGAGCCTGTGTTTTAGCGGTCCTGCTTTGTGGCTCTTTTTTCTTCTCTTAATGGGCCTTGCTGTACAGGCAGTGCGGGTGCAGATCTAAACGCATCACGGACAGCAACGTCGTCGAGGGGAGGTGAGTGTCATCAAGGTCCCTTCTGAGCAGGCGAGGAGGAGCCACGAACACCTCCCAAGCCCTCAAAGAGTGCAGGTCAAGGCCAGCCAGGGTCCAGGACCCCAGACTCCCCTGGCCTTCGGCTGGCCCAGAAGGCTCGGTCTCAGAGTTAAGCCCACGCTAGCTCCCCGCTGCAGCTGGACGAGACTTCCTCCTCTCTGGAACTCGGGTTTTCCTGATTTGGAAATGGAGCTCATTAGGCCCGGAAGCTCCTGCTGCACAATCTTGAGCGTCTTTTGCGCGGCCTCTGAATCAATTCTGACTTCTCAACCAGAGGAAGATTATCAGGCATCGCCTCCTGGTGGCCAAAATTAACACTGCACCGTCAAGAAGCGTCCCCAGTCGGAGAGCGTCCAAGAAAATAAACACTAGGAGGAAAATTCGTCTAAGTGTTTACAGCCAACCAGCTATTGGACCTTAAGGTTTTCGAGCCAGGGACTCGGGTTTAAAGCAAAAGTACAGCCTTGCCACTCCGTTCTTCCGCGCACCCCGTGATAATGGAGGTGGAAGGTCTGCAGAAGATAGCGCGTGAGAAGCAATGTCATGCGCAGCCCCACCGAGGACGTCCTGGTATCCGATTACCAACTTCGTTCACCTCATTTCTCCTCCACAAAGTACCAGACACAGCAGACAGAAACAAAAGCGCTCAAGAAAGACAATGATCGGATGACGAGGCTAAACGCAGCTCAGTACTCCAGGACAGGGCTGGCGCGCAGGTGACACCCTTGGGGTGTCCTACCGGGATAGCATTTGTGCTCCTGGAACTCCAGAGATAAGGAACTCACAAAGAAAAGAGGACAAGAAGGCTACTGTCAATAAAAGCCTTGTTTGGGATGAAAATGATGCGGGTCAGGCCTGGGCCTCCCTCTTACCTCATCGGGCATGTCCCTTCTTCCTGTCCCTTCTACTGTGTTACATTTCCCTTCTTGCTTTCCCCAGAGTACAGTATTTGCTTGATCAACGACAGCTCCATAAAAGTGCTGCACCGCCTGCATAAGTGGTTCACAGGCACATTCTTTCCTCGCCATTAACGCCTCCCCAACCTGTCCCCCTGCTCCCACAGGAAGTCCTTTGCACCCCACTGAAAGCACTCCTGCTTTAGAACATGGGTGTATCTGCTTTAAGTAAAACTCATCGTTCCTGCTCAGTCTCTTCACAGGGGTCAGCAAACCTTTTTCTTGAAAGAGCCAGAGAATAAACATTTCAGGCTTCCTGTGCTACTTGGCTTCTGCCCCACCAAACACACAATTCTGCTCTGGTAATGTTAAAAGAGTAACAGACCATGAGTAAACAACTAGGTGTTCCAATAAAACTTTATTGACAACAGCAAGTAGAGGGCCAAATTTGGCCCGTGGATGGTAGTTTGCTGGCCTCTGTCTTAGGGGGAATATTTCTCCTGTTTGCTGTCTCTTCTACACAACACAACCCCATGACCAACATGAGGAGAAGGTGCGTCCTCCTCACCTCCTGCAGCTCTTACACATCAGTACATGCTTCAACCTTTCCTTCCAAGAGTATAATTCCCACAATTAAAGTAGGGCAGCCCATTGGTGTGCTGTTTTATTCAGTGCTACCTTTGCTACTGAGCTAAGTAGCTTGCAAGCAGCATGCACTGAGAATGTAGAGCCTGGGATTGGCGCAGGTTCAAATCCTGGTATTCAGCAATTTTGGGGCTGTGTGATCTTGGGCAGGATGGTTTACCTCTCTGTGCCTTAGTTCTGCTATCAGACAACTGGTGACTACAACAGGCCCTGCCTCATGGGGGCATTGGAAGATTAAGTGGAATGAGTCTCACAATCATCTTGGGACAGAGCTCGATACACAGGATGCCTTTAATATTTTGCTATTAAAACATAGTTCCTACCATCTATGCATCACAACCTGATGCACAGGTCTTAAATAGCAAAGCAACTTTAAGATAGCGCAATGAACCACACAGGATTGGAACGGATGCAATCGGGGAGGCTTCCCGGCCATGGCGGCATTTTGCCATATTTTAAGGCATGATGTGCAACTGGCTAAGCAAGGGAAAGTTTCCTTCGAGAAGCAGCAGCCCAAGAGGGGTTCCCTGTTGAACAACAGCAACGAAGGGATTTAATCCATCAGGAAACCACTGAAATCTGTGGAATCTGTGGATCCAGGGTCAGCAGTCAGGACAGGATTCTTTTTTTTAAATTAAAAGATTTTTAATCTTTTTTTATTTATTCATGTATTTAGTACAGGGTCTCACTATGCAGCTCAGACTCAGAGCGATTCTCCTGTGTTCAGCCTCCCCAGCACTGGGATTACAGGCGTGCACCACCATGATTGGTCCGGTGGCCAACTCAGGATGCCCAGGGCTGGGGCCTGTATGTTATGCAGTGCCAGGGATTGAACCCCTGTCCCTGAGCTTGCCAGGCAGGCACTTATCCTGCCAAGCTATCTGCCCTGCCCAGGACAGTATTCTAACCAAGAAGGTAAATGAGATTGAAGCAGGACTTTGACCTTCAAGTTTCTACTGAAAGTTGGGCAACTTCTTTGTTGCTCAGGGAAACAGAAAATGCAGAACAAAAGAGAAATGTTAATTGACCCTCCTCCAAGCCCAGCTATGCTGACCATCTGAGTGCATTTCCTCCTGGACTCTTTGCTATGCGTTCATCTTTAAAATACTAAGGAGTATGCAAATAGGATGCAAATTAGATCCATACAGTGCTATTTTTTTTCCACCTCCAAACAATAGCTGGAATGTGTCACTAAAAAGACTGTAAATCAGTAATTAGGAAAACAACTAAGCAAAGAAAAAGGCCACCTGAGTGAGATTCACAACTCCAGTGACCTGGAGCCACCTCCATTAGGCAGTAACACTTCTGTGACAATACAGGAACATTTTAGGAGGAAAGGAACAACTTTTTCCATGGATTATTTTTACCACCCCCCGCCCTCACTGCCCTCTGGCTGGCTGCACATTCAGCTCATTTTTCAAATGCCCTCATGCACCCAAGGAAGCTCCCCATGGCCATGGGGACCACAGCCAGGAAGGACAGAGAAAGTCTCGAGAGACTCAACCAGGCCTAAGTGTCCCCAGGTGGGACACAGGGCTCCAGCCTGTTCTCCCCACCCATTTCATACTCAAGAGTCTTGCAGTAGGTAGGGCAGCCCCGCACTGAAGACACTCTGCACATGCGTGGTGTTGTACTAGCTACTAGTGAGCAGCCTCTGAAGTGTTTCTCTCTCTCTCTTCCCCCCTCCCCAACCAGGGGTTGAGCTCAGGCCCTTGCACTTGCCAGGCAAGCGCTTATATTACTGAGCCATCTCCCCAGCCCTAGAAGTGTTTCTCTTTGTCTCCATTCCAGAGCCGGCTGCCCTCACCCCTGCAACCCCCACCCCAAGGGGATCCCCAAGCTGAGCAGATGGAAAGACCCACCAGAGTTAAGGGAAAGCTGTCCCCACTGCCCTGTTTGCTGTCAGTGTTGCCTCTGGCCTCAGCAGCCAAAGCCAAGACTCTATCTCTCTGAGCCTCAATTTTCTCACTAGAAATAGAAATAAGCATCCCATGGAGCCCAAGCAGTTGTTGAGAGGATTAAGTGAGCCAGGGCTGTGGATCGGTTCGCCAACACTGGGCCTGAACCAGTAGGGTGAGGACAGTCTGGGCTGCAGCTGCCCACTTGGGACCGGGCTCTGGGACATTTCTGGCACAGTGGTTCTCCAGGTATGATCGCTTGGACCTTGTTAGAGGGCATATTCCCAGATGCTCCTGGATTGCCTGCTGGTACCGGAAGTCCAGGGTCACTGAGGCAGGTTCTGACAAATCTTCAGGTGTGAGAACCTCCATTCTAGGGGGAAGGGGCAAGGAGTCGTAAACAAAATCATTTTAGATGTGCTAGAGCCCATGAAGGAAATCAAACAGCAGCAGCTGCCGAGCAGCGAAGCAAGCCCAGACCCTCGCGAGGGAGAGAAACTGGAGCAAGGAGGTGGGAGCAACACAGCAAGCTCCCATCTCTAGCACAGAAAAACAGAAGAAAAGAGTAATGGCATAGAAGCTGTCTGAGAAGGTGACATTTGAACTGAGACTAAAATGATAAGGAGGCAGCTGGGGGAGACTGGGGCAGGAACAATGACCCATGCCAAGGCCCTGGGGCAGGGCTTGTGGGGAAGGAGCGGGTCAAGGTAGCGGGATACAGCAAGGCAGGGAAGACCTCATGGACAGGGCCCCACTGAGGGGCCCTGGGGGCCCCGACGCACACTGCCTTGGGCCATCCTGGAGCCAGGGCTGCTAGCGCCTCCCGAGTACCAAGAGTAGAGAGGAAGGGACTGCACTGCCGATAGGGGATGACGGCCAGGAAGACAGGTCTTCTCTGCTCTCACTGGGGGTTTCCACAGAGGCAGTAGGTGGGGAAGAGACAGGGGCCAAGGGGTCACCTTCTTTGTCCCACAAAGAAGGGACAGTGAGCCAGGACAGTGGGTCAGACCACGAGGGCAGTGGCTCTGGACCCACACGCATGGAGCACCCAGGGTGCCCGTCCTGAGGCCAAGTGTTAGTGTGAACATGTTTCTCCCCTACAGCAAGCTCATGAGGAAGACACCACTGGTAAGTTCCCCACTTTACAGCAGAGGACAGCAGGGAAGGGCAGGGAGACAGAGAAACTGAGGCCAAGCTCAAATGAAGCAGAGCTAAGAGGGAGGGGAGAGGAAATGCGAATTGATCCCCAAAGCAGACCCCAGCCACCGCAGACCACAGAGCCTGCACGGACTCTTGTTCTTCCTAAAGCCCAACAGAATTCTCTCTACTGAGTGATTCCAGCTTAGCCAAAACTGGAGGTGTGCCAGATTTGGGGGGCAAAACTGAAGTAGCAACCGCGGCAGTCCAGAGGCCCACTTGGGTACCAGTGGCCTCTCTTCTCAGCCAGCCCCTCCTTCCTGACACTGCACCCTAGGGTCCACTACCCGCTGCTTTACAACCTCTGGAGATGTCCACGACAGCCCCCTTCTCCTCTCCATCCTCCCCCACAGGGGGACAAGCATGGCGGTCTGAACCTTAAACTCCTGCCATGGACCTCGTCCTTCCTCAGCTCCCCTGTGCCATGCAAGGTGTAATCACTTTTGTAATCAATCCGTCTCATCGGCTCGCAGCTCCTCACTGATTCAGCTGTCAGCGAAAGCCAGGCAGTGCCAGCTCAGGACGGGCAACTTTCATTTCCTCCCCCTCGAAGGCCCACCCCCACTGTGACCATGAGCTGCAGGGAAAATGGTAACATGGGGGTCCCCCAGAAGACAGCTGCCGCCGAGCCACTGGTCACCCTTGGGTGCCAGCTGCTGTCTGTGCAAAAGCGCCATCTTAGATGGCCCAATCCATCAGGCCCAGATGACTACAGCCCATGCCAACTCCACAAGGGACAAGGGACCACCCAGCTGAGCCGAGCAGCCCTGAACTCACAGGACCCAAATCAGTCACCGAAAGCCACTGCGTTTGGGAGTGGCTTGCCACACGGCACTAGATAGAACCCTGGAACACTCGCTGTGGCTCCTCCACATGGGTCTTCTGCCTCCCTCTTCAGAGGACTGGAGCACTGCTTCCTCCGCTCAGAATGCTGCTCCTCCCAATCATCTCCTGCCTGGTATCTTCTTGTCACTCAAATCTCAGCTTCAGTGCCACCTCCCCGGAGAGGTTCACTATCAGGTTTAAGTGTCACCTGGTCTAAGTTACAGTTCCCTGCCACTATTCGGCCGAACACTAACAAAGCCTTGCTGTGCAGGTACTTTGTGGTGGCATCGAAATCTGCTGTCAGCTGGTTTTAAGTAACAGTGATTATCTTCCGTGACCTGGCTGGGTGGATTCCACCCTCTGGAAAGCCCTCAGAGCTCAGGTGGACTTGGAAAAGCAAGTCCACCAGAGGACAGCAACTCCATCTGCCCAAGACTCCCTGCTCTCCCTCCCTATAGATTTCAGATATGCCTAGCCCGGCCCTCACCAAGTGCAAATGCCGATTCTTTACAATCCACAGACCTCTTTCACAATTTATTCTACTGCTTCTACTTCTCTAGTGGAAGCCAGACCAACCCAATGAAGTCACCCAGGGACCAGTGTTCGGTCTATTTAAGTCTCTACCTAAAGCTCATCACCTTTTGGCGATTCTTATTTAGGCTTTCTCCCTGCATGTCCAAGAGCAGTCCTGTCTAGAACTGGGTTGTGCCAACAGGGAAGTCACCAGTCATGGGTGGCATCTGTGGATAAAGAAGGGTGTCGTAAGTTTTCTTCTATTTTCATGGATATGAGTTGGACCTGGCCCATGAGCAAGTCCTGGCAGTGCTGGGTCCTGAACACAGTCCACAGAAGCGGGTAGCTCGTCACCTTCCCCATCTGTACCCCTGGTCCCTGAGACCAATGGAAACAGATCGCTCCATCAGTGTTTATCTGAAAGGCTGAGCTATTAGTGCATCAGCACCCCTGGGACAGGTTTCTGTCCCTCTCCAGGGTGTCCTACTGCAGTCCCATGTACGTGTAAGGGATTCTGAGAAGCCTAGGACAAGAGGAACGGAGCCTGTGCCAGGGGACCGAAGGACTTCACACCAGAACATACCAGACCCTGTGGCTCCGGGAAGGCTGCTCTTCCTGTCCCCAGCTTTCCCCAAGTTAGAAGCAGCTGGAACAATAGGGCAATCAAGGCCCACTCTCGCTCTTTGTTCTTCCAAAGGAAGACTCTACCAGGAAGGCGGACTTCTGGGGGGCTTCATTCAAAGCCCAAACTGGGAAGGCGCCAAGGAGCATCTAAGGCTGTCCATCCTATTTTGGGACCGCTTGGCATCCTGTTTTCCTCCTGGCTGCCAGTTCTTGGTGCTCAGGGGAAGGAGTGTCATGGGTCCCACAAAACCAGCTCCAGACGATGTCAGGGTACAGGGGCCCTGCCTGCAGTGGCGCCCTGCCCCTGCCCTGCGCCCTCTGTGCTCCCTGCACCTCCTAAAGGACCACACAGCATCCACCCTGCTCTGTCACCCTCCTATCCTGCAGGCAGACCTGCCCTAGGGCTTGGCAAGAATCCCAGGGCTGCCCCTGCAGCATCAGCCCCCACCTGCCCCATCCCCATGGGGCAAGCCTGCCTGCCCACCTGTCTGCTGGGGCTGCACCCACCTCCCTGGTGCCCTGCAGGCAGCTGTGCCAGCCTTCCCTCCTGGCCACAGCCTGCTCCCTGCTCCCTGCCTATCACCACATCACAAAGACGCTTCCTCTTCTTCCTCCTCCTCCTCCTCTCCCCTCTAGGTTTAAGTTCAGCTCTGGATCCCAGGCAGTGCCAGACTCAGTGAGCTCCACTCCATAGTGTGCAGGGGCCCAAGGAACAGGGAGGGAGGGACAGGGATCAAGGACACAGGCACCGAGGAAAGACAGGAAGACAGAGAGGAAGGCAGGATGTTCCACTGTCTCCAGCTTGAGTTTGGCCTTGGAAAGCAAAAAGGAGCACAAATTACTAGGCTGAAAATGACCAAAAGTTCAGAAAGAGGAGAAGTGGAAAAGAAGGAACTGTAGGAGAGAGGGAGACAGTGAGGACAGCTCAGCAAGGACAACCCAGGGGCAGCAGAAGAGCCCCCGGCCCTGAGGTCCCCAGGCCGGGCTGGACAGTGGGGGTGGGGCTGTGGGGGCATTGCTCAGGGCCCCGCCTTTACATTCTGGCAAGGGAAAGTTAGTGTCTGGGGGGCAGGCAAGCCAGACAGGGGAAACGTGTGGTAGGGTCCACAGTACTGAGGGAGAAGTGGCTGGGAGGGAAGGGGTGTAGAGAAAGTCTGCTAGAGGGCTGCACCAGAAAACCAGAAGGTCCGCTCCTGTGGTCTGCCTGTTCTGTCTCCCAACTTCTATGAAGACCATCCCCTACCAAACATCAAATCTACCTCTAGAACTGCGGGCGACACATTTCTGTTCTTTATGAATTACAGCCTACAGCGTTATGTAATAGTCACCCAGGTAGGCCGAGAGAGGCACCTTGGAGAGAAAGAGAGAGGAAAAGGGAAGAAGGCGAGAAAAGTAAGCTGAGGGCAGGGAGAGGCCGGTGGACACCGGTGATAAAGGTGGTAATGGTGGTGGTGGTGGTGGAGGAGGGGATGACGAATGGTGGGACGGTGATGATGATGGGGGAGATGATGGTGATGGTGGTGGGCGAAATGACGCTGGGGGAGAGGCTGCTGCTGATGGTGACAGGGATGATAGCAGTGGTGTGAGTGATGCTGGGACGGGTGGCACGTGGCATGTGTAGGATGGGTATAAGGACCATGATGACGGTGGTGGTGACGGCGGCAAGGCAGCAGCAGCGAGCGTTACCATGTACCTGATGCACTGCAGGCCCTGTGACTTTCCTGCCTCATCCCACATAACCCTTTCCAGACCCAATGGGGTAGAAAGGACCAGCATCCCCACCCTCAGGAAACTAAGTTCAAAAGCAGGCGCTGTCTTATCTGAAGTCACACAACTAATAGGCAGTGGGATCTGAGGCCAGGTTTGCTGCGCTCCAGAGTCTAGACTCTTAGGCACGTGATTAAGGATGGAGAAGAAAAAAAGCAGTGATGTGGAAGGAAGACTGACCTCTGTCTGGCCAAAGACAGCCAGCACCCCACCGCCAGAAGGCACTGCTGAAAGCCCTCAGCCTGCTGTGCCTTTCCTCTTACCCAAGAATCATCTACTACGCATGCTGGTCGTCAGACCCACCCATCGCCTGCCTCACGTGAACTCAGGAATCAAAGCAGTTCCAGAGAAGAAGCAACGCCCACCACACGACAGGCAGCCAACACATTTTGTTGAATGACTTCATGAAGCTTTGGTTTTGAACCCCAGTGCGCACGCTAAGGAAAGGCTCAGATATGCTGGCTTTGGGATCTCTTGAGTTTGCTGAATGGGTGAATGATCATTCTTTGGTTTCAGGCTAGGGCTGGTGTAACAAGCCACAAGAAGAGAATGCAGAGCTGAGGTCGCTTACCTCTGGGGCTCTGAGGTACCGACACATAAAGACGGTGAAGAAGCCAAGGAAAAGTTAGGATCAGTGCTGGCTCCTCGAAAACAAGGGCTGCCTGCACCGGGGGGTGGGGGGATTCTTGATCGGGTGTCCACCTGTCTTCCCTCTACGAGTTTCTCAATGAAACTTGTACCCTTCAGTCATTCAACAAACATACACTGAGTTCCTTCTATGTGACTGAATTTTAAATTTCAAATTTCATCCCTGCAGGAAATTCCAGCTCTGGCTGACAGCTGGGACACCCAGATGACTATGGAACAACCCACGAGAAGTGCAAATTCCAGTAGCAAAGACAGCAGTTGGTCCTCAACTTTGGAATAACATTTTTAGTTCATGTGAAAGGCAGGGAATGATAGGCCTGCCCAGTCCTGAGACTGTGGGCAGTACCAAGGAGCTAGTTTTCATTTGTGAGGGAAAAGGCGAATTTTAAGGCACCAAGGACCTGGCAGATGCCTGCTGTTTGCCCCTGGTGGTCACTCCCAGGCACTTCCTTTAACCAATGCAGCTGGCAAAGGCCTGGGGACCAAGTGGGGAGGACAAACTGCAGAGCCTGCCCACAGGGCCACCCTATCAGACAAGGGAGCCAGGCAAGGAAATTGACAGTCATATATGGCATGACCAGAGGGTGACCAAAGAACTCATTCATTCATTCACTCATTCACTCAGTCATTCAATCAGTCATTTACTCACTCACTCAGTCATTCACTCACTCATTCACTATTCACTCATTCACTCATTCACCATTCACTCATTCACTCATTCACCATTCACTCATTCACTCAGTCATTTGCTCACTTATTTACTCAGTCATTAATTCATTTGCAAGGGACAGAGGCCTGGAGGCAACAGTGTACCTGGCATGCCAAGCAGAAACTAAGGAGATCAAGACAGTTGGACCAAAATGTTCATGGACAAAGCCAACACACGAGATGAAAGAGGTAGTGCAGCAGAGGCTCAATGGCATAGACTTCGTGGGTCATGTGATAATATGTGGAACTCCAGGGGCCCAGGGAAAGGAATAGACTGGGTTGTGGGCTCCATCAAGCAAGGGCCTCGTGGAGAACCAGGCTTTGGTGGGACCTGACAGAAGCAGGTTACAAATAAAGACAGGGACCCTAAGAATGAGAGGGAAGAGGATTCCAGGCACAGGAAAAGTACTGAGCTGCGAAATCCATGCCTTAGCTAGCAAACTAAGTGACCAGTGTATTTATCCCATACTCAGGGCTTGAGCGGAAAATACAAACTGCGGTTCCCAGCAAGAGCCCAAGCCTTAGAGGTTTTGCAATTCCTGCCAAAGGCTGTGAATGTAGAGCCGCTGGGAGTCTTCATGAGCCACAGGAGGAGGAAGAGCTATTTATTTTAAAATACTCATTAAGCTGAGTGAGGTGATGCACCGTGCAATCCCAGTGACTCAGGAGGCTGAAGCAGGAGGATCCAAGTTCAAGGCCAGCCCAGGCAACTCAGTGAGCCTCTGTCTCCTGATAAAATCTTTTTAATTACCAAATTCCATGTGTCAGATATTGACTTCCCTGGAATAAAACAATGATCAGAAACAGGTAAAACCCCGACCTCTTACAGTCCCTTCCCATGAAGCCTCAGCTGAGCTAAAGCAACGCATCCCTGGGCTGCGCTGGCATCCAGCCCAGTCCCTGCGGGGGGAGGGGGTGGGAGGCACAGAGCACAACCCACAAGTGGCCGAGAGGTGAAAGCAGTCACGGCCAGAATTTGGTCATGGAAATAGAATGAAGTGGTGAAGGCGTCTGAATATCTGCTCCTGTCTTGTATGTGGGATGAGATATGTTTATCTGGGAGGGGGGAGATTGCAACATAAATCATATCTCTAATACACAACTTGACTAAAACAGTGTGAGGAACAGTGGCTAAGAGGGTCTCACCCAGACCAGGATGTCACTGGGGGACAAAGACACTTGTCAGAGGCAACAGCAAAGCCCGTGCATTCCAGGGAAGTGTAGTATGAACTTCCTGAAGCAATACGGCAAGGTTGGTGCATGTGTGACTGTAGGATCCCATCCTATAGCTGTGAACGGGACAGCCATGGCCAGGCCCGCAGACAGCCTGGCTCAGGACAGGGAAAGCTCGGGAACCGCCTCAGTGTCCCAAAGTGGTAGACAGCTAAATATAGGATCTCCGTATTCAAGCACCAAAAATGAAAAAGAAAGATATTTCCTGACAAAGGAGAGGTTGGGACATACACTGTGACTCAGCGCCATATTTTCAAACAGGAAAATGGCCAACCACTTCACACCACAGGTGGAGAGGACAGGGGTGCTGGTTCTGTCCAAGCTGAGAGAGGACTGGGTGACGCTGCCCCCTGGGGAACATCTGGAAATATCCAGGGACACTAGTAGTTTTGTCATGGGGACTAAGGTGTGGCAGTGTCTACTTGGGGGTGCCCCGGGCAGCCCTGGACAGGGTCCCTGTGGCTGTTGCCTGTAGCCTGGATTCATAGCTGCTATCAGGAAAGATGACAAAGGTCATACGCGAGGGATCTGGGCCCAGGACCACGTTCACACACATTCTGCTTGGTTCACCACTGTCCACTCCACCCCACAGTTCCCTGCGGGTCACGCATGTAGAGTCCTACAGGGCCACCTGGGAATCAGCGCGTGCAGGGCTTGCCCCCCCCCCACCAACCACGACACCTCGTGGTCGGAGCCGACAGGTCCGTGCCACACTTTTTTCAAGGTTAGGATTTGCAGACATGGTTACCAGTAACTAAAAACCCCACTCTTTGTGGAAATTTTTTTTTAAATGAGGCTGTGGGGATATAGGAAGCCTCGAAGATGGGGACTTCTGATGTATGCTAACGAGGACAGGTCTGCGCAATTCATTGGAAAGATCCAGGAGAGATGACAAGATATTTGGACCTAAATTTGACAAAACAAGCCCAGAGGGTTATCTTGCTTAATTTAAAAAAAAAAAAAAAGTTTCAGGCTGGGCATGGTGGCACACACCTGTAACCCCAGCACTCAGAAGGCTGAGGCAGGAGGATCTCTGTGTGTTCAAGACCAGTCTGGGCTACAAAGTGAGTTCAAGGCCAGCCTGAACTGCACAACAAGACTCTGTCTCAAAAAAATTAAAAAAAAAAAAGTTATGTAGGGCTAAACCCAACTCTATTTTCTTTAAAGTAGGGGATGCTCTGTTGGAAGCCAGGGGGTGAGTGTTGAGAAGGGTTTAACAGCAACATGTGTTTTACTGTAACGACTTTTTTACTTAAACATTCACCATGGTTTTCGAGCACACCTTCGTATTCACACAAGAAAATAAGAAGCTAACCAGCAACCTGAATGGCCAAGGCACTTCAGAACATCCAAGGCCAAAAGACCCTGGTCACACTCACATGCACCCAATATTTCCAGATCGGGATCACCACCATCCAGACCCTGCCGCCCAGGGCGGGGGTCATTCTACCTCCACCTCCCGGGCCCGTCTTTGCCGCCCGGTGGACAGCGGACACCGAGGCGGCGCGCGTGTGCTGGGGCAGGCGTGCATCCCCGCCCGCTCACCTGCCAGGTGCACGTTCCTGAGGCAGGACAGGGAGGCGTTGAGGCGGGCGCACTCCTCCTGGTTGGCTCCGTACTTCTCCACCGTCTCACACACCTGCTCGTCCGTCATGTCCAGGAGGTCCTCCAGGCTCAGCTGGCCGGGCGAGATTTCCTAGGGGAGGGGACAGAAAGCCATGCAGAGGCCGCGAGCACTTCCACACTGCCCCCTAGCGGCGCCCAGGGGAGGAGGCACCGCTGTGCAAAGGACAGGACCTGGGATCCGGCCTGGGTTGAGTTTCAGGTTTGCAACTCATTCATCCGCAACCTCGGAAAGGTCGCCTAACCTCCTTTTGTGAGAAGAGGGGAACCCTAAATAAGCGGACTTCGCTCTTGGGTCACAGGGTCTGGGTTCAATCGCACCTTCAGGCGCTGTAAGGAAGAAACGCCCACGCACATGTACATGGTACATATATATTATGTGTCATCATTTATAGCATTTAATGGCAGCCAACGTTTTTACAAAACTATCATTTAAGTAAGAGTTTCCAGTGTTTGGATCGTGCTGCTCAGGGCAATAGTGAGCGCTCTCTGCCCTCTGGTGGCCATACCTGTGTATTACAACAAAGTTCAACTAGAAGTAGGAAAACCAAAACATAAGCTGAAGGGCAAACGCCAAAGCCCAATCAGTGAACTTGGTCAGAGGCATAAAGGGAACAGTAAATGAGTCTCTCGGGGCTTTGTCAAACTGGGACACGTTGCAGGTAAGGCTACGGCATCAAAGGCAATAACCCCGGGTCTGAAGGTACAGGGGAACCACAGCTAGAGGGGAGCGAGCTCAATATTAAAGGATCCTCTCCTCTTTCCTGTAGGACTCGTACAATTTGCCTTTTCTATTTGAAATTATTTACACTGAAATTTAGGACCATAAAAAATGTAAAAATAATTGAAACTGTCCTATCAATTTGAAAAAAAAAAAAGAAAGGAAAAAATGTAAAAATAATTTTTATAGCACTAAACGTGGAGAAAAGCCTTGACAGCCCTGGACAAGAGAACAGATGGGACGTAAGTGTGACCAAACAGTATCCGTTGAGGTGTGTGGAGCACTGGATTTTCTTTATATGCTACAAAAATCACAGAGTGGTTAGGCCGCTTGCACAAGGGCAGAGTTTGAATCCAGTCTTCCTCTTTGGAGCCCTGTCTACACCGCCGGTCCCTTGGAAGGAGGACCTCTGCTGGACATACTCGTGAACTGCAGGCAGAGAACAGCCGGGCACCTCGGGCTCAGAGGTCAGAGACTGAGAGCATAAGCTCAGATTCCAGAATAGCAGGAAAAGGCAAAGGAGCGAATCTGGGGACTGGAGGGAGCCTCCGGAACCCAAAGGAGAAGGAGAACCAGGTCATCATCTTATCCGGTAGACAAGGACCCGGCATGATTAGCAATTCTGACATTGAAGCTAGAAAACTGAGCTGTTTTGTCTTTTGTTTTGTTTTATTGTTTTGTTTCTGCAGTGCTGGGGGTGAAACTCAACACTCCCAGCTCTGAGGTTGGGGCTTGTTAGGCAAACTTGTCTGGTTTTTAAAATATTGGTTGAAGATAAAGTTTTGAGAATCATATCAGTTAACAGGAAATATCTGCAGACCACATACAGCTTGGGAACCACCAGTTTTCAACTCTTCCTCTAGAAGACTTATTTATTCCTTATTTCCTAAATAATTTGCCTCGCTAAAGGGTCCTCAAAACTTCTGAAAAGTGGCCCCGGCCAGGCAATTAAAATGCGATCTTCGTACTAAAATGGGGCCCTTCCTTCCAAGGGTGCTCGTAAGAAACCTCTTCTTGGCACTCGGGCCACCCTGGGGTGCACAAAGGGCACAGAACTGTGCCCTGCAAGGTGCGCACGTACAGGAGGGGACAGGGTGGAGGGGGAGGGGGTGGGGTGCTGCGTGCCGCTCAGGACGTGAGAGCAGGCGGGCTCGGGCGTCACTTTTGCCCTGAAGTGATCTCACACAGACAAAAGGCTTCTTCAAGCAGGAATCAAGGAACCCTGGGAACAGGGCTCTTGGTCTTCCAGGCACAGGGGAACCCCTCCTTCTGCCCTGCTCAGGGAACCCCCCAGCCAAAGGAAAATGAGAACCCCCATCAAAGGTGGGTTCTCCTGCCCACTCAACAGCTGGACAGGTCACTTCATCTCGGAGCCTCAGCGCTCATTCTGTAGAATAGGGATAATATTCCTACCCACTCAGAAGGTCACTGAGGGGCTGTGAACCTCTCAACAGCTGAGAACCTGCATGCAAAGGCTTTAGGTCAATGCATGGCCCAGAAGATCGGGTGATAGGAGCCGAGCTGTTACCCGCAGCAGTTGGCCTATTGATGGTTTGGCTCCAGCGCCTGGGATCCAAGAGAGCAAGGAAACCTCACAGCTCCTGAGACCCTAAGGACACAGTCCAACCTTGATGAGAGACACAAAGAATCAGGTATCCCACCCAGGCTTTGCCATTGCAAAGCCTCTTACTGTTGCTGTACTGCAGAAGTTTTCAACAACAGTGGGCTGGCATTTACTGAGGCCTGCTGGGTGCCAGAGGATGAGCTGAGTTTTATAGGCACCATCTCATCTTACTATGCCAGCTACTTAAGCAGAGGGGACAGTCATTACCTGCGTTTAAAACATGGGAAGACCAACGCTCTAAGACTGCAATCCAACATGGCAAATGTTGGCCATGTGAATTAACATTAAGTCCATTAAAACTTCAGTTCCTCAGCCACCTGCACTAACCACAGTTCAGCCCATAGTAGTCACCCAGGGCTAGTGGCTACCACGTCACCCAGCACAGATATGAGACGTTTCTGTCACAACAGAAGGTTCCACTGCACAGTGCTGATCTAGGAGGAGGATTACTCTGCCTAACCTGTTTTGGTTAAGAAGGTGCCCAGGAGCAGGAAGTTCTCACTGACCCCAGAGCCGCAGCCTGAACAGCTCTGTTCGGACTCATCAGAGATCCTGCCTGCCTTCTGCAGTGTGTGTGTGTGTGTGTGTGTGTGTGTGTGTGTGTGTGTGTGTGTGTGTATTGAAGGCCTACTGTGTGCCATGGACTGGGCCGGGCACAGCTAAAGGTCTGCCATCCGAGGAGCAGCCGAGGGGTAGCTTCTGGGTCAGGGTTAGGGTCAAAGGGTACCCAGGGCCGCCTCTGATCACCTCCAGGACTTCCTTGCGTACGTCGACAATCCGGAACCAGTGCCGCAGCTGGGGGAAGCCATCCAGCTCAGCGTTGCGCTCCTGCAAGGCCACCTTCTTTTTGCAGGACAGCTGCCGGCTGAAGTACTTCACCAGCTTGCTCTGCAGAGACAGAGGAGGACAGGGACAGGCTCAGGGCACTGCCGCGAGGAGCACAGGCAGGAACCCCCATGTGCACCACCCACCCAATCCCCAGCCAGCTCCGTATTTTAAACACTTGTGGTTCAGCTACACTGGGATCCAGTTTCCACCTGCTATGGCTGGAATAGGGTCTAAGGGTGTCCCTTGAATGGCCATGTGTCAGGCACTTGGTCCCCAACATCATACTCTCGAGAGGTGCTGGATCTTTAAGAGGTGGTTCTGGTGGAGGTGATCAGATCCCGGGGTGCCACCGTCTAGACCAGCCCACAGGTCTGGTCCCTCCTGCCAGCAGCTGGTTTTCTTTGTACTTCTCCGGTGTAGCATGCCACAGCCCAGTACCATGAGACCTGAACCTTGTGGCCACCAGAGTCATGAGCCAAATAAACTTTTCTTTATAACATATCCGGCCTCTGATATTTTGTGATAGCAACAGAACCTCCCCAAAGACACCATACAGTGAAAACTGGGCAAAAAGGCTCTAACGTTTTGTGAGGTGGGGATGGGCCCTGAATACATCTTGGTGGAGGCTTTTTTATTTTTTAGCTACATTTAAGCACTTACACTTTCATTCCACATATTGCAGACCCTACAAGTCCACCCCTAGAAACTCATCCTACAGATGTTCATCCAAGCCAAACAAACATTTTCTTACAGTTCTGTTTGTGATCACAGAAAACTGCAAACACCCTAAGGTCCACCGGTAGGAAAGGCATCAGATAAATGCTACAGCCGCACAAAGCGACTCTGGGCAACTATAAAATAAAAACTACAAAGCATGCTCAGAACCGATGCAGCGCACGGTTCCGAGACACATTGATAAATAAAAATAAACAATGCCCTACTCCCACGGAAAATGTTTCCATCTACAAATCTTTGTAAAAGCAGAGTCTCTCTCAAAGGCTTTCTGATCCTCTGGGGAAAAACAAAGGGAGCATGGGGACCAGAGGTGGAAGGGGTGTTTCACTTCAACACACAGGTGTCACTCAGCTCATTACGTCACACACCAGTATTCATGAATTAGCAAATTCTTTTAAGATGAAACAGACCTGAACTCATGTTGGGGAGGGATGTCAAGCTATGTGAAACAGAAGCTTTTATGGCTAGTTCTGTAAAAACTAGCAACATCAGCAGAATCAAGGCAGGATAAGCATGCCCCAGCAGAGGACGAGATGAAGAGGATTGGGTTCCAGGCTTCCAGCTGGGGACAGGGAGCCCCTATAAAAAGGGGACAGTAAAAATATGGATGTGTTTCGTTATACCTTTTGGCATTGTTTCAGTTATTACCCAGACTACATTATTTATGTCATCTAAATATGTTTAATAAAAATAATTAAATGAAACAAAATTAAAAACCCTTAGGGATGTAGATGCTTGTGGTACTTCAAAGCTCTGTGAATCAACAGTCATCAGGAGGAGTGTTCTGGAAGTCTGAGTCCCAGGCTGTGGAGCAGGGGAGGTTGGGCAGCGGTGGGTGTCAGGCTAGACTCCGTTCTGTCCTTTCCAGAAAAGAGCTCTGCAGCTTTCCTGCGGGAGCATCCTGCGCAGCCTCTGAGGCCATGCAACTCAGGCAAAGCCGTCCCAGTCTCCCCACCTGCCCGGACGGGGTCCTGGGGCCCAGCCCTAGCCACAAACCATGTCAGGGGCAAGGACTCCAAGAGACCCAGCAGAGGCATGAGGAGCGTCTTGGGACCTCTTCCAACACCAGCACCCTGGCTTCATTTAGCCCTGGAGCAGCCAGCTGGGTGTCACAGAAGCCCAGGCTGCTGGGGACATGTGAGAAAAATCAGTGTAGAGAGATGGAGTTGTGCTCTTCCTATGACCATGGACTTCTGACTGTCAGCAGACCCTGGAGCAAGCACAGAAACCTGGCAGCCCTGGACTGTGTAATGGCAAATGCACTCGGGTTTTTTTCTTTCTTTGATTCTTTTCTTTTTTGCTTAAACTGGGGTTGCTTATCTGTCCCTAAAGCCTCCTCCCTGGGGGGGAGGGAGGGGGGTTAAAGGTCATCCGGGTCCCCTTTCTTGAAGAAATCTGACACCCAGGTTGTTAGTCTCCTCTGACTGCCTTAAGAAATGTCTACAAACTTAGCAACTTAGAACAACACACATTTCTTAGCCAAGGGTTCTGCTCTTCACCTAGAGCTGACAGCGCTCCTGGGCTCGGGCCCCTTCCCCACGTCGCTCGGAGCACCGATTCCGACCGCCTGCTTCCCTTCCTCCTTCCCTTCCACCTTCCGGACCCTTATGGTGATAATCCACAGGGTGGTCCCCCTTCTCCAAGTCCTTGATCACCTCTGCCAAGTTCCTTTGGCCCTGTGAGGTTATGTAGGTGCACGTCAGCTCTGGGGCCACTATTCACTCCACCATGGCTGGGCTGCTGTCTGGACAAGTGGCTCAATTCTGCGTGAATCCGTACTGAGTGCCTGCTACCACGGCTTGGACCTTAAACTTCCTCCAAACACCGATGTGTTAAAGGTTTAGGTGCCCTCGGGAGGTGGGGTGCAGCGGGGGTTATAGGTCATAGAGGGACAGTGAAGGGAATTGTGGGATGCCCGTCTCTCTCACTTCTGGCCACTAGGAGATGCGAAGCTTCCTCCCCTCCCCCGCACCTTCACCATGATGAGCTGCCCAGCACTGAAACCTCCTGCCCTACAAGCTCAGCTAACCCTTTCCTCTTTATAAACCTGCTGATCCCAGTATTTTGTCACAGTGAGAGAAAACTGATTAGCACATCTGCCGCAGGGCAAGAATATTCTAGAGCCTTGATGCTCTCAGGTCAGGACCCAGAAATGGCTCGGGGTAAGAGTGGACAAACGGAGCAAACCAGTCAGCGCTGATGGGGCCAGAGGCTGTGACGCAAGGTCACGTGAGCAAAGCCAGCCCCTGCACAGAGTCCTGCCCGCGGACACATTGACACATTTTTAGGCCCAATCAGCGCTTGTTACGCGTTAGAATTAGCTGCCAGCGTTTAAAGATAGAAGCACAACCCGGCCAGATAGCTCAGCGGACTAACGCGCCTGCTTAGGCAAACACAGGGACCCCGGAGCACGCTGAGATGGCGCCTGAGACTGGGCCTGGTGGCACGTGCCTGTAATCCCAGCGCTTGGGAGGCTGAAAACAGGAGGATCAATATGAATCCGATCTGTGCAGTGAGACCCTGTAGACACTGTACTAAATACAATAATAATAATAGTAATAGGAGCACTTCACATAAAATCCCACATTGAAGCTCCTTGGGAAGGGTCTGGACCTGGGCATAGGGTCACATTCCAGCTTTGAGAGCCTGGGCTGTCGCCTTGTTGCTCTGTTTCCCCCACTCCTCAGGGAAGCCCTGCCTCCGAGGCCAGGCCCAATCTGCCATCCCTCCATATGCTTCAGTGCTGCCTCTGTAGGACCATGGCAGGAAAGAGGGGGGAAAAGATAAGTATTCCTTTCACTAGGGCCGGGGAGGTGGCTCAGTGGGATAAGCACTTCCCCAGCAAGAGCAAGGGGCCTGTATTCAATCCCCGGCTCCACAAAAAAAAAAAAAAAAATCAGCTTATTCCTTTCACTAATATTTCTACCTAAAATGAGAAAACAAACTGGAGTCTGAGCGATGTCAACAGGGGAAGAACCTCTTGATTCTCCTTATAAAAGTGGACAACACAAAAGGCAAAACCAGAAGCTCTGGGACTAATTATGTCCAAGAACCCCGAGACAGGAGAAGGTGTGGGCCTCCCACTGACAGCTGCAAAACCCCAGTGGTGTCTGCTCTTGAATGGGAGGATGCAGAAGGCAAGTGTGACGCCCTATGGAATGGAGAAGCAAACCTGAGCAGAGCCCCCAGGTACTCACTGGAAAACACGATGGGCCACTTCACAGAGAGCTGCCAAGTTAGAAGGGATTTGCCTATGCAATAGCAGAATCCAAGAGAAACAGGACAAGAGAAGAGAAGGTCTAGATTAAAGGGGTTGGAGGAGAGGGACCAAGGTGGAAAATCTCAGAAAGCAAACACCACACTGTCAGACTCCTCCCTTCAAGAGGTGGATTCCAATATGCATTTATGAAAATATCATAGTGAAATGCCTTCATTTTGTATACTCACTATGTGTTAATGATTGTAATAACAAAAAAGAGGTGGCTCCTAATTCCTTTCTCTTGCAATGGGGGCTAGGTTTAGAGATAAACAGAATATGGTGGGAGTGACACTGTGCAACTTCGGAGGCCAGGACATCAATTAAACTGCAGCTTCCTCTTTGCTCATTGTCTGGAGGAATCCAACGGCCATGTTAAAAGGACGCTCAATCAGCTATGAAGCGACTCCCACAGCTTCCAGTCACCGGCCACAGGAGGGCGCCATTCTCAAACTGGATTCTCCAACCAAAGTCATGCCTCCAGGTGACCGCAGCCCTCATCGACAGCTCTGGGTGACAAACCCAGAGTCAGAACCATCAGAGAAGCTGTTTCTAAAATCCTGACCCACAGGAAACATGAAATAATAAATGGTTTTGCTCAAAGCTTCTATATTTTGGGATGATTTGTTGAAACAGCGATAGATAACAAATATGCAGGATGGAATTTCATTCAATGCTATCACAAAAAGAAACTGACAAAATATTCCTCTAGGATGATGCAAGCACATCAGAAAAAAAATATGCTCACAAAGCAGAACGAAACTGCAACCTATTATTTCGAAGGAGAGACATTAAGAAAATGGTATAAGATCTGAAAAAAAAAAAGTCAACTTAAATCATAGCTACAAAATCACAGAAATGAAGTATCAGAGCTCAGAAAAGGATTAGAAATAAAGTGGGCGTTTTATACATTGAAGATAAATAGGTGGAAAAGTAGAACGAATTTTATAAACCAGAGCTAAGTAGAGTTGGCACAGGGCGGGCAGTGAAGCCGGGATGGGAAGACCCCGCTCCCAGGTTCAGGAACCAAGAAGAGAGTGTCCGGGCTGGCAGGAGCGCGTGGAGATGGGAGGTTAGCAAGGCGCTGCAGGTTAACCAAATAAGTAAATCAATATTTTGAGGATTACTTTTTCTCACTGTCTGGGAAAAGCAATACAAGAGGTGGGAAAGGCCAGCAGCAACACGGCCGTGTTGGAGTGGATCACAGGCACTGGTTACCAGGGTATACACATACGTGAGCAAGTGTTGAGGTGCCTGTGGATGCGTGTGTATGTGTGCACATGCGTGCATCATACATGCACTGCGCACGCCTTGTACACACATGATATCCACGACAGGGACTGGAAGCAAGAACATCATAGGAACAATTTCACACCCAGAACCAGATCTTGGATGCTGCCGCTTTTTCTTTTCTTTTCTTTTTCAGGAAAAGGCTTTACGTAGAAAGTAAGAGAAAATGGCACAAGGCTTTGGATTGAGGGGCTGACAGAGATGAGGTGGGACCTTAGTAAAGAAGAGTAAGAAAGATAGGAAAGAACTGCAGCTGGCATTAGAGGGGGGCACTCTGAGGAAGAGGGTCAGACCAGCCCCGTGGCTGCTAAATGTAGTTCTCCACCCAGCGGTGTTGATGGAGAAATAGCTCATCCCAGGCCGGGATTCATCCAGAAAAAGGATAGAAATTTGGAAAATTGCGTAGGGGAAAAAACAAGAACAAGCTCCAGGAATGACACAACACTGCAGAACATATTTATTTTATATGGATTTCTGTACTTGTGTAAAACATGTTATACATGTATAGGAAAACAGACCTAAAGGTAAATATGAGAAATCTTTAAATATCAGAGAGCCCTGTGCCGTGGTGGCAGGAGGCAGACATTATTCACTCTGAGGCAGGAGTGTCACAACTAAGTGACTGATAGCAAGATGCTGCCTCAAAATAAAAAAAAATTTTTTTTAAAATTTTAAGGGGATGGAGATGTAGCTTAATGTGAAAGCCCTGGATTCAAGCCCTGATACCACAAAAGGAATGAAGGACTTATACTAGGAGAATGTTTTTTATTTTTTTTTATTTTTTAAAAGTTTATTTATTTAATATTTATGTGTGCGTGCGTGCGTGTGTGCGTGTGTGTGTGTGTGTGTGGCCAGCTCAGCCCACCAGGGGGCGGGCTGGCTGGCATGTGGTGCTGGGGATTGAACCGCGGTCCCTGTGATTTGCTAAGCTTGTTCTAAGTAGGTGCTTTAGACCACTGAACCATCTCACCAGCCCCTAGAAGAATGTTTTTTTAAAGAGCATATTCTCTCCTAAAACCTAAATTGAGATTCCAAATGAAAAATATGCCAGGTGCACTAATACAATGGGATCACTATGTCCTGCAATGAAAAACAGGCCTAGATGGTGGCCTTCGACCCGAGCTCTAGGACAGAGCGTGGCTTTTTTTCAACTTATAAGATAAATAAAATGAATTTTAATTTAAAAGCATTATGATGTGGGGCGTGGCGGCACACCTCTGTTATCCCAGCACTTGGGAGGCTGAGGCAGAAGGACTGCTGTGAGTTTGAGGTCAGCCTGAGCTACACTGTGAGTTCAAGGCCAGTTTGAAATACACAGTGAGACCCTGTCTCAAAAACTCAACACAAAAAAGCCATCATCCAATTCTAATTGTGTGGTTAAGAATCCTTAAAAAGCCTGCTCAACTTTTTCTGAAGGTTTAGAGAGGACATTCAAAGGCAAATTTTCACTAAGGAAAAAGGGGATAACTTGCTTTTGCCTAAATCCTAGGCTCAAATCGCTCCACCCCAGTGGCTCTTAATCTTGGATTTGCCGCACATCCCCAAGCCCTCACCCAGGAGTTCCTCCTCAGCGCTGCTTTGGCTTCCTACACTGAGAAGCCACGAGAGGGAACCGGACTCGTTCTGCAGGTCATCCGTCTGCAGTGTGGCTACCAGCCTTCCCTCTACGTTTCCTCTTCTCTCCCTCGGGCTCCCCCACCTCTTGGCCTCCGTCCTAACTTCATTTTACTTAATTTAATTGAAATGGAAAAAACGGAAGCAGGGTAAAAATTTTTCTATTAAATATAGTTTTATTTGTTTGGGGGAAATAATACAAAACTAAGCTAGATGTGATGGCACGCGCCCAGAGTCCCAGCCACAGGGGAAACTGAGGCAAGAGACCCACTCGCGCCTACAGGTTCTGGGCCATCCTGAGCAACAGTGAGATCTCACCTCAAAAATTAATTAATTAATTAGAATCAAAAACATGAAAATAGGACAGGGAGTATAGCTCAGCGCTAAGGTATTTGCCCAGAAAGGGGGGGGGGGGAGAGAGAGAGAGAGAGAGAGCGAGCAGGCAGGCAAGCTACACTGAGATTATAAGTGTAAAATACACACTAGGAGCATTTCAAAGCCTTAGGGATGTCAAATAACATAGAAATTAGCATGGCTAGGGAGACAGCTCAGCAGTCTAGGCAACTGCCTGGCAAGTGAAAGAACCTAGGTTCGATCCCCGGTACAGCATGCTGTGCCGTGCCACCTGCAGAGTGAGGCCCTGTACCAAATAAATAAATAAATAAATAGATTTGGGGGCCAAGGAGATAGCGCAGGGACGTAAGTGCCTGCCTGGCACGCGCAAGGTCCTGAGTTTGATCCCCAGTCCAAAACAACAACAACAAAAATCAGTAGTGGTCACACACACCTGTTATCCTAGCATTCTGGAAAGTTGAGGCAGGAGGATCCAAAGTTCAAACCTTGCCTGGGCCATTTAGTGGCTCAGCAAGACCATGTATATAAAAGAAGGGGAGAAAGGTAGTTCAGTGCCTGCATTCGGTCCCCAGGACTACAAAAAAAATAATATTTTTATACTGATTACATGAATAAGGGATAATGTTTGGGATACACTGGGTGGAATGTTATATTAAAATTATTTCTATCTGGTTCTTTGTTAATGTGGCCACTAGAAAATCCCAAATGACACAGGTGGCCACACGTGCTGTCCATCGCCAAGGGCCATGCTGCTCAAGGGTTTTATCCCAAAGGCATTATGAAGGAGAGTCAGGGACATGCAGACCTGTATTGATAGGTGCTAGAAACATTGGAAACGACCTAACTGTTCATCAGAAAATGATGTGAACCCACTACAAGGTATTTACTGAGCAGCATATCATTCAAAATAACATGGTACATAGATTTACAAAACTACCACGCACAGAAGCCAAGAAAAAGCCTGCAGAGGTCTGGAACAAAATGTTGGCATTGGGGCTGGTGAGATGGCTCAGTGGTCTAAAGCACCTACTTAAAACAAGCTTAGCAAAGCACAGGGACCGCGGTTCAATCCCCCAGCACCACAAGCCAGCCAGCCCTGCCCCCTGGTGGGCTGAGCTGGCCACACACACACACACACACACACACACACACACGCATAAATAGAAAAATAAAAAAAATTTAAAAAAAAATGTTGGCATGTGTGGGTCACGGAGATAGCTCAGCGGTCTAAGCGTGTGCCTGGGCAAGTGTAGGGACTGGTGGTTCAATCTTCGGTACCATGCACCATGCAGACCCCGCCCTGGGCACACTGAGCCAGCCAAGACCGGGCCTGGTGGCACACGCCTACAATCCCAGCACTGGGGAGGCAAGCTGCATAGTGAGACCCTGTACCAAATACATAAAATCTTTCCAAAAATAATAAAAGCTGGCAGGTGTTATCTCCCCAGGGGAGATAATGGTTAGTCTGGGTTTTTTTCTATTTGTTTCTCTATAGCCATATTTTAAAAAGCAGTAACTGTATTACCTGCTGTGAATAGAAAAGACACAAGAATATTTCTAAAGTCTGCGTTCCGACAGGCATGACAAAACCAAGAACAGAGTCAGTCTGAGAAGCCTCCACACACTCCAACTCTGGGGAGGCTCATGTTGCTTACAAACGGGGTGCAGCATCTGTCAGGAACCTTTGTGCAGCCCGCTGTCTATTCCCATGCTTGTCAAGGAGAACTGTGGGGCCCACGGAGGAACCGCTGGAGGGCACTGGCAAGGAAGCCCCTGGCAACACTTCTCCAGTACTGGTGATTGAACTCACGGCCTCTAAACCCCGAGCTAGGTCCCTGATCTTTTTTACTTATTGTTCATTTTATTGTGAGGCAGACTCTCATTAAGTTGCTAATTTGCCCGGGCTGGACTAGAACTTCCTATCAATATTCCTATCAATTTTATACCCAGGAATTGTGATTCCAGGAATCTCACTTCCGATGATTTCCCCACGAAATGCTCATTGTACGTGTATGTGTGCAGGGTGAAAGGCCGGCTCGCATTATTTTTTAAATGTGAAGAAAAAAAAAGTTTAATAGAAAAGCTAAATATTGATAAGCCATAGCACACTGACAGAATAGACTACTGTAAAACTTTTTAAAATTAAGGCAGATTAACACATACTGATCTGGGAAGATCTCCAAGATTTTTATTGCCTGGGTAAAAAACAAACACCAAAAAGACGGTACAATATGATTGCATTTATGTTTTCAAAAGATTCTGTGTTGATAACATTTATAAATACATAGAAAAACAAATATATATATATATATATATTCTATATGTATAGCAAATATATATTTACCATTTACAGTGTGCTGACACAATACAGGAAACTTCTAGGCATGGTGGTGCACACCTGTAATCCCAGCATTTGGGAGGCTGAGTCAGGAGGATTGTTTTGAGTTCGAGACCAACCTGGGCTACAAAGTGAGCTCAAGGCCAGCCTGAACTGCATAAGGAGACCCTGTCTCAAAAAAAAAAAGAATAGAGGAAACTATAAAGCACACTATAAACATTTACTATTTTAACTTTTAGTATAAGCATATATTGCTTTCTTTTTCCCGATATTTAGATTTTCTTTTTCTTTCTTTCTTTTTTTCTTTTTTTTTTTTTTTTTTTTTTTTTTTCATTTTAGGGAAGGGTGTACAGGGTGTTCAGGGTCTCACTACTAGGTCGGACTCACAATGATTCTCCTGTTTACAGCCTCCCAATTGCTGGGACTACAGGCGCGCACCACCACGCCCAGTCTCAATTGCAGTCTCAGCGGGGGCGGGGCCGGCACGGCAGGCGCGGGGATCGAACCCCGGGCCCCTGCACCTGCCTAAGCAGGCACTTTAATCCACTGAGCTACTTGGCTGGCCTTTCAAGAGTTTATATCGTGACATATTTTTGTACGGTCAGAGCCAAACGGGAATATCTGAAAGAGACTGAGTCGTGAAAGCGTAAGGCACTGAGAGGTTCTCCAGGATCGTAACCTTCCTCGCCAATGGAGAAGAAGCCCACGCAGCTCAAACCAAGGACTCTCTCCAGCTCATGAGGTGATGCTGTTTTTCAGGGCACTCAGGACGCCTAGAAAGCTTGTTCCCTCGAATTGCTTCCGAGGTGGGCTCATTAGTGGTAGCAAAGCACAGAGACGCGCAGAAACATAAATCGGTTCTATAGCCGTGTTTTTACTGTTATTCTTACCAGTGTGTGGGAGTGGCTGCCAACAGCAGGTGGCCCGGACGCTGGAGTAAGGACGCCTGGGCCGCACCTCTTGCCGGCTGCACCTCAAGCCTGCTCTAACCTCAGTTTTCTCTCCTGGAAACGAGAGTTACATTGTTCCCACTTCCTCGGATGGTGGGGAGGCTGGAGGAGATTGTTCCTGCAGCACAGCCCCAAGAAATCTCTCAAAATACTCCAGCAGCGGTGTTGAGTTTATGTGCATGAGTTCCCAAGCATCTTCAACAATTACGCTGTGGGAGGGTCGGCCAAGGAGCTCAGGGGGCTAAAGCACCTGCAAGCAGGCGTAGGGGCTGGGGCTGGATAACCGGGAATGCAGTGCCGGCCCGCCCCCGCCCCCTCCCGCCCCCCCCAAGACAATTGAGACTGGGCGTGGTGGCGCGCGCCTGTAATCCCAGCTCTTGGGAGGCTGTAAACAGGCGGATCGCTAGGAGTCCAATCTAGTAGTGAGATCCTGAACACCCTGTAGACCCTTCTCTAAAATACAAAAAATCAAACAAAAAACAATTACGTTGTGGGTTGGACCTCAAAGTTAGCAACTACCAGAATCCAGAGAAAGCTTAAAAACAAAACAAAACAAAACAAAACAACCTAACTAATATTGATTAGTTGTTAAATAAACATTCTTTAAAAGTCAGTCATATCGGGGCCAGGGAGATGACACAGTAGAATAAGCACTTCCCTGGCAAGTGCAAGGGTCTGAGTTCAATACCTGGTTCTGAAAAAAAAAAAAAAAAAAAAAAAAATTAAAAAATTTAAAAAAAAGTCAGTCTTACCTGAAATGATATGAAACAAAATATCTGAAGTAATAAAGGCAAATAAATATATGAAAAACATGTCCAACATCATTGGTCATTGGAGAGATACAAATTAAAACAATTCTGAGATTCCAGATCAACCCAGGAAAAAAATGGCTATTATCAAGAAATCAAATAACAAATGCTGGTGGGGCTGTGGAGATAAAGGGATCCTGTTCCACTCGTGATGGAAATGTACATTTTTAAAATTTCTTTATTTGATACAGGTTCTTGCTACACAATTCACATTTCAGACTCATAGTGACCCTCCCCTCTCAGCCTCCCCAGGGCTGGGATTACAGGTGTACACCACCTCGCCCAATTTTAGGGCCAGCCAGGCCAGCACCGCATGCAGTACCGGGAATTGAGATCGGGTCCTTGTGCTCGCCAGGCAGGTGCTTAGACCCCCGAGCTCTCTCCCAAGTCCAGTAAGGGAAATGTAGACTGGTGTAACCATCGTAGAAATCAGTGTGGAGATTCCGCAACAAACTGAAGCTAGAGGTCCCATCTGACCCAGATAGTCCCTTTCTTGGTATCTTCTCCCCCGACCAAAATTAAAAGGATCATACCACAGTGATTTAGGCACACCTGTGTTTACAGCAGCATGGTTTGTAACAGCTATGTCTTGGAAACAGCGCAAGTGCCCATCAACCAAGGCATGGATAAAGAAGATGTGGTTCTTTTATGTAGAGTACTCCTCTGCCGTAAGATGATCAAGTTGAGACATTTCTAGACACAGGGATACACCTTGAGACCATACTCTATGTGAAAAATATCAGCCACACATGTTTAAATGTCACACGGTTTCTCTGGTGTGAATAACCAGAGTGTAACTAGGGACCAAAATGTAAAATTGATATTGGGAAATAGGAAGAAAATGTTCACATGCGACGGGGAACAGGGAAGGGGGAGAGGAGAGGAAGGAAGGGAAAAGGAAAAAAGAATACAGGGAAAATATGGAAACAAAGGGTTTGTAAATTAAAGGGGAAGGAGGGGAGGCAATGGGAGGAATCAAGGTGTATCATGTACAAGTACAAATTCCGTGTGATGCATATTATCACTAGGTGTATCGAAAATCTACCAATAAAATCAATTTCGTAAACTGCCAGTCATTATCATGTCTCCACAGCTGAAAGACTACAGATGAGACTACAAGCAAATGCACTTTAAGTTAGATTTAAAAGGAATAATAACTGTGCTTTCCTAAGTCGCTGCAAGGATCCTGAGTTTGAGGTTCATGTGATTTAATTTAAATCTATATAATTGACAGAAATTGCTTGAAAGTAATACACATGTACCTCTTAGGCAATATCCACAAATTGGACTTTGTGCTAAGCAGTTTCCTTCAGCTTTTTCTTCGGAATAAACAAGATAATATTATTTACGATTCTATACCTATGTGTGCCTGGGTTGCATTTCAAATACTACTAAGCAGGGCCTGGGGAGATAGCTCAGTAGAATAAGCGCAGGGTCCTGAGTTCTATCTCCAGTACTGAAAAAAAAAAAAAAAATTCAAATATCACCAAGGAAATACAGAAGAGACCTGCTCTCTTTAAAAAAATAATCATGAGGGCTGGTGAGATGGCTCAGTGGTCTAAAGCACCTACTTAGAACAAGCTTAGCAAAGCACAGGGACTGCAGTTCAATCCCCCAGCACTACATGCCAGCCAGCCCCGCCCTCTGGTGGGCTGGGCTGGACACACACACACACACACACACATACACATAAATAAATAAATAAAATTTTAAAAAATAATAATAATCATGAGCCAGCAAGATAGCTCAGTGGACTAAGGCCACATGCCATGCTGGCCCCGCCCCCAGGCACGCTGATCCAGCCACTGAGACTGGCTGTAATGGTGCACGCCTGTAATCCCAGCGCTGGGGAGGCTGGAGACTGGAGGATCACTATAAGCCCCTGTCCAAATACATTAGAAATAACAGTAATAATAATAACAACAACAATGCCATTTGAATCTCTCGAAGGAAAACAAAAAAAAAAAAAAAGCCATGTCCACTGGAAAACCGGTGACACAGGGGGACAAAGGAGGCCAGAAGCTGAGCAACGGCAGCAGTGCAGCACCAGTGCTCTCCAACACGGGTCATTCCCAGCCGCAGGTGGCTGGTGATAGCAAGGTGGTCCCGGACAAGCCAGTACGCAGCCTGGCACCAGACAGCAGCCGGTTCCTCCCTGTCCAGCTCCCTCTCCAGCTCCCTGCCTACCTCAAGGAGACAGGCTGTGTTCGGTGACACTCCACGTCCCCAACACCCGCCTGTCCTCCTCTACACAGGCAGGGCCAGACACAGAGCCTCAGGCAGATAGGGCTGCGATGCATGCTGTCACGACGCTTGAGTTTTCGTTGTATTGGTCTCCTTGATCATCTTTTGCACTTGGCAAAGTGGCACTAGTCTCCCGTTATCATGGTTGTACCAAGTTTAACTTTTAAATACACGTCTGTTTTTAAAAAATTGGATTGGGGCCGGCAAGATAGCTCAGGGGTCTCAAATGCCTGCTTAGGCCAGCTCAGGCAAGTGTTCAGGGACCCGGGCTCAATCCCGGCACCACATGCTGCTCCAGCCCCGCCCCCAGGGTGGGCTGAGCCCGCCACAAAAAAAAAAAGGGGTCGGGGAGGTTGTTGATCTAAAGGAAATACACAGACCACCAAGTACCCCCGCAGTGACATCCAGGGAACAAGTCCTAGAAACGCAGTCCTACCAGCCCTTCGGACTTACTCGGGACTCAGTGCTAATCGCTGCCACCGACATCACCTGTCCATCCCTTTGCTTAGGCTCCTCCTACTTGGATGTCCTTTCCATACCCACCTGGGATAGACAGGAAACGTGTGTTGAGTGCTTTCCACCTCGGTACCCACAGCCTTTTGTACTGTGCCCTACCTCGCCAAGCAAGTCAGACACGTGACTCGGCTCACCCAATCAGAAGAGGCCTGTGTGTTGCTATCTGCTTTCCTGAATTTGCTCTCTGCGAATGAGAAAGTGTCCCCACCCCGCCAGCCAGCTGTAGCGCAAAAGACTGTAGCTGTAGCTGTAGCTGCAGGGCAGACTCAGATATTCCCAGGTATTTCAGCCAAGGCCATCTCCGCTCTGCGGACAGCCACCTGTTGGCCAGCCCTCTAGCTACGAGAGAGAAAGGCAAGATCAGAAGGGCCATCAATCTGTCTGCCACTAACCCTACATGCCTAACCAGTGCACCACTGAAGTTGGTACATGTTTGTTACACGGCATTACTGGGATTCATAACTAACAGATACAACATTCCATCAACTTATGCAAATCTTACTTTTCTCCAAAGGCTACCTCAAATGTCACTTTGCCCAGGAGGTCCTTATAAATTCTTAAGACACTATTGCATATATTATACTGAAAACAGCACCTTCACAATTTTTGTTGCATTATAATTCATTAATAATGAAGACACTGTATACCTTAGAGTGTAAAGGAGCCCTTTCCAGATTTGGAAGGACAAGTGGAATCAATGTAATAATAAAAAGTAAAGCGCTCTTACTCTATACCACACACCAAGTGCTATTACCATACATCAGACACATGCCTACAGTCTCAGCTCCACAGGAGGACTGCCACATTCAAGGCCAGCCTGGGCAGTGTGGTGTGGTACCGCCTCGAAATAAAAAAAAAAAAAAAAAGGCTGGAGATACAGCTCAGTAGCCCTGGGTCCCTGGGTTCAGTCTCCTGGGGCAGGG
>NW_004524655.1:3673897-3704311 GCF_000260255.1 Octodon degus
AGGAAAAAAAAATGGTCCTTTCAAATGAGGCCGAGGCTGCTAGGGCCACTCCCGCGGATGCGGTCCCCCCACCCCCAGGTGAGAGGAACAGCCACTGAGACCTGTTGGCGCCCGCTCTGCAAAGCTTTTCCCATGCCTTTCTGTACAGACGCACGGACCTGCTGAAGACCCACGGATGGCTTTCTGCGCATGACTTCCCGTCTCTCACATAAATGACGGCGCCCCACGTGGGTTTCCACAGATCGGCCTCCTCCTCCTCCGTCTTCCGCCCGGGGGTACCCCTCGAGCCTGGGTCCGCAGCGCTCAGAGGCAGCGGCTCAGTGACATCAGCTGGGAGCACCTCTGTCAAATGCCACCCTCCGGCGTCACACCACAGCAGCAGCCCACGTGTGCTGAGCACTCACAGTTGTGTGGTGCTGAGGGCCGGGTGCTCTGGGTTCGCTGGTCTGCCCTTAATCTATGTGACAATGCGGGCCAGGAGGCTGGTACTCCCAGCCTCCTTTGTGAATGGGGAACCCGAGGCTTTCCCAGCTTAAGCCTCTGCTTGGCTGCAAAGTTATGGAAGGGGGAGCCGGGTTTGATTTCAAACCCGTTGGTCAGCAGAGCGCCCACAAAAACTGGCCACACCCCTTCCCGCAGACCCGGGAGTCCAGAAGCCAGGCCTTAACCGCTACTTATTGATCTTAGACACCTACAGAAGGCGGCTGAGCCCCTCCTGCCCCACGCAGCTACGTACAATGTGCGGCCAGAGCACTGGGCTCTGGGAAGGGTCCCCAGGGCCACAGACACCAGGATCCTGGCACCTAAACAGCAGGCAGCGCCAGACGGGGAAGGGGGGGCAGCAAGGGGGAGGGAAGGCAGGAGGGCAGCACAGGGCTCCAGCCCAACCCTCGAGGCACACTGGCCAGGTTCACCTTTGGGGCCACTGAGAGATGAAAACTCTGACACCTGACCAGAGAGTGAGCGGAAGTGGGTGGAATCCGCAGTGGACTCTGCCAGGTCCCCGAGACTGATGTCAGGGAATAATGATGGCTGCCAGTTAAGAGGGACCCATCCTGAGGGAGATCAGTGGTGCTCACTTATGAAGCACCTGCTCCTCCCAGGACCCTAAGGTAATCTGTGCATTCTCTGCCCTTTGTTTACAAAGGACGCAAGCGAAGCCCAGAAAGGTTAAATGTGTTGTGTTTTGTTTTTTAATGTACTTGGTACAGGATCTCACTATGCAGCTTGGACTCATAGTGATCTTCCTGTTTTCAGCCTCCCCAGCGCTGGGATTACAGCCATGCGCCACAACACCCGGTCTCATTGGCCAGCTCAGTGTGCCAGGGCGGGGCTGGCGCAGCATGTGGCGCCATGGATCGAATCCCAGTTACTGCGCTTGCCTAAGCAGGCGCTTAGTCCACTGAGCTTTCTGACTGGCCCTTGTTCTGTTTTTTGAGACAGGACCTCACTGTGTGAAGACAAGGCTGGCCTTCAACTTGCAGCGATCCTCTAGGGTCAGCCTCCTGAGTGCTGGGGTAACAGGTGTGCGCCACCTTACCTGGCTGGAAAGGCTGAGTAACTGGCCCAAGCCATCAAGCTACTAAGTGACCCAACTGGGATTCCACATCTAAGGAATTCTTTGGTTTTTGGAATGCTGGGAATGCAGCCTGGGCCTTGGGCAGATCAAGCAAGTCTCTGCTGCTGAGCTACACCCTCAGCCCATTAAATTCTTTCTTTTAGGGAAGGTTCTACAGGATGTACAGGGTCTCACTACTAGATCGGATAGGACTTGCAGTGATCCGCCTTTTTATAGCCTCCCAAGAGCTGGGATTACAGGCATGCGCCACCATGCCCAGTCTCAATTGCTGTCTCAGCGCACCCCAGGATGGGGCTGGCACAGCAGGCTCAAGGGATTGAACCCCTGGTGCCCGCGCCTGCTTGCAGGCGCTTTAATCTGTTGAGCTATTTGGGGGCCCTAAATTCTTTTATTTCTTGACACGCAAATTATGCCATAATTAGGGGCTGGGGAGATGGCTCAGTGGAATAAGCGCTTTCCTTGGAAGTGCAAGGGCCTGAGTTCAATCCCCGGTTCCACAAAAAAAAAAAAAAATGCCATAATCTATTGCCAAGTATATCAACCTCACGGCCAAAATAACAGATACAGCACAATCTCGTTTTCTGAATATGAAATGTACACGCATGCACGCGCACGCGCACACACACACACACACACGAAACTCTCCAAAATGCTATCTGTATCTCTCAGTTATTCTAAGGGAGACTTGTTTCTAATTTTTCTAAAAGCCTGTCTTATCTATTCAAGAGTCGCTATATCCTGTTAGGAACGAGGTGAGGGCTGGAGCCAGGGAAGCCTCCTCTGCTCACAGGAGCTCGCCTCTCGCACGCGCTGGCGCAAGCTCCGCCTTCTCTCAGGTCCAGGCAGCCTTAGATGCTCAGAGGAGCACGGACCCCGCTGCGCACTGCGCATGCGAGGTTATGAAGGTTTCACGCTCCTTTGAAACATCCGGAAACCGTCATCCCACTCCGCCTCTCCCTACCCATGGAAAAATGATCTTCTGCAACACCTGTCCCTGGTCAAAGTTGCAGGCCGCTGATCTATATAATTAATTACAAATCTCATGATACCCAGAAATTTGTTAACAATAAAGATATACCTGAGTCATTTTTAATACCAGCCACCTCATGTTTAAAACATACAGTATACATGTGCCAGGTGTTCCATTGAACACTTAATATACAATTATTGCATCGACTCTTCACAAGAGCCCTAATGTATTAGTGGCCCCATTTTACAGATGGACCAATTGAGGGCCACAGCCCTTACCTAGTTCTCCCAAGGTATTATCTTGCTTTAATATCATTTCTCTCTTTCCTCAATTTCCAGGCTTTAAAAATCGAAATATTGGGGGGTGATCTGTTTAAAAACCAAACATCCAAGTCCGTCCCCTAGATATCCTAATCTAGTGACTCTAAAGAAGGTCTAGAACCAACAAGATTCCCAAAGATTACGAGGATCACACACGTCCATCAATGGACTGAATTATTCCACAGTGAAAGCAATGTGCTGCTCAGAACGCCACAGTATCCAAGTTGGGGTAATAAAATCAGATCAGAAATCCGTTCCAGAAGCCCGGAAGCAGTATCTGTGGCACGCTGTCCTCTCAAGGGCCGTGGGCTCCTCCGGGCGCCAGGCATGTACCCAGGTCGGAAGGCTTGCGGGTGACCGTCTCAGGGTCATCCCTGAACTCTGGGATGCAATTCCCCATCTCCACACCAGGGGGCAGCCTGGTCCCTTCTACAGCAGATGGAAAATTTTTGCAGGCTGGCTCCATCTGAGCGCCCCCCCCCCCCCCCCCGCGCGCCTTATTACTGTATTCCGTATTAGCATGATGCGAATTTAGCAGCATAAACAAAAAAATTAAAAAGTCAAGACATGTGACACAGCTAAAAATAATCGTGTCTGAAATCCCTAATGTGAAGCAGCAAACTTTGCACTCAGAATCTTAAACCAAGACAAACCCAGGGACCTATGGGTAAGACCACAGGGCTTGCTTCCACAGCCCACTGCCACCCTGGTGTGCTCCGTGAAAGTTGGAAGGAACGCGGCGATACTGAGGGGCAGCTGTGCAGACCCTCTTGCGAGTCTCGGGTGTGTCGTGTCAGTCAAGCCTCCCCCCAACATCATGAGGAAACTGAGGCTGGGAGTGATGGGGGTGGGCTCCAGGCCACCACAGACACAGAGCAGGCTCCACAGCTCTGGCCCCTCAGGACTCCCTGTCAGCACCTGTCACTGCCGCCTTCCCTTCAGCAGTCTTGGGTCCTGAGGGCCTGGCCTGGCACCTGTCTCTCCCAGTGCCCAACCCCTCTCCTGCCTGCTGTGGGCACAAATGGCACTTTCCCCAGCCTTCGGGTATCTCCTCTTCCCCACCACCCTGAAATGTCACCATCACGCCACCCTGCTTTTTCCCCCTCGGTAGCACTTTGCTGTCGCACAAATTATCCTGTTTATTGGTTTCCATGGTTACACCTCCCCCACCCCACACACCCCTCAGACTGTCAGCTCAGGAGCAACATGGGCTTGGTCTGTCTTTTCCCCACCGATCAGAGCCAGGCCTGGAACAAAGTCAGTGCCCCATATGATTTTCTCTGTCTTTCAATAAACTAATATCGTTGGAAGTGGGCATCAGGCCTCTAAACATAAATCTGAGCTCCTGTTCTAGCCAGAGCAGCAGCAGCAGCCCTGGGTCGCGGGCTGAGCAGCCAGAGCCCTGGAGTTATAAGACCCGCACAGGGGTACTGAAATCACTGTAGCCTCAGCCAGCTAGCTGCCCCACGCCCTCCCATGGTTGTCAAGGAGACCATTGTCATAACATCCCTGGATCAGCGTGGGCCAGCTGAGAGGAGAGAGAATTATTTGACTGAGAAGGTCTCAAGTCGTCAGTATATTTGCATCCACAGGCAAATTCCCTGCAGAGGAAGAACTAGAGGCCTGGAGACACACCCTCCCTCCCCCCAGTCCAGATCTCAGGGACAACAGGACACCTCAGCCACAACATGGAGGATTCATAGGCTCATGGCAGTCCCCAGGAATGCAGAACAGCCCACCGCCCGCAGCCTTGTCAAAGCCTTGGTGTGCTGACAGCTTTTCACTTTCCGCACACTGTGACTGTTCATGCATATGACAAATGATAGTAAAGAGTTCGTATAGGGTGGCTGGCCCAACGGGAACGTCCTTACATAAGCCTTAGTGTAAATTGATCCGTACTATAACAATACATTATGCTATAATAAACCATTCTTATACTGTATAACATACAGGCCAGGCTGGCCAGATAGCTCAGTGGATTAAAGTGCCTCCTTAGCAGACGCACGGACCAGGGTTCGATCTCCGGCATGCCACACTGGCCCCACCCCCAGGACACGCTAAGACGGTGATTGAGACGGGACTTGGTGGCACGTGCCTGTAATCCTAGCACTTGGGAGGCTGAAAACGAGAATCACTACGAGTCCTATCTGTGTAGTGAGACCCTGTAGACCCTGTACTGAAGATATAAAAAGAAAAAATACAGTCCTAGATGTAGTCATAGGTCAGGTGATATTTCACATATGATATAATTTGAAATATAGCAATAGTTATACAGCATGTATTACAGTAATATTTTATTCTAATTTTTATTAATACCCATTTACAATACATAACAATGACATTTATCATGGGGTGGTGGTACACGCATACAACGTATCTTAATTTTTTTACTTCCCCTTCCTCATACCCCCCAATAATGCTATTATTAGTAAACTATTGTATATTAATATATTCATAGTTGTAGTCACAGCTAATAGTTTTTGATTGTCATAGTGTTCCACACTGTGTCTTAATTGGCCCTCTGAGGTACAAGGCTTGGTTTCCAGCTCAAGGAGCAAATGTACTGGAGAGTGGTGGGAACCTTAGAGGCGGAGCCTAGGGGGAGGAAATAGGCCATTGGGGGCGTGGCCCTGCAGGGAGTACTGGGGCTCCAGCCCCGCTTGCTTCCTGACCACCTCCTGCTTAGCAGGTCTGCTCCCTTCCAGGCTCCCGGCCCAAAGCCACGAGGCAAGACAAGCTTGCTAGGACCATGAGCCCAAATAAATCTTTCCTCCTAAGCTGATTCTGTCAGATATCCTGTCGCAGGACAGAAAGCTGACTTCCACAGAAATGCGCCTTAGGGCCTCCCACTACTCCCATTTCTGATGGGAGCAAACAGAGGCCCAGCGTGATCGCGGAATTTGTCTGAGGTCACACAGATAACGAAAGGGACAGAGCTGGCCCCCCAAGCCTGTCCCGTCCCTTATTCCTGCTCAGCACTGTCCAACTTGGGCTTGCCACAAGCAGAATTGCCTGGGGAACTTGTTAAAAACACACACGCTGAGCTCCTGCTGGGCCCAACCTAAGCCCTAGATATCCCTGGGGGCGGGGGGCTTCTTATTTCTTTCAAACAAAGTCTCCAGAGATTTCAGAGACACAAGTTCAGAACCCCTGCACTGGGCTTGGCTGCCCCGCCTGCTTAGAGCCAGCTCTCCCTCAGGGGGAGCCCTGCCTGCCTCACCAATTAGGTGATTTGGTTAAAGCTTGAGCTTGGAGGGGCTGAAGCTCAGGTGGGGGTGGCAAGGTGATTGCCCAGAATCTACACTCCCAAAAGGGAGAAGAGAAGCGGGGGGGGCCGGGTGGGGTGAGGACACCAGGTCCCCTTAGCAAACCTGAATCCCATGGTTATCACTCACTCCTGGTTTTTAGGAAGCCAGAGGCATTTCCTTAAAAAGAAAATAAATAATAACAAACACATTTGCCCAGGACTGGCTTTTAGGGAGCTAATTAGCGAATACATTAAACAAGTATATGGTCTGATCAAAACATAAGATGAAGGGCTGGTCAGATGGCTCAGTGGATGGAAAGGCCTGCTTAGGCAGATGTGCCCCCAGGGCACAGTAAGGCACAGTAAGGCAGGGGTGCGCCTGCAATCTCAGTATTTGGGAGGCTGAAAAACAGGAGAATCACTGCGAGTCTGATCTGTATAGTGAGACCCTGTAGATCCTGGGCTAAAAAATAATAATTTAAAAAAACATAAGATGAATTTTACTTTTTTAAAAAAATTTTATATGGCAAAAGATATTGCCATTCATCCTCCTCAACATCCTCCCCTTTGAACACACCTCTCCATTGTTCTTGTCAGTTTCTCAAGCAGCTCTGGAATTGCTCTTTCTTCTTTATGAGATGTAATCAAAAATGCAATGGATGTTGTTGCCTAGAGCCATTCTGCAGTTCCACATCGGGCTTAGGAAAACATCTCAGGTGCCCCTTCCACCTTATTCACTGGATCTAGCATCAGACGACTCTTCCCCCAGGTCAGAAGGACTACAAAAGTAAACAATGTGGATGATTCTGGGCAGCGAGGCAGACATGACACTGCAGCTAAGGACACTCACAAAAGAGGACTTCCAGAACTGCTTCGGAAAGCGGCGAGATGCGTGCGGTAAGTGTGTGTGAAGTGAGAGGAAGCATTCTGAGGTTGATTAATGGCAATGTGTCTTTTACTGTAATAAGTTTGGTTTTTTTTTTAATTTAAGTAATCAACAAAGTTTTCAATCGCATCTTTTTTTTTACATTTTATTTATTTGTGTGTGTGTGTGTGTGTGTGTGTGTGTGTGTGGCCAGCTCAGCCCAGCAGGGGGCGGGGCTGGCTGGCATGTGGTGCTGGGGATTGAACCGCGGTCCTTGTGCTTTGCTAAGCTTGTTCTAAGTAGGTGCTTTAGACCACTGAGCCATCTCACCAGCCCATGAATCGCATCTTGAGCGCTGAGCCTATGACATACCTAAATTGAATTCAACTTCAATTCAGTCTCTCTAAAATGACCTCGCACGGCCCACTCTACCCATTACGTCCACACTGCCTGTCTTCCTCCGCATTTGCCGGGGCTAAGCTGCACAAGACAACAGATTCTAGTAGGATGGGGGCACATCCTTTGCACTTAAATTTTGAACTAAGAGATTTCCTGGGAAGTGAGAAAGATGAATGGTTTTGCTGGGGGGCTGGGGGCCAGGAGATTCAGAGGCCAGCTACTGTGCTGGAGGAAGTAAGGATGGGAGAAGTGGGGCCAAAGCGCTCAGACTCCACGCTATGTCCCTGGATATAGAGGGGCAACAGATGTTAGAATCAAGTAGCATTCAAAATATCTAGCGAGGTGCACCCTGTATAGTCTACTGCCTTATCAGCCATTGTCTGAACCTCAGGGAAAAGAGTTAAGATCCCAGGCAAGAACAATCCAGGGCTAGCAAGATAGCTCAGCGGACTAAGCATCTGCTTAGGTGAGCCAGGGGGCAGGGGTTCGATTCCAAGGACCACGTGCTACGCTGGCCCCGCCCCCCAGGGCATGCTAAACTGGCAACCAAGTCCAGGCATGGTGGCGCATCCTGGTAATCCCAGCACTGGGAAGGAGGGTCACTACGAGTCTAAACTGCATAGTGGGACCCTGCACACACGCAAAAGAGCAAAACAATCAAGACTAAACCACGTGCACGAATGGTAGCTCTCATTTGGGCAGTGGCTGGACAGGTACATACTTTGACTAAGCCACTTGTGCCTAGAAGCACATCTGGAGAAAACTGGCCCTCACACAACCTCAGGCAATCAGAAGCCGCCAGCCACGTTTCATCATTTACCCACAGACTGGGGTGAGATACACTAACAGCCTTCGTCAATTACCATCTGTGACGCCCTGTATCTAGATGTCCCCCAACACCTCATTTGGTCCTGGGTTGGGAGTTTTAACAGTGGCTGAATGAGGACGTGTGATGCTAGGATTACGGACGCGATGCTGGAAGGAGGGGCGCCCCACCCCCGGGCGTGGGCCGCACCACCCAAAAGACATGCGGCCTGGTTAGGATTTGAAGGGAAAGAAAGAAGCTGCTTCGCTGCTTTGCTGCCTTCTGCCTGCCCTGCTTTGCCATGAGCCATTTCCTCCCCTGCCCAGGTCACTCTGCCACGCAGTCAGCAACTATGGGCTAAAATCTCTACAAACAGTGAGCCAACATAAACCTTTCCTCCTCTAACTTTCAGTGTGGGGTATTCTGTCTCTGCAATAAGAAAAGCAACTAAGACAGCATCCTTAAATTGGAGAGAGATCTAATATGAACGGCGGACATATTTAAGATAATTAAACCTGCAATATCAATATCTCAAGTGAAAAGTCTGCCCTTGGGGTATTTTGGTTTATATTCTCCTAATGCCATGTGAGATAGTGAGAGTAAGATTTTACCTTTGTAACTCTAACTTGAAACACTTAACTGAGGGCTGGTGAGATAGCTCAGGGGACTAAGCACCTGCTTAGGCAAGCGCAGGGGATGGGGTTCGATCCTTGGCACCACATGCCACGCCAGCCCTGCCCTGTGCATGCTGAGCCACTGACCAAGTCCAGGGGTGGAAGCGCACACCTGTCATCCCAGCACTGGGGGGGCTGAAAACAGGAGAAACATTATGAGTCCAAGCGACAGGGTGAGGCCCTGCACAAAATACAAAACACACACACACACAAAAAGAAACATGTAACTGAATAACAAGCACAGACATGTATTTAAAATTATATTCATTCTGGTCAGAAAGTGGCTTTGGGCTCTGTATGTTGATAAGTTCAGTTCTTAAGTTTCTGTAGATTACATAAGTAGGTGAGAAGGCTTGTCTATCAGCAATTAGAATTTAATATTTAAAAAATCCTGTATATCACATTTATAAATGCAGTTTAGGGGCTGGAGCTATATCTCAGTGGTACAGCACTTGCCTAGCACACACAAGGCCTTGGGTTTGATAACCAGAACTGCAAAAACAAAAAGGTTTTATATATATATATATATATATATATATATATATATAGTTTGAATAGTCCAAAATGTTTAACCAGTTAAGCTTATAACTAGAAGCCAACGTCATACAAGAACCCCTTAGCCTCGTATGTGATTGTGATTGATAAAATTTGCTAGACTTATATGAATAAAATAATACTGTATGAAAGTTCAACTTAAAAGCACAATGGAGAAAAATATCAATATTTTGGATTTAATAAATCAAATATTTCCAGGTGCAGTGGCGCACAACCCGAGGGCAAGGTAAGAGGACTGCAAGTTCAAGTCCACCCGGGGCTATTTGCCAACTCTGCAAGGACCTGTCTCAACATTAAAAAAATAGGGGGGCCTGCCCCTTAACTCAGTTCTTTAGGTGGCTGCTTCAACAAAGTAGTCAGGCTCAAGTTGCATTGGTTTGTTCCCCACAACTCAAGCCAGCCAAACATGCCCTGAAGGCATTTGGAGCAAAAATAAATAAATAAATAAAAATAAGAAATTAAAAAAATATAAAAGGACTGGGGATGTAGCTTGATGTAAAGGCCCTGGGTTCAATCTCCAGTACCAAAATTATATATATATATATATATTTCTCAAACCAAAAAATAATTACATAAAAGTAAAAATCCAGTGCCTTGGTCACACCAACTATTTTTCATCATGCATACTATGATTTCTTCTAAATCTTTGGTCTGATTTTTAGCAGATCTCCTAGGAAACAAACACCCCAAAATCCTTTTCTCCAAATAAACCTGGTGACTCTGTGACTTCTAGACTTGTCCCAAATGGAAAAGAAAACCTGCTCTGGGGCAGAGGTGCAAACCTAGGGCCTGGCGCAGGAGGGCTTGGGAATGCTCAGGGACAGCGACCATGACCCCACCCAGACCCCCGGGGAACCTGCAGGATGAGGCCCAGAGGCCCTGAACAATCACTCATCCCTCTCTGTTTCATTTCTCCCTGGATTTTTGCCAAATTCTTCATCTTACTGCCACTCTGACCCTCATGCAGAACTGAGCGAACAGCTTCGGAAGGGAAGTCAGGGAGAGGTCTCCTCCACTTATTTTTTCTTTTTAGTTAGTAAATTTTGCATACATGTTAGATACTTCTGACCCAAAGACACAACTGAAAATGTTCAAGTTAAACAGAAAATGGGCCAGCTAATGAGAACCATACCACGTCGCCATGAGGCTTAAATGCCCAGGCAAGGAAGGACTGCAACCAAAATTAAGGGCCTGGCTTGCAACACTGCATGGGTATTAAGACATGCCAGGGCAGGGGGCCTGCCCCTTAGCTCAGCTCTTTAAGTGGCTGCTTCAACAAAGCAGTCAGGCTCAGGTTGCTGTGGTTCGATCCCCACAACTCAAGCCAGCCAAACCTACCCTGAAGGCATTCGGAGAAAAAAAAAAAATCCTTAACTCTTTGTTCTGGAAAGCCATCTTCAAGGCTGGACTTAGAGCCCCTCAACTCCCAATGATGGAAAATATAACTTAGTGTCTTTATTTTCACCATGGGTTGCATTGAAAGTGGTAGACTGGAATCAACTTGGTGGGATTCCAATAACGTAACTTTGGGATTACAAATATTGGCTTCTTGGACCAAGACGAGAATCTGGAAGTGACCTTGCGTGACCAATTTAGAGTGTGTCACAGAGGATTCTCAGCCCAGCAACCGCTATGGGCTATAGAGCCAGAACTGACACTGCTCCAGCTTCTTCAAAACAAAGAAGGGGGAACTGTGGAGGACCACCTGAGAGGCTCTCCTTGAAAGAAGAGTGCCGGTCTCCATCTTGACTGAGCCTGACCCTATTTCCTCGTATTGTTATGTACAGAGCTGGCTAGGACTCCTGTTTATCCTTCTATTGGCCTTAAGCAATGTGTATTAGTCTAGCTGAGGTGCTGGTGATAGTCTTTGAAGGTGGTGTGCGTGTTTCCCTGGTAACCTACACCTGCTGCTCTTTTTTTTTTTTTTTTTTTTTCAGAACCAGGGATTGAACTCAGGCCCTTGCGCTTGCCAGGGAAGCGCTTATTCCGCTGAGCCATCTCCCCGGCCCTACCTGCTGCTCTTTAAGGTGAGCAGGGTCAAGACAGGATGAAGAGCTTAATGCTTAGGTTGACATAGGGACTGGGTTTGGTCCCTGGCCTGCTATGCCAGACCCAACCCCAGGGCATGCTGAGATGGTGATTGAAACTGGGCGTGGAGGTGTGCACCTGTAATCCCAGGGCTTGGGAGACTTGGAACAGGAGGATCACTACGAGTCCCATCTATGTAGTGAGACCCTGTAGACACTGCACTAAATGCATTTTTAAAAAAGAAAGAAAGCAAAAGAAACACTCAGACAAGCCGCATAACAGCTCACCAACTCATTTTTTGTTAAAAGTGAGGTCAAACAATAATACCAGTACTGCTAACAGGCTGGGGCAGGAGGATCAGAAGCTTAAACCCAACCCAGATGGGCAAATTAGCAAGGCCCTTTCTCAAAATAAACAATACAAAAGACTAGGGATGCAGCTCAGTGTCAAGAGCCTGGTTTCAGTCGACCAATATTAAAAAAAAAAAAAAATACTGCAAGTTGGAGGCTAGCTTGGTCAGCTTAGTGACTACCTGTCTCAAAATAAAAAGAGCTAACCTATACAGCTCAGTGGTAAAGTACCTCTGGCTCAATCCCCAGTACAGAAAAAAAAAAAAAAAAAAAAATCTCTCAAGAATGCCTTCAAGTCCAAACCTCCAGGATTACCCTGGAGCGGACAAGGTCGGGGTCGAGGCTCCAACACCCGCTATAGGTTTGCGTGCAGGTCCCACCTCTGCTGGGTGAGAAGAGCCTTCTGGGTATCTCCTCACACTGCACCTGGCCTCGGGCCTCAAGGCCATGGTGAGAAGCAAACCCCAGCCACGTGGGGTTTGCGATGAAGCACGAAGGTCCATCCTGGCTGCTGTTCGCAGCAGCAGCAAACACTGCAACCCACGTGGCCACCACAGGCGAAGTGAGGCACTGGAGCAAGACAATTGCAGCGGGGAGCTGTTCCGGAGCTCTGGTCCTGTCTGGCTCTCACACATCAGCTGACAGAACCACACTCCACAAACCCTGTACACAAGTCGGCACCATGGGGTAGAACCTTCTGGAGCTTGCATGGCCGTGTTTGGTATCTGTGATGTGCACTGTGGCGGCCCCACGGGGCTACTGGACACTTGCAATGAGGCTAAGGTGAGTGACTGAGGACCTAAGGGGGTTTTTAACATTAATGAATTTAGCTTTAACAAAACATACACCACAGTGGCACCATACTGGCCCGTGTAGACAGCGACCTTTTCTCCACAGCATTTCTTCCTCCATCAGCTAAACACCATACCTGCTTCTCCCCCCTTTGCAGGCTAGTGGAGGTCACTTCAGAGGAGTGAGATTGTGCCGTCCCGCAGAGCCTTCTTCCTTTCCTGTGCTCTCAGACTCTCCATTCCCCTCACCTCCCAACTCTTCATTTGCCTAACGCATGCTTCACACAACCCAAACACCTCACCCCAGCCTGTGAGGCTCTGTGCTAGGCCCCACCATGAACCTCAAAACCCTATATTCCAAGTCCAATCAAAATTCTTCCACTCCTCCAGTGCACCAAGCCCACTACCCCAGGGCCTTTGCATATGCCAGCCACTCCGCCTAGAACCCTCCTGCTCCTCCTGCGAGCTCCACTCCTACATCCACCCCCACCTGCACCAATGGGTCCCCTGCCCCAAGACTGTCTTCCCCATCACCAGGCTCATTCTCTTCTGGGCACCTACCCAGCTTCCAATCATACTCCCCTGATATCTACTTGCATGGCCCCCTGCTTCCCCCTTCAGCCACGACCGCATCACTGCAGGCTTCCTTCAATTCTGCCCTCAGTGTCTCCGGCACAGAACCTGACACACATCAGGCGCTCAATAAATATTGGCTAGATGAGAAGTGCAGTCATAGAACAATGAATTCCATGTACTTCTCTCCTCTGCCAGCAGTTCTCAAAGTGGGGTCCTTGGACCAGGGGCACTGGCATCAGCTTGGGCCCTGTTACCCCTGTGGAACCCTGGTGTTTTCCATGAGCTGACTTCACTCTGAGCTTCCACTGCGTTTTCAAGCTGGAGAGATTTCATTTCAGGCCCTTCAGGGCCTCTGAAATGACCTCCCTAACCTTTGAGCTGCTCCTCAGTCAAGGTCTAGCTCAATTTCCCAGTCTCCCTGGAAGCTGGCCTCCTTCCCCACCCCGGAGTACAATCCTCCCCTGTCACCTGCTCAACACATGGCTAATGTTTGATGGGGAAAATATACCTCCTCACTCGGGGGTCACTGACAATCACACCCTAATTTCTCTACAAGATTAAGTATCTTGAGTGCAGGGATGTGGTCTTCGTCTCCTTTGCATTTTCCCAACAGGATAAAGGAGCAAAGGAAAGGCCCCTCCCTGAACAGAAACCAGCGCTGCCTAATCGGCCTGGGTGCAGGCTCCGGGCTGAGACCATTCAGGACTTGCTGTTGTGTTTGTTTGGGTTTGCTGGGTGCAGTGTGTGTTTGGTGACTGGAGATACAAATAGAACAGGCTGGCAACTCCAGCCATCTGCCACTAACCTAGAGATGAGGTGTTGACGGCAGGGGGAGGTACAAAGTGGGTCCTCCAAAGGGAAGGGGGAGATTCCTCTAACCATGTCACCTATGCTGGTTTCGTTACTGTCTCTCCACCTATTCTGCAGGTCCTGCTCTTCCTCCCAACAATTTCGGCACCTAATAAGCGGCAGCAATAGTCTTTATCACAAACTTGTAAAGGTGGCCATATGATCCCATTTTACAGATGAGGAAAGGAAAGAGTCATTGATCTGTTGCACACAATTCCAGCTGGGCGGTAGTAAAGCAACCCCAATATCACTGGGCTCCACAGCTGCAGTCTTCGGTAGCCAACTGACATTCCCAGAGAGAGAACCAGGGGACAGCACTGGGGATTCAAGTCCAACGGCGTACTGTTTAAGCATCGTGGCCCAATTAATTTTCTCAAGGTCATAAGAACAGGAACCAGAAGAAGAGAACAACACCAGAGCAACACTCCTATTCAGGGTGCTTCTGCGGGACACCAGGGGACCCTGTATACCATTCCAAAAGGACATACATTTCTGTGCAGGCTGAGAGGCAACCACAGGCCTCGGGGCAAACGTCCTGACAGATCTAAAAGGGCCAGACCACACTGAGGAAAGACCTCCACTCCCAACCAGGTTCTCAGGGAGCCCCACAGCGATGTGGACAGAGCCAAGCACAACTCCCCGACAGATGACAAGAGGCACTCTAGCAATGATACAAACAAGTGTTCAAAAGGCAGAGATGACTTCTGAGAGGGACAATGTCTAAGGGGAAGCTTGGGCTACACCCACTTCCTGTTTGCAAATCACCATTTGGCTACCACCTCTACACACAAAGATGCCCATAATGACTTGCACCTGGCAGAGGGAGGTCTCCTAGAGATGTTTAACTTAATGAACCTTGAGGTTCCTTTGAACCCTTGAATCCTAGGACTACTGGGATCTGAAATTAACCTTCTTCCAAATATCCACCCACCCATCTATTCATGTCTTAGTAACTCTTCCATCATTGCTGGGACAAATATCTGACACTCAAAATGAAGGAAGGAAAGGTTTATTTAGCTCACAGTTCCTGGAGGCTTCGTAGTTTAAAACAGCCTGAATTACGTAGCAAGACCTCAGAGCCTTATTTGCTCAGGAGAGAGGGTCAGTGCCTCTGTGTTCTCCAAACATCTCCTCTCTGCCCAAGGTGGCCTCAATCGCAGACATGGCCGCTACAGGGTCTGAAGGAGAGGCTGGGGCATTGCCATGCCCAGGTTGACCTGCTTCACACCTCCAAGAGAGGCCGCTGGCCAGGGTAGCGGGGCATGCCTCAGGTTAACAGTTTGCACCTCTCTGGCCCCACCCCCCAAGCCCTACCCTGGTCCTCTGGACCCGCCCCTCAAGCCACTGGCATCCACTCCATGATTTACATGAGGCTTTGGGGAGACAACTAGCAACAAACCATAACATTCCACCCCAAGAGCCCCAAAGTCTCTTGTACATCCCTGTCCACTCAATGATACATATATGCAACCAGACCTAATCATCCATCTAACCCTCTAGCCGGCCAGCCAAACATTTACCCATCTGCCCTCTATCCATCAGGCTAGCCAAGACAGACAGCCAGCCACCCTGCCGTCTAATAAACTGTCCACTCCCGAATCCTCCCCTACCCCACCGAGTGAAACACTGGAAGCTGGAGTTGGCTCCCATCATGAAAGCCAATGCCATCCCACCAGGCAGATCAGGCTTGGCACAGCTGTCACATCCAATAGCAATTATTAATAATAAAAAATGGTTCAAATGAACCACATGGTTGAATTGGGTAAGATAACATTATAAAAGTGCTTCTTACTGCCCAGGCCATAGTTGGCAGCGCATGATCAGTTTCCTCCTAGTACCACCTACTGCACTAGGCCCTGAGATGAAATGGTGAACAAGGCAGACTTGGTCTCTGCCCTCATGGAACTTATTTGATGAGTGTGGCAGCTGCAACAAATAGGGAACACATAAGGAAGGATGGTTGGTGGCTTGGACCAGCCCAAGGAAATCTCCCTATGGGGTGACTCAGACAGGGAGATACAGCAGTATGTACGAAGGCCCTGAGGTGTGACAGCCCTTGGAGTGTCATGGGCAAAGAGAAGAGAAGGCCAGGCATGGGGACACACGCCTGTGAGCCCAACAGGCAGAGGCTGAGGCAGAGGATCAGTGCAAGTGCAAGGCCATCCTGGGCTACACGGCAAGTTCTAGGCCGACCTGCTACATAAGGAGGCATAGTCTCAAAAAAGGCAAGAAGGAGGAGATTAAAGAACCAGGTGGCAGCTGGGTCACATAGGCCCTCCTGCAGTCATGGAGACCCTACCTAGGGGGAGCTCCAGAAATTTCTGAAGTGAAGAATGACATTATCTAATAACGCAGGTACACTATGTTACCCCTCCAGCAAAGCAGTGTGTGTGAGGTGGGCCTGGCCAATGTCACTACGCCCACTGCACACACAGGAAAGAGGCCCCAGGCATCGCGGGGCCTCCTTCATCTCGTGAGTACCTGTACCTGTACCTCTCCAAGGCTGGCTTTGGAGCCCCGCCTATAGATCACATCTGCACAGTCCTCAGCCCCAGACCAAAGGAAGAGGGCGGACAAGCGAGCCGGAGAGCAAGAACAAGGAGCAGAAGGCCCTGCTTCCTGTGAGTTCTCAGAGCCACAGTGAGGATGGACTTGGGCTTGCCTGGCCACTTCCATCCCCACATCAAAGGGGCAAAACCCAACCAAGCCAGCGTCATGGACACTGTGAGTGGTCTTCACAAAGTGGAGTTTTTAAAGGTCCATAACTACAGAGCTGAGAACAGATACAAGAAGACAACAGAAAAAGCCATCCTAGAATCTTGCTGGCCCACCAGCCAGCCCAGATGTTGTTTCCACCAAACATCAGTACTCAGAGAGGTGTAAAAGAACCACTGCCTTGGGACCAGGAGACCCACAATCTTGTATGTCTGATGACGTGCAAGTTCTTACAGCTTCAGAAAAAGAAATCTAACAAGAGCTATTACATGTACAGCCTTGGTTAATTTTGCACTAGGTAGGATTGGGCTGGACACGTGACCAGGATCATCCAATCCCTGCAAAGAGGACAACATTGGCTTAGACTGGTCCCAAGTGGGAAGACGTGATGCAGTCCAACTGCCACACCACAGTGGCCTCTGCAGGTCCATCTGGGGAGGGGGCACCAGACCTCACCAACTAGCTCTGCCTTCTCCATCTCCACTCCTGCACTCTCTTTCCTTTAAGCCTCAGTGGCAACAAATAGGGCAGAGGCAGCCCAGGCATCTGCCATGCAGGCAAACTCTCCAAGAACACCTTCCCATCTTCCTTCCTGACCTGCAGCCGAGAATGCCAAAGGTTGCCACTGCTGCAGAGGACAGATCCTGGCATTTGTCCCTGGACCCACCATGATATAACAGCAACAGCCCTGCCAGCTGTGGATGGTGAAGCACATCCCCAGAGGGCCACCAAGATCCCTCAGGGTTACACACTGAAGAGTGGCACAGCAGGACCTGGAACCCAGGTGTTTCCAGTGAGATCACAACAGCCATTACTGCCCCCGTCTGTCCAGTGCCTAATATACATTGGGCATCAGGCTAAGAAGCATGTACACACATCTCACTAGATCCGCTCAACAACCCTACACAGTAGGGCTTATTGTATTTGTCACGTCTTACAGATATGGAAACTGGCACAAAGAGAGGTTAGGCCATCTGCCCAGGGTCACACAGCCAGCAGATCAATCAAGAGGTAGAGCTCAGAGCTCAAGTTCTTAACCACTATGCTACCCCACCAGGGTTATCTCAGGAGAAAACAGTATGTTTGTAATATGCACATATAATTACACATATTTAGATGAATATCAGACACATTGATAATTACATGCACTGCATAAATTAAGTTCACATATACACAAATAAAAGCATATGATTATATATAAAATATACAATCAGATATTTGTATTTACCAAAAACGATGTGTATTTGCATATATTCTTATATAATGGACATTACACACTTCATATTTATACACAGCACAACACAGAGACATAGATATGTATATGCAATTTTTATGTCTTTCTTTTCCATTTTTGCTCAGTGCATTTTTTCTCGTTAGCACTTATTACCTGACTTATTAAAAGAGAGTCACTCCCCAGGGAAGACACAATGAAATAGAACTCAGGACCTCACACCTGCCAGGCAGGTGCTGTGCCACTGAGCTACATCCCCATGCCCGTCTGCTTTTATAAGAGTCTGAGATCCAGGCCAGAAGGGAGAGGCTCAGGCAAAGCCTTGAACTTGGTCAGACTTAAAGTCCCGCACACTCAGGAACCACAGGGAAAAGTGACTGTGACCAATTAATCCAGTGTTAGGAAAGTAACACAGCTACTAAAACTGGGCTCAACAAAAGAACTTTAATTACATCGCCACAGAGCACAGATGCAGGAGTATGGTGGCTCCCAGGTCGGCTCATTCTACAAAGCATGGGACTCACCTAGAAGGTGGCCCATCTACGATGCTCCTCGTGGGCACAAAGTGGCTGCAGCAGCGCCGTGCAAACAACAGCCCTGGGGACAAGCATGTTCTCCTGTGCATCTCCTTCCTTGAGTAGGGAAGGCATACTCTTCCCTGGAGCCATCCCCTAAGGATGTCTCTTTGTGCCACACTGCCCAGGATGGGGTCACAAGGTCATGGTCACCCAACCACTGCAAAGAGAATGTCATCGGCCCAGACCAGCCACAAGTGATGAGTGGTACCACTCACAGGGGCAAGAACAAAGTCTTGTTCACCTCCAGGAGCAGGGAGCGGGTGGTGCCCACAGCAAGCCCCGAGCAACTTGTGCCTGACCCCTACTGGCCCGGGCTGTAGGAGTGCGAGAAGTTTTCAGTTTCTTTTATAGGTTGGCCCTGTGGTTTTCCCCTGAGGCAGTCCGAACTTTACACTGGAGGCCAGATCGGCCCTGGACGAGGTTCTCGGGAATTCCAGGAGGGTCAGCGCTACAAAGAAAAGCTTCTACCACACCTGAAGCATGGTTCTTCAAAGGCACAAGTTCTGAGTCATTTTTCCACTTACAGGAGGAACCTAGAACGGTCACGTGCACCGAGATAGGAAGTGGATCAGAGCTTATGGAGTGGGAGCGATGGGGAGACTACGGGCTGCACGCATGTGTCCCCCAAGAAGTCACAATGTGAAGCTTTATCTCCCAACCTGAGCGCCTTGGGAGGGGCACCTGCAGGGGGTGTTGGGCTTCGGATGAAGTCCTGAGGATAAGCCTGTCGTATGACCAGCGACCTTACAGGAAGGGGAGAAACCAGAGCTCGACCGTCCTCCACCACAGCAGAACACAGTCAGGAAGAGTGGGCCACCCTGCCTCGCTGATCTCCAACACCCCAGCTTCCGCAAACATGAGAAGTACGCTCCTGTTGGCTGAGCCCCGGCCCTGTGCGCTCTGTATGGCGGACCACATTGGCCAAGCCAGGTGCTGATGTTCGGTGAAGACAATGTTTCAGTTTGCATTAATAAAACTATTCTGGAGACAGATGATGGACATGGTTAGCGGACAATGTAAATGTACTTCATGCCCCTGCACTGTACACTGAAAACAGTGAAAATGGTAATTGTTAGCAAGCTTGTAATAGGTAGCTGAAGCAGGAGGATTCCAAGTTCAAGCAAGACCTGGGAAACTCAGCAACTTCGCAAGACCTTGTCTCAGTATAAATAGATAAATAAAAGGGCTGGGGATATAGCTCAATGTGAAAGCGCTGATGGTTCAATCCTCAGCACTGAAAAAAAAAGTATATGCTCCACTAGGTATATTGCCATATTTTACCATAATATGAAAAAGTATCATGGTGCCCATTTTACAGGTGCAGAAACTGAGGCTTGAGCACACACCTAAACCGCTTGCCCAGAATCTACTGTGTAAGTTACTGGTGGAGGCACAATTCAATCCAAGTCGCCCAACTCTGAAAATTATGTCCCCTTTCCAGCCTCAGGTATCTCTTCAAACTCAGGTCACATGCTGAAGGAAAATTCGGGCACAAGGAGGAAAATGTTAGCAAGGCAAGGGCACTGGGTATAGAGGGCAGGTGTTGGGCGGCTCCTGAAGCACAGGAAGCTGAGGTGCAGGGGAAGAACGGTGTGCCCCGGAGTCCAAGTGGCAAGCTCTATGGTGACAGTGACAGTGATGGTGACAACAGCCTAAAACTTTCCACCGAAATCCCCACTTGTATTTACTGAGCTCTTAGGGGAAAATTAACACAGCTCTCCAGGGCTGAGATTTTCCATGTTTAGCTTTAACCCAAAGGAAAGTTTTGTTAGAAAGTTTAAACGATGTGACTATTTTTAAATAATGAGACGCAGGGCCCCTGGGCTAGCACACCCAAAATGGCACAGGAGGGTGGCGGCTTCTTGCCTCTTCTTGGCCCCAACCAGGGCCCAAGTTCAAATGGTGAGCTGCAGAAGAAAGAAAAGAAACTTCACGCCCCCGCCAGAGCCTGCCTATACCAGGCCCTTGCTCTGTGTGTGTCAGCGGGCCTCAGCTGGGAGCGACTGTGTCCTCACGGGGGCATCTGGCACTGTCTGGAAACACGGGGCTGCCGTGGCCCAGGGATAGGCAGCAGCTGCTGCTGTCCAGCGGCTGGAGGCTGGGATGCCGCCTGGCCTCACCCTCCACAGAGGGTAACCCGGGCCGCGTGTTAGCCGTGCTGCGACGGAGCACCCTTCCTTCCCCAGAGGCTCGCAGGCCTGGCCAGGCAGCACACTCTTGTAGGAGCCTCATGCAAATGTACACGTCTAGCCCCAGAGTCACCAGCTCGGTGGTTGGCCCGGGAGAAGCCCAACTCTGCATTTCCAGCAAGCTGTGAGGCGATGCTATTGGCACTGGTCCAGGGATCACACCTGAGAAGCACTGTCCTGGGTCATCCACACATTCCTGAGGCCTGGCCACTGGCCACTGTCCTTCCCATCTTATAGATGTGAGTGTGAAGGCCCGCTCGGCCCAAGGAAGAGAAGCCTTGCTCAAAATCATACATCACGGGAGGTCTGAGCAACAAGCCGCCAGGTGCATTTATCTTCAAATAAGATCCAAACATGCTCCAACCATGTGCGCACTTGCCCAGTGTTCCAGACAAGGGGACCAACCTCAAAACTCCATAATAATGCATTTGCACAACTCATACTTTTAAACCATATGAAAACCTTTTGCAGGTTCTTGAACTTTTCTTTGAAGACCAGTTTCCCCAGGATGCTGTGCCCAATTTACTCCACGTGGGCACCCTCCCTCCCAGGCTCTACTGAGAGCCATTTTATTGCATTTGAAGCTGTCTGCGTACCCACAGACTCGGCATTTCCTCTTTCCACTTGGATCCGCCAGGGGACATCTTTCTACCAAATCTTGCATCACGCTCAAGTGACGTAATGGAAATGAAGTTGGACTGGGAGTCAGGAGACCTGGGTTCCAGCAGGTGGGAAAAGGGAGTCTCTGCTGGAATATTGCAGCATCCCATCTTCCACCTCAAAGGGCCGCTGGATTCCCTTGTGAATGAGGAACCTCCACAGGGTCACCTTGCTGAGCAATTAAACACCACCATCCCTCATTTCAGGAAGATTAAGTCACTCAAGGAAGGGGGAAGAGTCAAAGTCCGCGAAGTGCTAGTACTCTCATTCAGTCGAGAGAGCACACTCCCTTTCTTAGAAACATCTTAATCTGCCTAATGTGATGAAAAGCAACAACTAGAAGCCGTCTTTCTCCTGGCTCTTACGATACTTCCACTTCATCCACTTATTCCTTTTAAAATTCATCTTGTTACTGTCTTGCCCTTTCAAGTTTCTGTTTTCATTGGTCAGACACTGACTTTTTCCAAACATTTTCCTACATACTGGATTCTGGGAAAAGATGCATCTTACACTACAGCATGGGTGAGCAAACTCACTGTTCAGGGGCCATGTCTGCCCCTTGGCCTGTTGTTATAAATAAAGTTTTATTGGAACACAGGTACACGCACTGATGAATGTACTACTGTCTGTCGCTGCTTTTATACTGTAAGTGCTGAGTTGGGCAGTTGCCACAGAGACTCTATGACCTAGAAAGCTTAAAATATTTACTATCTGGCTCCTTATGGGAGAGTGTGCTGACCCCTGTTCTATGTACCAAAAAATCAATTTTATGAGAAGTTGCTTATAAAACAGAGTTTTATAAATAGTACTACATCTCTCCTCCAGGTGTAGGATGGTAACTTCTTCCTGACACACAACCAACATAAAGAGGACACTTAATAAGTCTTTGCTGTGTAAATGAATTCCTATTACAATCTAAGGGGAAATGGATGAGAACCTAAGTGGATCAAAAACACCTTTTCAAAAGAAGTTACTGTACACAGTGGTACATGCCTGTAATCCCAGCTACTTGAGAGACTGGGCCAGCAGGATCTGAAGTTTAGGCCAGCCTGGAAATTTTGGAAAAATCCTTATGAGAAGGGGCTGGGGATGTAGCTCAGTACTCCCTGGGTTCAATTCCCAGTAACAGGAAAAAGGAAAGGGGCCGAGCGACCAAAGAACTACTGTCTGAGGGTGTCTTCTCATCTGTAGACAAGGACCAATGTTTTCTACGCTTCAGACTTCACAGGGCTGGCTGAAGTTTGTGAACGACCATATACCTGACTAGACGCAAAGCACAGCACCTCCGCAAAAAAGACCTGGGTTCAAACCCAGAGCCCCTACTGCGTGATTCTGGCCAAATTACATCATCTCTCCAAACTTCAGATCCAAAACTGCGAATTGAAGAATCTATCACCTACTTCCTACGGATTTATGTGAGGTTAGATGCAAAAAAAAAAAAAACCAAGATTACAGGGAGCACCTAGGCGTGCTCAAGCTTAGATAGAGCTTGCAAGTTCAAACTCTAAGAACACAATCAGCACTTGCTTTTCCCAGTCTCTAGGAGACAGGTAAAGTCCCAGCCAGGAGAGGCACAAGAACCTCAAGGTGCTCACACGTCACGCAAAACAGAAGCCAGCAACAAACCTCCATGATCAAGGTCAATAATTTCCTAATGCAGTATTTTAAAAAGTCAAAATTAACACCAAGGCAAATTTACAAAAAACAAAATTTTAAATAAAGACAAGAGCTCATCGTGGCAGCATTAAAGTGCGGAGGAGAGTGACAGGAACTGTACAAGCTGTGGGTTGCAGGCTGTTTTTGTATAAAATGTCATTAGCCAGCAGTGGTGGCGCACACCTGTAGTCCCAGCAACTGTGGAGGCTGAGGCGGGAGGATTGCAAAGTCAAGCTCTACCTAAGGCCCCGTCTCGAAATGAAAAAGGTGATGTAGCTCAGTGCCAAGTCCCTGGTTTCAATTCTCAGTACCATGAAACAGAAGTTATTTTTCTTTAGTATGAATGTGTTAAAATTACTTTCTCTCTTTAAATACTGCATTAAAATATCATGTAGGAAAATATTTATTACCGACTTCTACGCTCATTTTCAACCTTGTGCCCCTTTAAAGTCTGCATCCAATTTTGTAGAGTACCAGCTTTGTTAGGCCCCCTCTCTTGCATTTGGGCTCTGCCATCTGGTACCACCCCAGGCCCACACAGAGGCCTATTTACCTCATTGACACCAGACAGTCCTCCAACCCAGGGGCCCTCTATCCTGGCTGTGCCTGTGACTTAACCTCAAAAATTAAAACATAATAATGACAAAGCCAATTACAAGAATGGGAAGGGAGTGTCACTTGATATTTGAAAAAGGCTTCCTGACCACATCACACCCTTGGTTGGCTACAAACAAAAAGACAAATGACAACAGTTACAAGTGTTGGCGAGGGTGTGAAATTGGAAGCCTCATGCATCGCTTGTAGAGGTGTCACAAGCTTCAGGCACTGGGGAGGACAGGTTGGCAGCTCCTGGATACCTCAAACAGGGAGCTATCACAGGGGGGACCCTGGACCTCCACTCCTAGGTGTCCGGCTGAGCATGTGGGAAGCCTGGACTGTCCAGAATCTCATCCACAAACATTCACAGCAGCAGTGTTCATAACAGCCAACTCTTGGAAATAATCCCACCCTGAAGCCAGCTCCCCTCAACCAAAAAAAAAAAAAAAAAAATCCTTCTTGGAAACAATCCCATTGTCCACACCAGTGAATGGATGGATAAGCAAAATGTCCTGCACCTGCACTGAGGAATATTATTCAGCCATAAAAACAGAAATAAAGTATTCATGCTACAATGCAGATGAACCTTGGAGACACTATGCTGAATAGGGGAATCAGACATCAAGGGCCACACGTGGCATGGTCCCACTGCAAAGCCATGTCCAGAACAGGGAGATAAGTCCCTAGACACAGATTCTAACATATAGCAAGGGACTCAGTGCTTATTTCTACAAAATGGATACGCCACTCATCACTAACCTCTTTGGATAAGGACCTGCGAGTGCTCTACTGGGAGAAGTGAGCAGGAAGGTGCTGCGCTAGGTACTGCTGTTAACACTGTGGTGCTTCCTCTGTCCAAGCAGTAGGAGTCAAGGGTGAAGAGCTCCCATTGCGCCCCGTCCGTGCCCTGCCCCCTTCATCCAAGTCAACAGAGACTCAAACATTTTTGTTACAAGGATGCACCACTGCCTCGTTAACATTCATTTCCCAGGCTGGGGGTGGGGGAAGAGAGAGAGAGAGAGAGAGAGAGAGAGAGAGAGAGAGAGAGAGAGAGAGCAAGGCTTGGCTGCCCAGGAAATGCATGTACACTAAGAATAGCTTTGCACCGACATGCTGTGCTGAAAGGTGAGAAGGTTGCCTTTCCTAACCCAGCAAGGCTGCTATCTCGGCTTCTTTTAAGAGAAAAAGCAAGGACTCGGGCTACCCGGTAGCCTCTATCATCAGGAGGCATGAAAGGTGGACTAGAAAACCACACACCCGCTTTGCAGCATCCAAAAATACAATCAGAGCTTAGCTGGCAGCTCCCACGAGTCCTGGGGACTGTATCCTGGCTGCTTTCTGGCCTCACGTTGTCCCCATTACCTGGCTGCACACACATGCCTTTGAGGTGGCAATGGCCTTCTGAGGGAAGGAAAATTCTCCCCCTGTGGAAATCCCCTTTGGTACAAAAATAAGTGCTGGGCTGGTAATTTTCCTATCGTGTTACAATGTGCGGTAGGTGACTTGGGTGTCAGCTCTCTGCAAAGCTGAGAGACCTGGATGCGAGATGGCGAGTGCCACAGAAACCGCCACGCAGATGCCCTATAAATACAGTAGGCTTCACTCCCCCAAACTGTTGGGAATATTTTTATTTGGATTTCTCCTATGAAAACACCCCTGCAGAAATTTCAGTTGGCTTGAGATTACAGCCTCCCACAAGAAAGGGCTGGCAGGCTACTGCGCACGCCACGTGGATGTGCGCATGCACACACACACACACACACACACACACACACACACACACGGCACTCCCTCGGCAACATACCACTCCAGGTGACTGCCTGGCCACCTTCAACAAGAGATGCCACTGAACATCAAACTCTGGCCCATTCCGGCCCCTTGTGCAGGTTCAGGAGGCGGAATGCACTTGAGAAGAGTGGTGGAACCCTAGCACACAGGCCGGATGGTATGGCTCTCCTCCCTAAGCGACTGCCTCAGCACAGAGCCGAATACAATCACACTCCAAAAGCCGAGTCAGAGAGGCACTTCCCCTTCCACGTTCCTTCAGATGATAGTGGGATGATTTTAAGGGCTGTCTTGTCTCCTGTTTCTTGTGTTTTGGTGGATAAGATCTGGGTAAAACAAATGCCTGCTGAGAGGCAGAAAGCAGGGCCAGATAACCTCAGCAGGATCTTCCTTCTATTTGAACTATGGTTTAGAGCCTCTCCTTCTCCTAGAGCCTCCGTATAGGTGCTCTCAATAGCTATTCCGTTGACACGTAAGTACTCAGCATGTGAGAAAGGTATAAAACTCTCTAATTATCCCCAAGTCAAACTTATCCCCATCCCATGTCGGGGCACAACCACGAAATAACCTGCAGTAAGTCCTGTGAGAACTTAAGCCATCTCTACCAAGGCCAGCCACTAGCCTTCAAGTATCTTTTCTGTGGTGGCTGCAGCAGGCAGAAATCTTGGACAGCTCTGTGACCTCCACCTCCAGGCGGTGTTCCCTTGCACATGCCCGCCCCTTCCTGGTGGGCAGATCATGTGACTGGCTGCTAACTAGAAGCATGTGGCAAAGGTGGCGGGCTCTCACTCTCATAGTTAGGACTCTCTGCCTAAATCCCCATCCTAGCAGGCTGCCGAAAGTGACTTCCTTATCAGCCTTGAAGGAGCCAATCATCACGCTCTAAACAGAAAGAAGGCCACGCAGCATCAGGGAACCAGGGATGACTTGTAGGATGCAAGGTTGGTCTTCAACCAATAGCTATAAGAAGCTAGGGCCATTGGTCAGAAAACTAAAAGGAAATGAATTCTGCCAATAGCTTGAATAAGTTTAGAAGTAGACCCCACAGCCATGCCTGTAGATAAGAACTGGGCTCAGAGGAGATGTTGAGCGCAGCCTTGGGAGACCCTGGACACAGGACCCAGCTCAGCTGTGCCTAGACTTCAGTGACATCATTAATGCGTGTGATGTGTGTTAGAAGTCACCGAGTTTCTGATCATGATTTGCATGCAGCAACATAAAAGTAAAACAGGGGCCCTGACTACTCACTCACAGGCCTACCCAATACCTAATGCCTAGGTTCCTATTTACAAGACATAACTTTAGGTGCATATTTTTCTACAATTCAGCTCAAATGAAACATAAGCAAAACACACCCATTGGGATCAGACCTGGACAAGAAAAGGAAGGCTCCTTCAAATACAATACACTACAGTCAGTCTTGAGTGCAAAGTGGGTGTTTAAAGAACATTTGCTAAATATCTCCAGGGAAAGGAAAGGAAAGGGAAAACAGCAATAAAGCTTGCAATCACGACTACCATGGATTGAAAAATTCGTGTGTGCCAGACACAGAGCTAGGGTCTTAAGTGCGTGTTTTATTCTCTGAGGAGGAAGACGAGGTGCTTATTGAGTAGCTGAGATGTGACAGACAGCCAAGCTCAACGTCCAACGTACAACCCCACCATTCTGTATTATGTGCCTCATCACAAGAGCATCATGTCAGGACTGAAACCCATACTGAAGGATGCACCCACCTGATATGGCATTGGGTCACCTACATGAGACCATGCTAGCAGCGGTAGAGGGTCAGCACGCAGGGTGGACACACGCTCGGCTGGCTGCAGTCAATCCCCTCAGCGCCAAGCCAAGCCACAGTTCTGGCAAAGGGACCTTTTCCTCCAAAATGCTTAGAACAGTGTGGTAAGACATCAAATCACTTAGAGAGCAAAGGAGGGCTTCATTGTCCTCAACAAAGAACCTTAATTCAGAAGAATCGAGGCTTTCTTTTCTTTCTTTCTTTTTTTTTTTTTTTTTCTTTTAACTTTTCCAAAAAGTCAACCTGCCATTAGTGAAAAAGGAGAGTACCACTGGGACAACTGCTCATGAATGAAACTGTGGGACAGGCCACTGCAGGGGAGGGCTAGGACTTAAAACAACTAAGGCACCCACTTAGGGTATAAAATGAGAGGGGCGCAATCCCTTCTTGGCTTCTTTTTTTTTTTTTTTTTTTTTCCAAAGGGACTTTTTTTGGTCTTATTTTCACTATTTTCTTTTTTGGTACCGGGAATCGAACTCGTGGCCTCGCGCTTGCTAGGCAGGCGCTGCGCCACCGAGCCACATCCCCGGCCCTTGGCTTCTTGGATGAGGTCACGTGCAAGACATAAGGGCACCATAAGTCAAGAACATAATAGAGAAATAATATAAACAAAGCTTGCAATATAATAAAATACACAAGAAGTATAAATAAAAATAGGACTATCATCAACCAATACTTTAAAATATAAATGTAGGCCAAAATTCAAAATGGATAAAATATTGAAATTTCTTAAAAAGACCAACCATGTTGACTGTATTACAGTGACCTCAAATTTCTCTGAAATAGGAACTGTCATTTACCATTAGCCAACTATCTTGACACCCAAGAAGCCATTGTACCTCTGTTGGGTAGGTGTACAGGGCTGGCCGTGGTATGCCAACATCCTGGACTGGGCAGGCATGCATACAGTCATAGCTTTTACATATAGAGTTTTTATTAACTTTTCACTGGTCTCAAACTAGAAAGGACACATTCTTCTTTTGGTCTCCTGCTCTAATAAAACTCTTGGCTTTACGAAAAACTGTCAAAACCGTCTTTCTCTGGACACCACTTGCCAGTCATGAGCTCCCATCATCATAAACAATGAAAGGCGCAGCATTTTCTAAGTAGATAAACATACAATTTTGACACCAATCTGAAAATTTCACAATTCTTGCTCTAGTGAAATATATTTGTGCTGTTCAAGGTGAATTTCCAGGAAAGGAAAAGAGAATCTTCAAAGGTCAATAGATTCATATTTAGCAAGTTTCTGCTAAGCCAGCACTGATGGAAAAATTCCTCCAAAAGTTCAAAATGTTTTATGTAGAGGCTGCTCAAGAACCTGGGGCTGAAGAGATAGCTTGGTGGCATAAGCACCTATCTGGCAAGTGCAAGGTCCCAAGTTCAATCCCCAGTATCACAAGCCGTGCCAGCCCCAGAACCACAGGCATGCTGGGCCCAGAACTGGGTGTAGTGATGCATGCCCATAATCCCAGCACTAGGGAAGCTGAGACAAGAGGATCACTACGAGTCCAAACTACATAGCAAGACCTTGTATCCAAAAAACAAAAGAACTTGTACATGCCAGGCATGGCGGCTCACACCTATAATCTCAGCACTCGGGAGGCTGAAGCAGGAGGATCATTGGGGGATTGAGTCCAGCCTGGGCTACATGGTGAGTTCAAGGCCAGCCTGAATTACACAGTGAGACTCTGTCTTACAAAAAAAGAATCTATATTGAACAACACAGAGAGTCAATGATGTAGGCTCTGGAGTCAAGCTGTCTCTATTCAAATCCTGACTACCTGCTGCAAGCTGGGTGGCCTTGGACAACTTCCTGAACCTCTCTGAGCCTATGAAAAATGGAGGATGAGTGTCATCTCTACATGCTAGGAGTCTTACAAAGAATTAATGATCTGATACATGCAGGGTGTGGTGCATAGCGAGCCCTCGATAAACATAAATCAAGGCATACAGAAAAGGCCAAGGTTCCACGCTTACTACATACTTATCAAAGCATTTGCATCTGATTTTCTCCTCAGCTGCATTGTGCTTCCAGCTTTGATAGACGTATGGGAAGAAAGCCGACAATTCATAAATTAGGCCCATCAAAAGCAAGATTTTCCCTTATATTTTATGACCAGCTGAGATTATAAATCTGGGTTGGCCAATAGCTGGCTGTGGGCCACACGACCAGAGAATCAGAAAGTGCAGGTTTGTATCAGTTCTTGGCAAATACTGTACAGCCGCAGGGTTGCCAGACGGAGCAAATAAAAACCCACTTAAATATGAATTATAGATAAAAGATAAATACTCTGCAGTGTAAGTATATCACAAATATTGCATGTGATGCAGTTTAAAAATATTCATTGTTAAAAGATAGCGAGTGGACACCAAATTACAGTTAGGAGAAATAACTTCTGGTATTCTGTTACACCATAGGGCTTTCACAGATAGGATAATGCTCTATACATTTCCAAAAGCTAGAAGGAAGGATGCTGAATGCTTTCACCCCAAAGAAATGGTAGATGTTTGAGGACACAGGTATGGTTAGAACATTACAATTAGAATATTACACAATGTATGTGTTTTTGAATAGCACATGAGACCCTCAATATGATCTGTCTGCAACAATGTACTAAAAACATTTTTTAAATCTCCTTTGTCTATAAAATCTTCAAATTTAACTGAGCAGTCTTTTTTTCTTTTTTTTTGCGGAACCGGGGATTGAACTCAGATCTTTGTGTTTGTCAGTGCTTATCCCACTGAGCCATCCCGGCCCCCCCCCTTTTTTTTTTTTTTTTCAGGGTCTCACTACATAGCCCACATTAGTAGTGATCCTCCTGATATCTGCCTCCCAAGTGCTGGGATTACAGGCGCGCGCCACTGCGCCCGGACTCCATCGCCGGCTCAGCGCACCCCAAGGTGGGGCCGGCGTGGCAGGCGGAGCCAGGTATTGAACCCTAGCCTCTGCGCTTACCTAAACAAGGGCTTAGTCCGCTGAGCTATACCGCCGGCCTTAACTGAGCATTCTTTATTTTACCTTGTAACATTCCCCGTGGATAAATGGCTCAAATAATCTCAATATCTCAGCTACAGCATATCTCCACAAGAGAAAGTGGACAATGTACACACTGATGTGACCAGTGGTGAATTTTGTCTCGTTTTTCTACTTAAGGTGTAAAAATATTTTTTAAAGTATGTACTTCTAAAAAAAATAA
>NW_004524655.1:3705861-3723239 GCF_000260255.1 Octodon degus
CCCTGAATGCCCTGTAGACCCTTCCCTAAAATACAAAATAAAATAAAATAAAATAAAATAAAATAAAATAAAATAAAATAAAATGCAAACTGTCCTGCCTGAAGGCCGCACCCCAATCCCAAATTGCCGTGCGCACCTCTGGCAGTCCACACACCACGCCCCAGGACACTTTCCACTCTAGAACTGGCATAGCCAAGGAGGGAAGCATGCATTCAGAGCGATAAAGAAAAACCTTCATGAACTATGTAGGTGACATATCTCAGCGGCGGCTTGCAAGCAGCCAAAAAACGACAAGAAACTAAGAACTACTGTGACTGTCCCTGTTTCCCCTTACGGACGGCTCAGCACAGAAGAAAAGAAATGACTATGCCTTCAAAGTCAGGTGATAAAGGTTTGAGTCACAGGCATAAGGGTGTCTCTCATACCTAGAGACAAGACCCTGGGTTATGCTTGTGAGAAAATAGCAAAAAAATAACCAGGAGATAGACACTGCATACGCTTGTCTCTCTGGAAGGATGTGCACTTACTGACAGCAGGTTCTTTCTGCTGATCTGATTCCGGGACTTTAGGAAGGGGGCAGCAGGTACAGAACGATGAGTAATAAAAGTGACGACCGTGATGACTATCACAGTGAACTCTCAGTCATTCCGCAAATGTGTTGGTACCACCTCTGCAGGCCAGCAGCACGCTCTGGGTGCTACGGATACAGGGATGCTGAACATTAACAATACAAACAAGCTGTTTGGCTTCACACAGCTTCTACTCTGGAAGGTGTCACAGGCTTTGATGTGCCCAGAGCCCCCTGCTGATTTCCTTGCAGTGGTCATTTCTAAGTTTCGTGTGCAGCAGATCCCTCCGGAGTTGAGAAATGCAGATGGCTGAGCTCCTTGGTATGGGGTGGGTTACAAAATTTCATATTTCCAACAAGTATCCAGGGGATGCTGCTGCTGGTGGCTAGGACCCCACTCTGGGAACAGCATTTCTAGCGGGGAGATACTTTTGTTATCCTTTGGGGACAGAGGGGGAAACTGAGGCTCAGGGAAATTAAGTTACTCAATGAAATTAGTGCAGCCAATGAGTGACACATTGGCACCTGGTTCTTTCTGACTCCGATGACCTCTGTATGATCAGCCATTGCCCCACAAATCTGTCCCAACTCCCTGACTCGGTAAAGGTGGAGCCTGTGGGATTTCTTTAAGTGAGAGCTGATAAGACCCAGAAGAAATGAGTGTTGTATCTTGTGACTCTGAACGTGCTGGGCCTGGGAGCTCAAGACGACACTCAGCAGGCATCTCAGGTGAGATCTGGTCTCCAGGTGAAGACACAACAGCTGCGCCCCTCTCCTGACGCTCTCCGCTAACTAATCTGCAGGCTTGGATTGACGTCAACCACAATGGAAACTGCTCTCCTGCCCTGACCTGTTTAGAGATTAAGTGCACAGAACACAGGGAGAGAGAGAATATCAGAGAATATGAATGGAAAAATCTGCAAGGAAACCAACCACCTGTAAGAGGACAAGGCTGAACTGTGCTAACCTTACCTGGTTCAGTTATGAAATGCAAATGAAAGGCAACCAATATGATAGCCTTCCAGAAGTATCTGGAGGGAGAACTGCAGCCACGTTGGTTTTGTTTATGTTTCTTCCTATAAAGCTATATAATCTTTCCACTGCCCCTCTTAGGGAGCTGCCAGTTTGCTGAAAAGGTATTCAAAATGACTATTCTGCCTGATTCTAAAAAAAATAAAAAAATAAAAAAAAAAGGAATCAACTAGAAAAACTTACTTAGATCTGGATGCTGCTTCAAGATTTTAGTTCCATTAAATAAAAGTGGTAATTAGTTTCTAAGAAGGGTGTAAATAAGCAAAGGAAACACTTGGGGTAGGTATTTGTAAGAGACAGCAGGTATGGCGTGAATATCTTCAATGCACATTTTATATTGAAAATGATTCATATGTGAAAAAGCAGAGAACACATTTAAGTGAACTTGCCATATATCTGCTTGTAGTCATTTCCAAATAAACATCAGGGAGAGAAATAATTTAAAACTCATTAACTTTGGCTACGTCTGTGCTATTTTTTTTCCAAGACTAATTATTTACTGAGTTTGGCTTTTCTCTAGATCACGTCTTAGAATCCATTGCGGTGTTTACAGAGAAAAGCTGCTTTGTGAAAAAAGCACGGGGATTCTGGAATCCGAACGAAGGTACGTACACCCACCTTCGCTTTTAAAGAACTCCATCAAGGCAAAATATTCCTAAGCAACCAGCCTTGGGACTAGAACTGTAAACAGAAACACAGTTCACACAATTGCCTTTTCTACTACCTGGAAAATATCTACAGCTTTGATCTCTAAACACTGCTATGACAGAAATCAGCGTGGACAAATATCCAGCCTTTGTAATCTCAAGAGACAAGCCACAGAACTCGGGGGTCAAAGCTACTTCAGCGTGCTGTGGGTTTTACAGAAATGGGGGCGCACACAATGTGAAGCCTCAGCACCACAAAAAACAATGAATATTCCAACATCATACAAAGAGAAATTATGTACTTCAAATAAATTACCCTTGAATTTCCACAGCAAATTGTAGGAGATCCTCTTGAGTTGTTATGGCAATTAGGTAGCGAGGCAGGGACATGACCTATTCCATTTCAGTATTTAATTCACTGTGGTCTGTCACTCCACAGAGCATGCGGACCAAGACAGCCAATTTTGTAGGCAAGGAAACTTAGGGGAGGCAGGGAAGGGCAAGGGAAAGAAAAAAGGAAATAAGATACGTTATGTGAATTTAACCAGTGCATGCAAGGAATATGATCACCATGTAGTACACACATGTACAAATAAAAACTTTAAATAAAAACAGGAACAAACATATAGGGGAGTGGCATGAATCAAGTATCAAAGCAACCTGATTCCAATTCCCAGCCCTTGGATGGAGGGCCTTATACCAGTGGTTTTCAAACTGGGTTTCATGGAACCCTCAAGGGTTCCATATGTGACTCTCACAGCCAAGATGATAGTATTTTGACTGCTTCGACCCAATTGCTCTACTTGTGCTCACTTTACAGATTGAGGTGCTCAGGAATACTTCATTGGGAAAAAGGACTCCTTTTCTCCAGGAAGATTATTGTGACCTAGCACACAAAATCACCCTGAAGTTAGTTTCTTCTGTATCAAATCTGAGTCGCCTGACATTATGTACTGGAAGGATGACAGCAGAATGGGAGACAGTGTTTCACTCCATTTTTCCATGCTTCCGTGGCTCCCCCTCATCTCCTGCATCCTTCAGCAGGCTTCATCTTTCAGCACAGTTCTCTAAGATATTCTTTACCAAAGCATAATTGCATATGCTTGTTAACATCAGGGAGCATTCTAACTGCTGTATATACATGATATCCCATCATGCACAGGTTACTTCTGCTTCTAGTTCTTTTCTAGTTGCATCAAGATTTTACCAAGTGTAGTGCTAGTAAATCCTCACCTTCACTCTGTTCCATTCCAGGCTAGTTTCATCCTTGCAGCCAAGGGCGAGCCTCTGTTTCCTCATTTGCAATAAGAATACCCACCTCACAGGGTGTTTGTGAGGCAAAATTAGATATAAAGATGTTCAGCTCAGTGCCTGGCATTGAAAATAGCCAACCATGGCTAATAGGAGTGTTGCTTTGTTCTTGTTCCTGTTTAAGGTTCAGGGAAGCAGGGTTGGATAATAGCCCTGCCCAAAGGACATACAGTTCAGCACATTTTTGATGTTCTGACAATTCAACTTAATAGAGCAGACCACAGCCTCACCTGTGCCCTCTTTATGTAGTGTTAGCTAGCATCATGGCATCCTTGGAGAGAGCTCAGTGGTGCATGGCTTTAGAAGCTCTTTGTCCACTTGTCAGTTTAGAAGGCAGACATGTGCCTGGCACATAGCACACCCCAGTGTGCTAAAAGGGGATGGGCACTGTATGTTCGCCTATACCCCTGTGTCACTAACAAAGGGAACGAGCTCATGCACAAAGATTCTTGTCCAGTGCCTCTGGAGCATGTTTAAAATTTGCTACCAGAAGTTCCTACCACGTGGGTCATCTAGGGCCCTCTAGACCGGGTGATCACAGTACTTACTCACTGCTTTGCTTTTAGGATTCTATACATCTTACAACTTCCATTCACTGGTCATGCTTGAGGATTGTAGGCATCAAATGTCATCTCTGTGAAACCCTTGATATGATAGGTGGTGTTACTATTGTACAAATTCCTCTCTTCTCTCTCTCTCTCTCTCTCTCTCTCTCTCTCTCTCACACACACACACACACACACACACACACACATACACACACACACACTCTTCAAAAAGAGAATAATCTTACCTACCTCATAAATGGCGGGCTCTGACCAATGGAATTGGGGCTGATGTGGTATTTGCCACACCTAAGCCAATGCCCTTAGTTTGGGCCCTTGCACTCCTGCGATTTGTCATGCGAACACGGTATCCACCACAGAGCTGCTAGAATTTAGCCTAGGTCCAGCAGGAGAGTCCCATGGGGTAGACTTGAACCTAGCCTGCACCTAAGGCAGAGGTGCTCTACTGACTCACAGGTGAATGAAGGGTATATTGTTACAAATCACTGAAGCTGGGGATTATTTGTTACTGCAGCACAAGATGACTAATACATTCCCCAAAGAAAATCTCCCTTCGCTGCCACGGCAGTACTTGACTCTATCTCTATCTAAGTGTTTCCTTCCTTAGTTTTTTTTCCCTGACAAGTCCATGTCCTTACTAGACAGTTCTTGAAGATAAAAACTGCCTCCTCTAGTTTCTCTTATGGCAGGTATTGACTATATTTGCTTAATAAAGGATAGTGCTAGCCAAGTACCACAATACACTATGGTTGAATACTTCCAAGCATAAGCAGCAAATACAAAGAGCATTTAAACTCCAACATATTCCCAGGCAAGAAGCAAAGGATTATATTATCTTTTGGGACCAAGGGGACCATTTATCCTGAGCCTCTAATCTAGCAAGGACCTCAAACTCTGACATCTGATGCTATCTCCAAAGAATGCAAATCACCAGTCACTATATTAAGGGTGTTCAACGTGTTGATTTCCCAAGTGGAAACATTTAAAATCTATCACCAACTTGGACAATTCTGCTTGGGCATAATTGGACGACTCCTTGTTTTTCTTAATTTCCAATATACCCGGAAACTAAGACAGTGAAGGTGACCTAGGGTCATCTCGGCCTTTAAGAGACATCGTGAGAAACAAGAGTCAGGGACTTCTCAGTGCCAACTAGGAGCTGAGTAGGACCGCCAGGCTTTCCCAGGACCAAGCTGAGCTGTGATGGATAATGGCGAAGATCAGTGAAAAGCTACTCCACTGGCATTTAGCTATTAAGATCTGTGACCCCGCTCCTTGCTCTATTTTGGCTTCCTTGCTAAAACAAAAGTAGGTTAGGCAGAAGCACGAAGTCCTGGTGTTCTGTGGCACAGGAGGGTGACTACAGGTAACGGTAACACACAGATGTTTTTAAAAGATAGGAGAGGGTTTTGAATTTTTTTTCTTACCACAAAGAAATGATCAATGTCTGAAGAGACAGATATCATGACCCTGATTTGGATATTACGCAACATAGACATGTATTAAAATATCACACAGTAGCCTATAAACATATACTATCTTTATGTGTCAATTAAAAATGAATGATTTTAGGATTAATATCACTCAAATGACAGTATGTTATATTCTTTGGGAAACATAAAAACTATACCTGTGTCCTAAAGATCTTTTGGAACTAGGAGGACCTATGATATAACGCCTGCCCTTGCAGAAAAGCTCAGCTCTGCTTGCACACGGGGATTTCAAAGTTGTCTGAAGTTTTGCATGACAGAGGAATCCCAACTGCATACCTAAGGCTAAGCAAGGGCAAACCTTCTATATAGGCAAACACAATATATTAGAGATTTTTTAAAATAACAAAAATGTCCCTGTAGATGCTTGTGAGTGGTGAGATTATGGGACACTATTTTGTACCTCCTAACATTTTTACATGCTGCCCAAATAGTCAACAAGAAGTCCGATTTTCAAAATCTAAAGCAGAGAGAAAACACAATTTTAAAGGAAGAGGGATTCAGTCTGAACACTTCACAGGAGAGAACGTTCCCTGCTTACTGCCCGAGGAAATTGTATTTTAAGAAGATACAAGCAGGGACCTGTAAAGATAGTGAAATGCCAAGCAGGGAAACTTACCTAGTTTAAAAAAAAAAAAAGTCACTGCAGCCAGTCCCCTCAGGACATGCACTGTTTCCATCAGTTCCAAAAACAGTCTGTTCTGAAGTAACCTTTGGACAAGAAGTTTCCAGCAGCCAGGGAGGTGAGGGGCCCTACCAAGGCAGAATAGGGGAGGTGGAGACAGGTGACCGTGACTTCTGGGGTTCAAAAATGAAGGGCATAGCTTGTCCCCACCATGACTTGGCTTCAGAAATAGAGTCCTCGATCCCCAGGTGACCTCAGAGGAACAACGTCTTGGGATCTGAACAATGAGTTTCTAGACCAGGACTCAGGGACCTGGTTTCTTTTGGTTGACAGCAGCTCATGTGTCAGTGCGCTAAGGCACACTTAGAAAGTCACCCTCCAAGTCATCACCAGGTGCCCCAAGCAGTACTGACACGCAGCTGTGTCTGCCCCTCCCTTCCTGTGCATCAAGCCTCTCTCCCCTTAAGGCTGTCAACCCTACAGTGGTGGGCTGGCTACTACCTCCCAGAAATTCATGTTCCCTAGAACCTCTGATGGTGACTTTAGTTGGAAATAGAGTCTTTGCAGGTAGGGCAAAAGTGAGAACTGAGAGATCACACTAAATTAGGGAGGGCTCTAAACTCACTGACAGGGGGAACTACCCACTCTGGCCCCCCTCCTGTCCCTCTCTCGGACAGCAGCTTTCTTTCTCTCAATAAATATATTTTCCTCAAATAAATAAATTTAATGACAGCGTCCTTCCAAGGGACAGAAGTTAAGACACACAGGGAGGGACAGAGAGAAGGTCAGGTGAAGACAGAGGCAGAAATTAAGAGTGACACAAGCAACAGCCAATAAATGTCTGAGCCACCCAAAGATGGGAGGGACAAGGGAAGGATCCTCTCCCAGAAGCAGAGGGATCACAGCCCTGCTACCGGCTTGATTTGGGTCTTCTGGCCTCTAAGACCCTGAAACAATAAACTGCTGCTCCATAAAGCCATGCAGTTCCTGCTGTGTTGTGTTAGCAGCCCCAGGAGACTAATACACCCCCAGGTCTCCGGGCTGGCCTCCCTTGACTCTGCTGTGACCTCTGTGAGTCTGTCACCTGTTTCACTGCTGGCTCACCTGGAATCCAAGCCCCACACATCAACCCCTCCCAAGACTGTACTTCTAACTGGCTCCAAAAGAGTTCTCAGGAGTGTTACCACTGACAGAGTGAGAACAGATACAACACCCCTGGCTGCAGATCACATGCTTCCCTCAAAAAACCGAGAAGAATATTCTAGAATATTCTGTTCTCGGAAGGACCAAAGAAATCATCTGTGTGCAGCACTTCAGAATAGCCCCTAGCATTTGGGGAATGGCTGATCCATTTTATGTGTCATTATCAGTAATTACAGGGGACTGAACTAAGATACTAGGTAAATACTGTACCACTGATCTATATCCACAGCCCTTCTTATTCGATTTTGAGTCAGGGTCTCACTAAGCTGCCCAGGCTGGCCTTGAGCTTGTAATTCTCCTGCCTCAACCTCCTGAGAATGAAATGAGTACTCGCCTAGGATGAAAGAGACTTGTTTCAACCCCCTGCAATTACTGATTGTGACAGATTAAAATCAAGCAACTGTTTCCCAAATGCAAGGAGTCACCCTGCAGTGCCTCGAATGGATGACTTCTTCGCTCTTCCTGATAACAGAATATTCTAGAATATTCTTCTTCCCAGTTTTCAAGGGGAACCATGCACCACTGTGCTCGGCTTCAACAATCCTTTTTAACTCACTCCTCCTCTTCCTTTTAATGGTACTTCCTCCTCAGCTTATCCTAGTGTTGGATGAAAATGAAGCAAAGAGAACACAGAAAGATTCTGGGGTTCCTGAAACTATTCAGAAAACTTGGTATAGTTGCTAAGTAATAAATTTCCAAAGATTTTTTTTACCATGTTACAGCTTGCAAATGACTTTCACTTGGTGGTCCGTGTGAATCTCACAATAACTGCAGATATAAGTTGTTCATCCCCATCTAACAGACGAAAGAAATAGAAACCTCAGGAGTTGAAGTCAGACTCCACCAACACTTATTTGGCACAAAGCCTTTGCGAGATCTCTGATGCGCTTCCCTTCCCACTCCTGCATTTGTCTCGGTGCCTGGGGACCGCGCACCAACCCTTTGATGAAAGCAGCCAGTGCTGAGTTCTGTGTGCACATAGCTCAGGTGGACAGAAAGAAGAATAGAGGGTAAGAGATCAGCAGAGCATCTCAGAAAGGCAGGGTCAATGGTAGACACAGTCAGGAAACCGGATTCCCACTAAGCACTGCAGCTCAATAACACCTGTGCTCAGCTGCGGTACGAGGCCATTTAAAGTCATCACTCTACCTGCAGTGACTATGTCCCAGAGACCCCTTCCCTCATGTTAAAGATTCAAGATAGATAAGTCCAATACACTTACTGCTGTCACAAAGTGCTACTAACTCAGTGCTCATAAATAATGCAAATGTATTTCTCACAGTTCCGGAGGCTGGAAGTCCTATGTCAGGGTGCCCCAAAGGTTGGTGGCTTCTGATGAAGACCTCCCTCTGGCCTGCAGCAAGCCACTTCTGGTGGTATTCTCACAGAATGGAAAGAGGATGAGCCAGCCCAGTGGGATCCCCTTTATGAGGGCACTGATCCCATTTGTGATCTAAGCATCTTCCCAAAGCCCCATCTTCTGATACCACCACATTGACAGTGGTGAGGATTTCAACTCAGGAATTTAGGGGTGTGTCAATAGCTGTCCATCACAATGACAAAATAATTGACACAAATCAATTTTGAGAAGGGAAGGCTTATTTTGGCCAGTGCTTTCAAGGGTTTCAGTCAGTGATGAACCAGCCTCATTGTCTTAGGCTGGTGGTGAAGCAAAAACAACATAGCAGAAGGGTGTCGGGGAGGAAAGCACTCACCTCAGGAAGACCAGAAGCAAAGCTGAGAAAGAGGAAAGGCCAAAGTGGAAGAGATGAGAGAAAATGTGCCCTTCAAGGCCATGCCCCCAGTGACCTGCTTCACCCAGGAAGGCCGCACCTCCTAGTAAGTCCAGTCAGCTGTGGACTCATCGACAAATTCATCCACTTCATGAAACTAGAGCCTTCACAACCAGTCACCTCCCCAAAGTCCATCAGCTGGAACCTGACCTTCCACACAATGAGCCTTCAGAGGGATATTCTGGATCCCAACCACAACGAGAGGGCACACAAACACTCAGTCCATTGTGCTTAGAAAAGGCACTTGGGAGAGAGCTTTCAGCGGAGATGATAAAACCCAGGAAAACTATCACCCCTCTGTGATTGCCATGAGCCCTGATAGATTCAGAAGCCTTGGTCTGACACACATGCTAAAGAAAAAGAAGCGGGGGAAAGCACATCTTTCAAGACTTGCTTCAAATATCGCCTCCTCCTGGAAGCCTTCGCCAAGATTCAAGGAAGATTCAAGATCTCTTGCCTGGACACCATAGCACTCTCTCACTACCTCCCTCCTCCCCAGAATTACCAAACTCTTCTCTCCTGTTAGTCAGGCTCTGAAGATGTGGGCAATTCCTCACTTCACCAACTGAAAAATTAGCAAATCACAACACTTCCAGTTCTTGCTTTGTTCAAACAGAGCCTATGCTAACACCACTGTTACAAAATAAAACCTCTAACTTTACTTGCCCTCAGTTGAGTATTTTTTTAATCACCAATTTTAAAAGTCAGACAGCTATGAAATGCCTTTTGGATTAGCCTTCTAGAAGCTCTGCCATAGGTGACACCTCTGAATGAAGCCACCTACCAGGTTAAGAACTGCACTCCAGCCAATGTCATGGCTCCATGTCATCCAGGGTAAAGTTACTTTTCAAATCTTCCCTGGTCCTGCACTTGCTTCAGCAGCACATGTACTAATCTCCCCCAGTCCCTTGCAGGGAAAGTAGACTTTCACAATCTTCTGCTTGTTCTCTGGGGAAAAGGCACCTTTTGTATCCTAATAATTAACTGTAGAATCAACTATTCCTAGGAAAAGAAACCAAAAGACATGAGTCATAAGACTTTCTAATCAGTAACTTTAGATTTACAGAACCCAAAACACCAGCTGAGGCAGCAGCAGCCCATGCATCAGGAAAGCAGACCACTCAGTATTTGTGGGCACTGGCTGCACACCCACCTGCCACACCACCCCATAATGCCCCACACAAGCCCTGGGTGCAGCTCCTAAGTCAGGTACTAGGGGTTGGTGATAGCCTCCATCTTCTTGGGTTCACCAGTTCTCCAGAGAAATCCTTTTCCTTGCCCCCAGCAACCTGTCCACAAGCTGGTCATCCCAACTGGGGAGCAACAAATAGGTTCCTGGCTCCATCATCCACATCCTCAGAGTGGGAGACTTGATTTTTGGGGGTTTTTTTTGGTGGAACCGGGGGTTGAACTCAGACCCTTGCGCTTGCCAGGGTAGCGCTTATTCCACTGAGCCATCTCCCCAGCCCCTAGGGAGACTTGAGACTGTGAATGTCCTCAAATTCACTCTCTATGAACACGGATTGTGTATACCTAGGCTTGTGCATGGCGGCTTAATCTGGCTAGTACCACCAATGTGGAGGACTGAAGAGCCCTCTGCTGTGGTAGGTCCCTCAGTACACAGAAGATGACCAGTTGGTATTCCTAGCCAGTGCCTCCCAGGCCCTATGGTACACCAGGCATGAACACCAAAAATGTCTCCGGACATTGCCACATGGCAGCTGGTGTGATGGCTCATCATGGTTGTTACCCTGCAACCTGTCCACAAGCTGGTCATCCCAACTGGGGAGCAACAAATAGGTTCCTGGCTCCATCATCCACATCCTCAGAGTGGAAGACTTGATTTTTGGGGGTTTTTTTGGTGGAACCGTGGCCTTAGAGACACGCAGGGGAGTTGTAAAGAACATGTAAGGGTTAGTCTGGGTGAACTCTGAGGACTGATTTTGTGCATTATATCTGCTCCCTGGCACTTTCCTAACTGGCTCTTCCCCTGCTCCCTGACTCAGATGCCATGAGTTGTCCGTGCCATCATGATTCTCCTGCCTTGCAGTGGCCAACCACGTGAGCCAAAATAAACCTTTCTTCCATTAAGTGATATATCTAGGATATTTTGTCCAGCAAGAAAAAGGTGACCAGTCCCTGTAAGAGGGGCCAACATGCCCAGGTAAGAACTGGCTTTGTGGCTGAGGAGATAGCGCAGTAGAATAAGCACTTGCCTGGCAAGCACAAGGTCCTGAGTTCAGTCCCCGGTCCCGCAAAAAAAAAAGAACTGGCTTTGTACTGAACAATATTTAAGAAATACTATTATAAAATAATTGTCTGCAGAACGTAACTAAATCTTTTTTCCTTTACAAAGGGAACATGGCTCAACTTGCAGAAATACTGACCACCACGGGTCATTCGCCCAGGGAGGTAGACGGATCACTGGACGTCCTGGAAATGTAGCCAAGGCCTGAACCCTTATAGGGTATGGCTCCTTGGACTCGTCTGTCCTTAGCTGCACTGATGGACACAGACACCTCACAGGCCACAGCCAGCCCAACAGAATCGCTGAGGTGTTGCCAGGCTTGAAAAATTAGGAGAAATCATGTAAAATCTGAGTGTCTGGTTTCCCTTGGAAAACAAAAAAAAACAGCAGAGCAGACAACACTGAGCCTGCACGTTCTCATGGAAGCCTCAACTGAAACTCAGGAACAAGCATTCCGTGCCCCCGTTGCATCTCCACCTCCCCACCCACTACTCCTTAATATCTGATACCCAGTCAATGACAACTCCATTAGCCATAGTTTTCTGATTAAAACAGGAAGTCAAGAATTGACCTCTGCTGCCCCCAATATAATAACAAAATAACAGAAAGCAGCTGAGGTTTACCCTACACCTTTATTTCAAAGGACACAGCCTCACTCATTATGATGGCTTCCATGGCTCCTCTATGCTTTTGTGACTGCAACCTTACAGGATGCTGTGTAACACCCCAAAACGTACCCCTAGTCATGCCACTCTCCTGCTCATGAACTTTCACTGGCTCTCACAGTCCACTGAAGTATTCAAAGCTCAACTCCTGACAAGACAGCCCCAGGCGCCACAGCCAACCTCCATGTACTTCACTTACAAACTGCACTTTCTTGGCTCTATCACACGTGTGTTAGTCCTATCCCTTCTTCCCTATTGTCTCCTAACTTCTCAATATCTGCTTTTAATGTTGTCTCTTATAAACCTTTCTTGGGCCTTCAGAGCAAGCATGACCATGCCCTTATTTTGCTCAGCTGCTGGAAGTAGCTTCTAGGTAGGACCCCCTAACAATGAAAACACAACCCAGATTTTCACTGTGGCTCTAGGCACAGGACTGTTTTGCAGGACTTTTCCCTCTTTTTGTATCTGTCAAGTGCCTTCAACAGGGTAACAGAGGGGCATTCCATGGGGCCAGTGAGACAGCTCAGTGGACTAAAGCATATACTTAGGCAAGCACAGGTACCAGGGTTCAATTCCCAGCACCACATGCTGCGCCAACCCTACCCTTGGGTGGGATAAGCCAACTAGAGTCCAGATACAGTAGTGCATGCCTATAATCCCAGCGCTGGGGATGCTGAAAGCAGGAGGATCACCACAAGTCCAAGCCGCATAGTGAGACCCTGCAACAACCAAATACATAAAAAAGAGGCACATCCCAAGGAATAGGTATCCTAAGCTTTGAATACAACAGGGCAGAACACAAATCATCAAGGAAGTATGTATCTAGCTATTCGCTTCGACACCCTTTGCAACCATGATTAGAAACATCTTATTTGACCTTTAATCAAAAAATGGCTCAGTTAACTAAGCAACACCCATTCTGTGATTGCCATTGATATTATTCAATAACTCCTGGTTCATTTCTTATATACAGGATAGACGTTCTTATATCCTGAAAGTAAGGCAAGGCATGTGACCTGCCCTGGCCAGTGTCACATTAAGTGACATGCCTGCAGCAATCAGTGTAGGACTTTTTGTGATCCCTCTTTCTGCTTTAGCTGTGGGGATTGAAGTTTCTGTCAGTGCAGGCTGATTAGCAGTCTGCTTATTAGTAGTAACTCCAGTTAGCAGAGACCTCTGCTGATCTGCACTGCAAATGTAACAGAAGAGGAAAATAAAATTTTGTTGTGTTAAACTACTGAAACTTGAGGACTATTTCTACAGCATATCCTAGCTAATTTTTTACTGGTATATATTGTACAGAAAGCAATGCAAGGGTGGGGGAGATGGCTCAGTAGAATAAGCACTTCCCTGACAAGCACAAGGATCTGAGTTCAATCCCCAGTTCCTCCAAAAAAAAGAAAGAAATGCAACACTTCAAAAGATGAGACCCGCAGTTATAAATATAAATGCACCTAACAACACAGCTCCAAAATACACAGAATATGACCATATTGTATCTGTATATTCAAAATAGTTAGATACATACACAGCTGCATTCTCTTAATTCAATGAATAGAGAGATTTGTTCTAATAGTGTTTGTGGACAGGATATCATATCTGCATCTTGTACAATGAATAACCACTAAGACAACAATATGCAATGTATTAATTATTGAAACTGTGCTAGTAATCGGTTTTGAAACTGTCTCATTGCTATTTGTTTCTCAATGAAATTATTTTAAAAATACACAAAGTAAAAACACAGAATCAAAAGATAAGCAAACAGAGCTGGTGAAATAGCTCAGTGAACTAAGTGCCTGCTCAGGCAAGCACAGGGAATGGGGTTCAATACCCAGCACCACAAGCCTCACCCACCCTACCCCTGGGCACACTGAGCTGGCCACTGAGACTGGGTGTGGTACTGCACATCTGTAAATCCCAGCACTGGTGAGGCTGAAAACAGGAGGATCACTACGAGCCTGAGCTGTACTAAATATATATTTTTAAAAAACCAATTGAACAGTAATAGTGGAGATGTAGTCTACTCCCAATAAATGACAGAATGAGACAAAAATCAGAAAAGATAAAAAAGACTTGAAACAGAGGAAACCATTAATAAACCATATTACTATATAAAGGATCATGGGGCTGGTCAGATTGCTCAGCAGACGAAGCACCTGCTTAGGCAGAGCGTATCAGCTGGGGTTCAATCCCCAGCGTGCCGGCCCCACCCCCGGGGCATGCTGAAACTGTGATTGAGACTGGATGTGGTGGCGCATACCTATAATCCCAGCACTTAGGAGGCTGAAAACAGGAGGATTACTATGAGTCTGAGCTGTGTAGTGAGACCATGCAAACCTACACTAAATACATAAAAAAAAATTACAGAATGATGTATATAGCAAAGATGTAAACAACACAAATACATAAATAAAAACAATGATATATGTTTCCTACAAGTACATATATATAAAATATACACAGAAATGGTTTGTAAGAATATACAGCAAACTGACCCTACTAGGCAGCTGTGCAGAGCGCAGAACACGCCCTACACTCACAGGGCAGGCCAAGGGCTTTAGCCTTATCTGCTGTATCCTAATGCTCAGTAGATAGATGGTTCATGCATGATATAAATGTTTTATAATATAAATGAAAGGAAAATAATGTAGTACTGTGGTTGCTGCTCTGACCCACTGTCAGGGAAAAAGAGCATTTCCTAAGCGAAGACAGAACAGGTAATAGTAACACAATTGCTACCATTTGTTGAGCATTTATTAGATGCCAGGCACTAACCCAGATGCTTGCCAGGAATTAACTTCAAACTTCAGAACCGCAGTGGAGAAACACAGGTATGATTTCCAGTGTTTAGATTAAAAAAAAAAAATTGGCTCAGAGGGATGAAACTCCTTTTCTTGGGGTAGTACATACTATAAACCAATTTCAATGTGTCTGAGTTTCTTTGTTTTTGAAATACAAGGAATTGACCCCCAGACCATCTCACTGAGCTACATCCCCAGCCTTTTTTTTTTAAAGACAAAAGTTTGGGGCCAGGGAGATGGCTCAGTGGAATAAGCACTTCCCTGGCAAGTGCAAGGGCCTGAGTTCAATCCCTGGTTCCGCAAAAGAAAGACAGACAGACAGACAGACAGACAGACAGACAGACAGAAGTTTGTTAAGTTGTTAAGCTGTCCATGCTGGGCTCAAACTTGCAATCTATCTGCTCTGGCCTACTAGAATGTTGAATTATAGACATGTGCCACCATGCCTGGCTTTCAACTTCTATGAGTAAACTTGGAACCAAAGGTAGAGATGCCAGGTGCCCAGGGTGGGTGCCCACCCCACAGCACAGGATAGAGGTTAGGGAAGAGTCAAGCATAAAGAAGAGTTCTTGAATCTGGCAAACACCCAGCTCCAAAGTAGGTCTCAGGCCAACAGATGGTGAACTCCATGGTGTTGAGTTATGCAAACCCAAGAAACTGTGGACTCACTAGAGGTAGTAAACCCAAACAAACCCTTCTGGCTCTAAATTACAACAAATTGTATACTGTTTTTATTTTTTATTTTTTTTTTTTATGGTACCGGGGACTGAACTCTGGACCTTGCGCTTGTCAAGCAGGCACTTAAGCTACTGAGCTGTCTTCCCAACCCCTGTTTTTATTCTTGAAACTAGTTTTTTGTCTTTAAGAGACAGCAGCAGGGTGGTGGTCTGGTTCAGAAGCCTTGGCACCTGCACATTTAAGTGAATCTAGACTTTGCTGTTTGTTCACTGTGCATGTTAACCTCGTAACCTCTCTGGGCCTTAATGCCCCTGTCTGTAAAATGGGAGTAATAATATACTTGAATGAGATCAAGGGGTTATTATAATAACTGTATGAGCCACTATAGGTAAAGTTCTCAGAACAGGCACATTAGAACTCTATAAGTGTTAGCAGCTGTTCTTTCCCCTACTCCCACAGATGCCAACTATGTACAGATTATGTATTTATCCTAATGTACATGATAACTGTCCAGTAAATGTTAAGCAAACTGAATGAAGCTGCCTTTGAGACCACACAGCCAGTCCGCACAAAGAAGATTTTGAGACCCTTCCAACCTCGATGGTTAACACAGAGGATCTGGAGTCAGGTAGCCCTAGGATATGACGCTACAGGCTGTGACTCTAGAGAGCGGCTTTCCTTCCCAGACCCTCAGTTTCCTCATTTGTAAAAGGGCGATGTTAATCGTACCCGTCAGGGCGGCTGGGAGAACTAAGTGTCATTTACATAAAGTTCTTGGTAGCACATCTGGCACACAACACAGGAGCGATCGTCATGAACAAGTAAGACCCCACCTTGCACCTAACCCTGCCACCTTCTCCATCAGACCTCATGCTATAACACCTCGACAAGAGAATGAATAGCCAGGAGGGGGCTCAGAATCTGTCAAAATGAAAAGAAGTCCCTGCAAATAGTAGGTGCTCTTCTTACACATATAAATGCAAATCTCTGAAGACTTCAGCAAATGTATGTTTATGGGACGGCTATTTATGGAGGCTGTATACTTTTATTTGGCTAGAACTTCACGCACTGAATGTAAACAAAGTATGATGAAGACTCTCCTAGCAGCAGTCCACAGACAGCAGCCAGGGCTCCCTCCCAAACTCCAGGGAAGGCTGGTTTCTCCGCAACCTTGTCGATGGGGTATATTTAGGCTGTTAATCACACCCAGCAAGTTCCCACCTCGCTGAAGACAGGGCAAACCCAGCAAGTCTCAAATTAGCAATATCCTACAAAAATCTCATTAGACAATCTAAAGCGAATGCTTTAACTTCTCAGAGAAACTCAGGGGTTGAGGGGAGACTCCCTCCAGGCTAAAGGTCATGGATCCAGATCAGCTGTCACCCATCCGTTTATCGCAGTAGACTTCCCCACCCGAGTCCACGTGGATGAAAATGTGCATGTCAATCACCTTGAGTGAAAGGAAAGCAGCTCACAAAAGCCCTGGGTGTTCCTTCTAGGCGTGGTGGTGCATGCCTGTAATCCCAGCACTCAGGAGGCAGGAGCAGAAGGATCCTTGTGATTTCCAGACCAGCCTTGGCTACCTACTGAGTTCAAGGCCAGCCTGAACTTGATAGTGAGACTCTGTCTCCAAAAAACATTAAAAAAAAAAAAAAAAAAGCAGTGTTCCCTATTTTAGGGATTTGGGGTAGATCATTTAGCAGGCACAACACTCACAAATACAGCTCATGGGCAATTTTATTTTTTTT
>NW_004524655.1:3723939-3725781 GCF_000260255.1 Octodon degus
GTCTTTTTTCTTTTTTCTTTTCTGGAGGAAGAGTAATTTCACTTTTTAAATTTTTTTCTTTAATCCTTTGTTTATTTATTTATTTGGTACAGGGTCTCCTACGCAGCTTGGACTCATAGCGATCCTCCTGTCTCAGCCTCCCCAGCCCTGGGATTACAGGCATGTGCCACCACAACTAGTTGCAGTGGCCAGCAGAGAAGGTTCTGGGGTCGGCTTGACATGCAGTACCAGAGATTGAACCTGGGTCTTTGTGCTTGCCCGGCAGGCACTTAAAGGTAGGGCACCCCTGCTTAGTCCTAGTTGAGCTTAGTTGTTCGTTCCACTGTGTTTACAGATTTTTATTTACTATCAGTTTTCGTTATTCACTATAGTTATATGCTGTAAACACTGACTTAGCAGACACTGAATGGATCAGGCAGGTGCACGGTTAGGTCCTTGCAAAGCCCTTGTCACCTTTTCTCCAGCTGACCCGTATGTAATCTCATTTCATGTGAGTTTCTGTTTAAAGATATTTTTAATATTTATTTATTTAGTTAGTTAGTTAGTGTCTGTGTGTGGCCAGCTCAGCCCACCAGGGGGCGGGGCTGGCTGGCATGTGGTGCTGGGGGATTGAACCGCGGTCCCTGGGCTTTGCTAAGCTTGTTCTAAGTAGGCGCTTTAGACCACTGAGCCATCTCACCAGCCCCCTCTGTTTAAAGATATTTTGACATACAATTTCTTTCTTTCCTTCCTTCCTTCTTTCCTTCCTTCCTTCCTTCCTTCCTTATTCATTCATCCACTTCGAACAATGGAACTCACGGCTAATAGCGCTCTAAGTCTTGTCCCCAACACAGATTATCTAGCATAGGTTTTCTTGGTTAGGCACATGACAGGGTTCTTGCACTTAGGAACACTGATTAACAACTCAGTACTGGCTTGAAGGTCACTTAAAAAAGTGAAATCAGGGGCTGGGGAGATCTCTCTTTAGAGTATTAGCATATATGGTGTATGTCACATTCTATTTTGTGTGTAAGAAGGGAGTGATAGTAATTAATGTATGTTTTTATATGTCATAGACATGTGTATATAAGTATAGATATATTTGCTTTTAATAGAGGTTAAAACTTAAGTGAAATTTTAAAAATGAAATAAATTTGATCTATAATCAACTTTGTAATATGACTACAGAAAAACAAATTGAGGAGATTTCTTTTTTTTCCTTTAATTTTTTTTTTTTTTTTTTTGGTGTTTGGAGACAGGGTCTCACTATGTAGTCCACGCTAGCCTTAGACCTGGCTGGCCTCGAACTCACAGTGATCTTCCTGCCTCAGCCTCCCAAGTACTGGGATTACAGATGTGCACTACCACACCCAGCTGTTTTGTAAAATTTTATTAGTACCTGTTTCAAACACATAGTGTTCATAGTCATTGTGGAGAAATGGTACACACACATAACGCATCTTAATTTTTTTCCTCCCTTTGTTCCATTTCTTTCTTTTTTTTCTGTCAGCATCAGATTTACTTTATAAGTCTTTACCAAATTAATTATCATAAGCACAGATTAACAGTCAGACTAATAGGCAAAAAAACATATAACACAATATTAAATCAAAGCATACTTTTAGAGTCATTGTCCATGCTGGATTACAAAAACTTGTTTTCTTTTTTCCCTATTGTTGGTCTTTTATTTTGCACTTTATTTATACACCAGGTTTCTAATATATGAGCAACCATGTGGTAGTTAACCTCATGCGTCTGCTTTACTTCAATTAACATTATGGTCTCAAGGAACTGTAGGAAAAAGTTTCATATGACACGTCCTAGTCAAAAGAAACTGTGCAAAAAAACAAAAAACTCACCCCT
>NW_004524655.1:3727864-3728451 GCF_000260255.1 Octodon degus
GTCCCTGCACTTGCCTAAGCAGGCGCTTAGTCTACTGAGCTATCTCTCTGGCCCAACAACAGACTTTTAAAGAGCACACACAGCCCCATGACACAAATCAGAAGACACAGCAGGGAACAAAGAAAATGCAATGTATCAGTCAGATGTGGAGTGTGCACCTATAATCCCAGCACTCGGGAAGCTTAGGCAGGAAGACTGCCATGAGTTAGAGGCCAGTGCGGTCTACAAAACTACATGGCAAAGGGCCGAGGATATAGCTCCATGGCGTAAGCACCTGCCTGGCAAGCACAAGTTCCTGAGTCCAATCCCTAGTATTGAAAAAAAGAATAATATGAATAAAACTATAGAGAGAGACCCTATCTGAAAAGAAGAAAGGAAGAAAAAAGAAAAAACACAACGCATCAGTACTTATGGGATCCAGCCAAAGCAGTCCCAAAGAGCAAATTTATGACATTATATACTTAGAGTAGAGCAGAAGAAAGGTCTCAAATCTATAGTCTAAGCACCAACCCCAAGAACTAAGGAAAGAACATCAGAAAAAAAAAAAGAACAAACAAAAGAAAGGGAAAAAAGTAGTAAAAACAAAA
>NW_004524655.1:3728551-3729636 GCF_000260255.1 Octodon degus
ATGTAAATATATATATATTTGCTCAAAGATGGACAGACAATGAGGAACAAATCTGAGACTTGCAGCCAGGACTGCTTCCATGGGTGTGTGTGTGTGTGTGTGTGTGTGTGTGCATGCACACACGTGCACACCCATGCACCTGTCTACACAGGACACTGTCCAGGGCATTTTTCCACAAACAGAGTGATGCCCTACCTATGGAGCTTATTCATATAGACCTGGAATCAAACAACACAAGAAAAGAAACAAATCAGCTGTCTCTACATCCCCGTTTCGATTTCCTTCTCAGCAGACCAAGTGGAGCTCTCGCTAGCCCATCTTGTTTTCAGGTATGAAAACAGAAGTCCTGATAGCTTGTTGACAAGGATGCTGTGAGCACCGAACATGATGTGCAAAGCACCCCTAAGGATGACAAATGCTCCCTAGGTCCTAATTAGCATCTTAGGAATGTGAAATCTGCTGCTTTAGAGGTGAATTATAGATGTGATTTGCATATGTCAGGGCTGCTTCAAAGAAGTGGTTGGTCTGCCTTAGGAGGGGCTCTACCCAGAGCTCTTTGCAGCACCCAGAAGGTTCCCTGAATGGATGCAGGCACTGGTTCAGAAGAGAAAAGCCACCATCAGCCCCCGGTAGTGACAACCACAGATGGCCTGCTCTTAGCAGTGATGGTCAATGACCTTCAACCCCAACCCATCTCCCTGCAATAGGTAAGCACAACTTAAAAGTCAGGCTGGGGATGCAGCTCAGAGGCACAGCACCTATCTCATCTGTGCAAAGGCCCAGAGGCTTGATGCTAGCAGGAAAAAGAAATCTAAAGTCATCCTCGCATCCTTGCCAGAATTCCATCCTCAGCCCAGCCTGGTGGTCAGCACACTGTGAGGCTTTCAGGTTTTGCCCCCACCAATGACTACCTGTACATCCGTCCTCACAAGAATCGCTCGATCTTTGTGCCTCAGTTTTGCCAGGTGTCAAATGTATTCTCCTTTCCCGGGTTTACATATAAATGCAACTATGACAGTGTATACAAAATGCTTCTCCCCACCCCTGGCTCACTGTCAGCCCCAAAGAATGATCCTCATTGATAG
>NW_004524655.1:3729736-3733458 GCF_000260255.1 Octodon degus
GCATCTTGTACAGCAATTAACTACTAGGAAGAATGTATGCAATGTGTTAATTATTGAAACTGTCCTACCAATTCAGTTTGAAACGGTCTCATTGCTATTTGTTTATCAATAAAATTATGGGAAAAATAAATAAATAAACTTCCAGCCAGACCGAGAAAGAGAAAAACCACACATTAACAAAATCGAGAGAGGATATCACTACAGGTTCAATTGTCACTAAAAGGATAATAAAAATACTGCAATTATATACATGTAAATTTACCAATTTCAATAAAATGTTCCAAGTCCTACAAAGCCACAAACTACCAAAATTTACCCAGGAAAAAATATATTACAGAAGTACTCCTTAAATGATTAAAAAGGGGCCCGGGAGATGGCTCAGTGGAATAAGTGCTTCCCTGGCAAGCGCAAGGGTCTGTGTTTAATCCCCCATTCTGAAAAAAAAAAAAAAATTAAAAAAACTTCACTTTGTAGTTTACAATTTTCCTGCCAGTGGTGGTAGTGCACACCTGTAATCCCAGCACTCTGGGGGGCTGACTGCAAGCCCTACCTCGACAAATTTGCAAGATTTTGTCACAAAATTACAAATTAATTGATTAATTTTTTTAAAGGCTGGGGATGCAGCTGAGTGCAAAGGACCAGGATTCAGTCAAAAAAAATTAAAAAACTCCTTGCACAAAACTCTCTAGGCCCAAATAGTCTCCGTAGTAAATTCCAACCAACATAATAAAGAAGAAATAATACTAATTCTATACGGTCTCTTCATGAAAACACAAGTAGAGAGAATACGTCTCAAATCAGTATGAAGCTGCATACAAGCCTGGTATTATCCTGATACTTAAACTGAATAAAGGCAGTATAAAATAAAGAAAACCCACAAACCAATATCCCTCCTGAACATAAATACAAAAATCCTCGATAGTTTTCTAATTAATCAGTTCCAGCAATATATTATAATAATACATTACAAGCAAGTGGGGCTATTCCAAGAATGCACAGGTGGTTAGAATTCTAAATAAAAAGGAAGGTCTAGGGCCGGGAATATAGCTCAGCAGAGTAAGCGCCTGCCTGGCAAGTGCAAGGTCCTGAGTTCGATCCCTGGTACTGCCAAAAAAATAAAAGGAAAATCTACTATATTAATAGCCTCAAGAAGATCAACCATCTGACCAGACTAATCAATGCAGAATGGGGCAAAAAGCATTTAACCTAACTCAATATCCATTCACCAGAAAAACTCAGAAGAAACCAGGAATAGAAAGGAATTTCATAATTGTATAAAGAAAAGGCCACCTACCAAAGCAAACAAAAAAGCCCAAAGCTAACGTCATCTTTAATGCTGAAAAAAACTTAATTCTTTCCTCCTAATGCCTAGAACAAGGCAAGGCTGTCTGCTCCCACTATATCTGTTAAACGATGGAGTGGAGTGGGAGCTTTAGCAAATAAAATAAATACGAAAACATTTTTTAAGCATTATTTTAAAAAGTGTTAGTAGCACATGTTCGGAATGCATACTGATTACAGTCACCGTGGGGTACCAGTCCATAGCACACCTCAGTTCTTGTTGCTTCCCTCCTCCCTTACCCCCACTCCTCGGTCTGTTCACATTTACAATCTATCTATCCCCACTTCCTATTACCTATCCTTGGTTCTGTTCTTTGTTTGCATCTTGATTTTTTCATGCAAGAGAAACCACGTGATATTCAAGTTTGTATGTCTGATAATAAATTAAAAATTTTAAAAGATAACTCTCCGATCCCTTTTTAAAGATAACACGATTGCCTACATAAAAACTCCATAGACTCTAAGGGAAAAAAATCCTGGCATGCTTAATAAGGTCACAGAGTACAAAGTCAACTCAAAAAACATCCACATTTCTAACACTTAAAATCAACAATTACAAACCAAAAAAATAGGGGCCAGGAAGATAGCTCTGTAGAATAAACGATTGTCTGGCAAGTGCAAGGGCTTGAGTTCAATCCTCAGTTCCGAAAAAAAAAAAAAATAGTGAAGTAAAAATCACTTAGAAAAGATACAAAAATAAAACAATACCTGGGTATAAGTCTGACAAAATGTGAACAAGACCTGTATACTGAAAACTACAACATGCTGATGAAAGAAATCAAAGAAGATGCAAATGAATGGAATGATGCAATATGTTGGTGGACTAGAAGAATTAATAGCTATCAATTGCCCCCAAAATTGCTCTATAGATTTTATTCAAATGCAATTAAAATCCCAGCAAGGTTATTTGCACAGATTTAGATAAGACATTTCTAAAAGGAACTAAGTAGCCTAAACAATTTTGTAAAAGAATAAAATTAGAAGACATATGCAGTTTTAAGAATTACTATAAAGCTACAGTAATCATGACAATGTGGCACTGACATAACAGTGAAACAGAATGAAATATGTATACATGTGTCAAACTCATAGTCCCTCATACATAAGTGCAACATAATGAGATGCAACTGTTTTAAAAGGAAGAGAAATAGATGCTCACAAACATGGCCAGTTGACTTTTTGCGAAGTTATAACAGTAACTGGCTATGTTTCATATCAAGTGGTGTAGACCTGATCCATCTAGGTTTATGTAAAAGGACAGAGAGACCAATCTGATGATGTTCCCATAGGCCAAAAGTTGAACAATTTGAATTTTGATAAAGATGGTAATTATATAACAATTGCGATGCATTGAAATCCATACAGTTTTTTAATGTATTTGGTTGTTACAGGGTCTCACTACACAGCTCAGAGTCGTAGTGATCCTCCTGTTTTCAACCTCCCCAGTGCTGAGATTATAGGCCTGTGCCAACAGGCCTGGGCTCTGTAGCCAGCTTAGCCAGCCCTGGGGGTGGGGCTGGTATGGCATGAGGTGCCAGCAATCGAACCACAGTCCCTGTGCTTGCCTAAGCTTGCCTAAGCAAGCACATTAGTCCACTGAGCTATCTCGCTGGCCCTAAATCCATACAAATCTTAAATCCTTGCATTCACAATATACATTTTTAAAACCTTATCAGTCACTCATGGAAGTGAGTAGGTAGGGAACTACTTGAAAACTGAGAGATAAAAACAATTTATGACGATTAGTCTTAACTGTCAACTTGATTAGTATGGTAGTCACCCAGAAGATAAATAAATCATACTTCTGGGCATATCTGGGGGCCGTGGAGGCTGTGGTGTCCGTGTCTGGTGCTACTGCCGTTCCTTTCTGGCACTGCTATCCTGCTCTACCTCCCGATTTCCATGAGCTAAGCGGGTTTGCTCCCCACACCCTTCCCCATAATGCCCTGCCTTGAAGCCAGTCAACCATGGACTAAACCCTCAGAAGCCGGGGACTGAACTCCCTTCTCTTTTAAGTCATGGCTGTCAGGGATTTTGCCCACCATCGGGAAAACTCTGACTAATACAGGGTCTCTTCAACAGATAGTGTTGGAAAAATGGGATATTCAAATAGAAAAGAGGGCAGGATCGATTTAAACCTTATATCATATACAAAAATCTTCTCAAAATGCATCATAGGCTTAAATGCAAACAACAAAAATACATGACTTGTATGAGAAAATAGAGGAGAAAACCTTTGTGATCTAAGATTAGACATAACACCAAAACTGGAATCCATAAAAGAAAATACTGATGGGGCCGGGGAGATGGCTCAGTGGAATAAGCGCTCCCTGGCAGGCCCTGAGTTCAATCCCTGGTTCCGCAAAAAAAAAAAAAAAAAA
>NW_004524655.1:3733558-3737586 GCF_000260255.1 Octodon degus
CCACCACGGCCTCATAACCCCCACCACGAGCCGCAAGAGTCGTGCAGAACAGAGACCTCAGTGGCTGCCTCTCCCACAGGCATCTAAAAACATTTCCCTCCAAGTGTCACATGCATACAAACACCAGGCTGGGAAACTATTTCCATTTTAAGTGATCTCAAGCAAAAGGCAGGTCGTTGGAGACACAGTGCCCCTCCGCATATCCTATCCACACCCTGCTCTTGGGCACCATGTGGAGACTGCTAATGCCCCAGGAGTCCATTTGTAATGGTCCCAGGTAGTTTGTCCAGGCCATGAAGAGGAGGAATAGATAAGAAGGCTTAGGAAGTGGGCCTGCAGAATATGGATCAAAGAGGAGCGTGTTCCCCTATGCTAATGAGGGCATGGCTGCGTGGCTCTGGGACAATAATGCAAAGCTAAAACCATCACAATCGGGGCTGGTGATATAGCTCAGTGGCACAGTGCCTGTCTGGCAAGTGCAAGGTCCTGTGTTCAATTCCTGATACAAAAAAAGAAACAAAACTATCAAAATCACAGCTGCCGGACCAATCTAGCACAAGTTACCTTTGGGAGTTCTCCCTTCCCAGCCCTCACTTCACCCTCCAGTCACAGCTCAGAGCGGCATGGGACCAATCTCCTAGGCGTCAATCTCCTATATGAACAGAGCCACATGACAACTTCCAAGTAGAGCTGAGACGTTAAGCTAGAACTTTCGAATCAAATCAAACGTAGCTCTTTCCAGACCCTAAGTATCTGGTATTTTATCTGCCTGTGGGGACACAGCTTCCTGAGTTCATTAAAAACCTTCTTTCCTCTGATCATCCCCCCAGGGTCCTCGGTGGCCCGGCAGAGCTATGTAACTTGCCCGAGTCACACAGCAACAAGAAGATGGTGGAGCTGGGACCTGGGTGCTGCGCTCCAGATTCTCTACCCACTCTCTGTCCCCACAAAGATTCACAGCCTGCCCTTGTTGCCCTGCTCAGCAAGGGTGGCCCTGTGACCAGGAGGGCTGTTACCTAAATCCCGCAGACTTCAGCAGAGAAGACGTGAAAGACCCTGAACCGCTCCGACCATTGCGGACAATATGTCTTCACTGGTAGTGCTTTGTTGGCAGCACTGCGGATGGAAGACAGGGTCTCACACATGCTGGGCAAGCGCTGTACCCCTAAGCTACACCTGTAGCTCAGGCACCTTGCTCTTTATCCTTTTGATCCTTAGACTGTACTTAGAGCTTCCTGCATGTGCTGGACTCCTTCTCACCATTCTGGGACAACAGACCCTGCTACTTCCTCCAGCCACACTCTACCTTTTAGTAAATGTACCCCACATTTCCTTTGCAAAACAGGACACAGACTGGAAAAGGCTGACCTCACTCTCTGGCTTCAGAACTAACCAACAAGGACCCCAGAAGTAATGAACCAGACCCGACCAGTGAGAGGACTACTCTAGACAACCACTGGAGCCACTGGGAAACAATCGTGCTTTTCCTGTGCATAGCTAAGGGGATAAAATGTAAGTGTGGAGACTCCAGCAGCTACTCTGTCACCATAAGGAAAGACTTCCTGACTGAAAAGCAGCACGGAAAGAAGTAGAGCTGAGCGTATGGGGGAGATTCTTGCCTATGTTCAGCTGGTGCCATCCAAAAACTTCTCAAGTTGCATAAGACAAAGAATTCACTTCTTTTGCTTAAGCAGAGATAAGTTTTTGTCACCTGTTAACCAAAGAATCTGGAGGAAGACAGCTATCACTTTTCCATCTATCAACAGGCAAGGCCAAACACAAGTGGACAGCTCAGTGGTCTAAGCACCTGCCTGGCAAGCACAAGGACCCAAGTTCAATCCCCATTACTGCATGCCACATCAGCCCTGAAACTGGGCATGGTGGTGCATGCCTGTAATCCCAGCACTGGGGAAGCTGAGACAGGAAAAATACTCTAAGTCTGAGCTGCGTAATGAGACCCTGTAGCCAATTAAAAAAAAAAAAAGTGGAAATTCTGTTCACTGTCATTCCTAAATACGCCCCAAATCCAACCCCAGCTCACCAGCCTGGTGTGAGCCATAGTTTCTGAATGCATCTCCCTGCATCTACCCACGCTCCTCGCAGTCCCTTCTCAACCAACAACTAGAAAGGTACTATGCAGACTCGAGCCAGTTACATCTCTGCCTCAAAACCTCCAGTGTGCTTCTTTACGCGGGTCTGAAAGCCCCTATCATCTAACCTGTTCCATTTCCCAGCCTCACCTTTACTACTCCACTCTGAGCACACTTTCTTTTCCTGGGCTGGGGCTCACCCAGAAAGGCTCCTGGGCGCTCCTCTGTTTCCTTTCAGCCACCGTTTTCCTTGAAGCCTGCTCTGCACATCTTTCTGTTACTTAGTGTCTCTTGCCATGTGCATTGCTCCCTCACTCTTTATGCCTGTTTGTTGACTGTCTGCCCCCCGCCGCCCCTAACAAGCATATGTACTCTGCAAGAACAGGGCTGTTTGCCTTTTTGACTCACAAACATATCCCCAGCGTCCAGACCCCTGCGTGGCCTGTGGCAAGTGCTCAGTGTGGAGAGGAAGCAGACCCAAGAGAAGGAAGAAACATCTGCAAAGCTAAGGAGGTGTGGTGGTGCATGCCTACAATCCCAGGGCTCTGGGAGGCTGAGGCAGAATGACTGCATGTTCAAGCCCAGCCTGGGTTATTTAGCAACTTAGTGAGACCTCCCCCCACCTCCAAATAAGGGAGAGGAATGGATTCCAGGGCAAGACCTCTGGGTTTGGTTCCCAGTACTGCTGAAAACGACAAGAAGGCCCCTGTCTGGGACACAAGATAAACACTAGCAGGTGCCCAGTGAGTACCCAGGCCTCCTCCCCCAGCCCTGAGCTTCCAGGTGCTGCTTGGGCTGCCCGCTCCCTGAGACTGCCAGCTCCACCTTTGCCGATGCCAAGGTCCCATCTTAGAGGACTAAGGGCGACTGGCTATGGGGAAATGTGCAGAAACAGGGGGACCGAAGCGCAAGGGAGCCGTCCTCTCAATCCGAGCTAAGTGAAGACAGCTCTCATTAGCGTTCCTCTGCCCAGAAACAACCAGCTCCTCAGACCTGTAGTACGCTGCTAATGAATTTTTCATAACTCTGTAGAGACATTTTCTGCACTGCGGTTAATAATAAGCCACAAAGCCAGGGACTGAAAAGGCACTTCCATTTCGCCACCTCTTTGTGCCTGCCTTGGTCCCCCTCCCGGGTTACCCCCATCTATTACTATCATGGGGTGGCTTGGGTATGCTGCTTCAGTGGCAGGAAGGGAGCTGCCTCTACCTTAGGGGATCCATAAATCCATGTTATGCTTTCGAATCCTATTTAAGAAGTGGAGATCATAGATCAGTGAGTTTTATTCAATTTGGCGCATGAGACCGCCTCAGTCCCCGATGGTAAGGAGGGAGAGGGCAGGAAGAAGATGTACAGGAGCCCAAGTTCAAGAAAGGAAACTGCCTCGGCCTGAATCACCCTGTCCTCCAGCCCCAGTGGATTTCTTCTGGTTCCCTGTATGTCCCAGCCTTTCCCAACTCAGGGCTCAGGAGCACACCTTCCCCTCCGCCTGGGACACCCTCTCCTGCACTACCCTCAAGGTTCAGCCTGAGCACTTATTACTGGATCTATGAGGACGGTGACTCTGCGCTCAGGACCTAGCACGACGCCTAACGTGCAGTACAGATGTTGGCACTGCGAGGGCCACAGGGCAGGTCTGCCTGAGTCTCCTTGCCACCTAAGGTGTTAGCACATCATAAGCAGAAGGAAGGGAGAGAGGGAGGGGCAGGGAGGTAAGATGAAATTAATCAACTCGAATGTATTCTTTGCAGTGCTGCAAATGGAAGCCAGGGCCTTCACACCGAGCTGCCTTCATCCATCCTTTCCTTTCATTCCTTCAGACCAGGTATCACTAAATTGCTAAACTGCCCAGGCTGGGCTTGAAATCTGATCCTCTGGCCTCAGGGTCCCAAGCAGCCGGATTATAGTTGTACAGCACTACCTCTGGCAGCCAGATCC
>NW_004524655.1:3743256-3744904 GCF_000260255.1 Octodon degus
ATTGAACTCAGGCCCTTGTGCTTGCCAGGCAAGCGCTTATTCTACTGAGCCATCTCCCCGGCTTCATTGGATTTTTTAATTTTTTGCTCTGCTAAAGACATTGGTAAAAAGAAGAAAATCTCACAGAACAGGCAGATACTTGCAAACTACATTTCTGACCAAAGACTAAATATATAAAGAATTCTCAAAATACAACAGTAAGGAAATGAACTACTCAATTTTTTTTTTAATGGGCAGTTTGAACAGGCACTTTAGCAAAGAGAAAACAGGGGTAAGAAGTAATCTCAGGGAAAAATGCTCAATATCAGCCATAGGGAAATGTAAATTAAAACTACTATACAGTCATCAAAATGACCCAATTCAAAATACCCACCATAGGAGTGGGGTGATAGCTCGGCAGTCTAAGTGCCTGCCTGGCAAGCACAAGGACCCAAGCTTGATCCTCAGTACTATATGCCATGCAGGCCCCAGAACCCCAGGCACACCAGGGGCTCACATCTGTAATCCCAGACCTGGGGGAGGCTGAAAGAGGAGGATCACAATGTGTCTGAATTGAAGGGTGAAACAAGCCTGTATCAAATAATTTTTTTGAAAAAATATCCACCATATCAAGTGCTGCTGAGGCTATGAAACTACTGGACTTCATACATTATGAATAAAAATGGATAATGATGTGAACACCCTGGAAAGGTTTGGTAGTTTTTTATGAAATTAAACCTATATCTACCGTATGATCTGGCCATTCTAGTTCAACATATTTAGAGAAATTAAAATTTATGTCCATACCCAAAAAAGAAAAAAAACTACACAGAAAAAAATCTATACTGCCTTTATGATCACCCAAAAGTGGAAACAAACCAAATAACCTCCAATGGTTAAATGGATAAGCAAACAGTAGCACATCCATTCAATGGGAAACTACTCAGGGAACAAAACACATGAAGTCCTGGTATGTGTAACAATTTGGGGCAATCTCAAAGGCCTTGTGCTGAGTGAAAGAGGTCAATCTGAAGAGTTATGTATTAGGGCCAGCCAGATAGCTCAGTGGACTAAAGCACCTGCTTAGGCAGGTGCGGAGACAGGGGTTCAATCCCTGGCCTGCCATGCTGGCTCAATCCCTTGGGGCATGCTGAGATGGCAACGGAGACTATGCAAGGTGGCGCACGCCAGTAATCCCAGTGCTTAGGAGGCTGAAAACAAGAGGCTCACTGCGAGTCCAATCTGTGTAGTGAGACCCTGTAGACGCTATACTAAATACATTTTTTTAAAAAGAGTTATATATTATATGATTTCACTTACAACACATTCTGAAAAAGACAATCATTCGATTGGCAAAGGTTAGCAGTAAAGAGGAAAAGTTAACTACAGTGAAGAAATAGGAAGTTTCAGAGGGAGTGAACGAACTGTTCTTTATCTTAAGCATAGTTACATCAATTTATAAGTGGGTTAAAGCACCTAGAAACATATGTTTAAAAAAAGTAAAAAAGCAAAAGGTATGTGATACCTAATTTCATGGATATGCAGTGGTAGAACACGCAAATAAAACTAACCTACAGTGAAAAAAGCCTCAGAAATTGGTTTAAGGGTGGGGAGTGAGGGGCTGGGGAGATAGCTCAGTAGAATAATCGCTTGCCCGGCAAGCGCAAGG
>NW_004524655.1:3745824-3754511 GCF_000260255.1 Octodon degus
GCACTTATTCCACTGAGCCATCTCCCCAGCCCTACAATTTACTTTGAATACATCAAATGCCACAATGGACTCATGGAGAGCAGAACAGATAAATGGATGGCTACATGAAAAGGAAGGTCGGCATACTGTCAGTGGCACCAGGAGGGGGATGCCCACCAAAAAGTACCTTCAGCTTTGCCAGAGGTCTGAAAGTTTGCATAAGAAAGTCTGGGAGAAAAAATTACTTAGCATTTGTTTCTGTTCCCACGATACAAGCTTTCAGGTGAGTGTGAGAAACAGATGCTCTATGATGTCACATGTGGCATCTAAAAATGTCAGACTTAGAGAAACAGAAAGTCACAGGGTGATTGTCGGTGGCCTGGAGGTATGGAGGGAGAAAGAAACGGTGTTCTTGGTCAAAGGGTAGAAATTTTGCAAACTCTTAGCATCAGTTATGGGGATCAACTGTGTAAAACACAATGACTAAAGTTAATAAAACTATTTGGCATACTTATAAGCTACTAAGGCAGTTCATTTTTAATGTTTTCATCATACACATTAAAAGGGAACTGTGAATTGATGAATGTGTTAAGGTTACTTAATTGTGTGATCGTTCCCAAATACATACGGATATCAAATCATCACACTGTACAATTTAAATATACGTAAGTTTATTTATCCATTATACCTCAGTAAAACGGGAACAAATTAAATTAAAATTTAAATTTTTAAAAAGGCTGTCTTAGAGCCAGCGAGATAGTTCAGCGGACTAAGGGCCTGCTTAGTCAAACACAGGGACCAGGATTCAATCCCCGGCACCACATGCTGTGCCCAACCCACCCCCAGGTGCACTGAGCCACCCACCGAGACCAGTGTACTCTTGTACTTCCAGCACTGGGGAAGTGAGATAACAGGATCACTACTAGTCCAAGCTGTGTAGTGAGACCCTGTACCAAAGACATAATAAATAAATAAATAGGCTATCTTACAAAAGAACTTGATTCGACGTTTCTCCAATGAAAATATGCAAATGACCAGTGAGCCCATGAAAAGATGCTCAATACCATTGGTCAGTAGCAAAATGCAAATCAAATCCACAATAAGCTATTACTTCTTACCCATGAAGATGGCCATAGGTTTGGGGGGGGGGGGTTAATAGAAAGTAACAAGTGCTGTCAAGAATGTAGAAAAATTGGAACCATTGTGGATTTTGGCTGGAGATGTAAAATGGTGTGGTCACTTAGAAAAACAATATTATGGTTCAAGAAAGTGAAAATAGAAATTTTGTATCCTACCAATAGGCATATCCCTAGTGGTGGAATGACCAACAGGTGGAAACAATCTTAATGTTCACTGAGAAATGACTTGATAAATAAAGCAAGGTCTAGCCATACAATTGCCAAGATCCAGCCACACATAGGGAATGAAATGCTGACACATGGTAGAACATGGGTGAATCCCAGAAATATTACACTATGTGAAATAAACCACACATAAAGGACAAATGTGTCATTATATTTATACGAGATACAGCATCTAGAGCAACCAAGTCCAAGGAGTCAGAAAACACAACAGAGGTCACCATTCCCTGGGGTGAGAAGGAAATTTTTAAGGGGTACAGAATTTCTGTTTGGATCAAACTCAGGTTAAGATCACATGATTTCTCTTCTGTGTGAATCCCAAAGCATAGACAATTTAAAAAATCCCAAAGAATAGACAATTTAAAAAAGCAAAATAAAAGATGATAGGAAGTGGAGAAATAAGAGTGTAGAGACAGGAAGGAGTGTGGAGACCCCAGAGATGAGAGGCACAGCTGGGAGTGGAAGAAGGAGGGAAAAGGATCAAGGTGGGATAAATACATTTTTTTCAGTTCCCTGTGATGAATGGATATAGTATGTATCACAAACACATATTAATTAAAATGAATATTTTTAAATAAATAAAAGAATTTTTGTTCAGGATGATGAAAAACTTTCAGACATTAGTCAATGTATAATTTTTTTTTCAATTTTATTTATTTGTGTGTGTGTGTGTGTGTGTGTGTCCTGCTCAGCCCACCAGGGGGCGGCCCTGACTGGCATGTGGTGCTGGGGGATTGAGCGGCGGTCCCTTTGCTTTGCTAAGCTTGTTCTAAGTAGGTGCTTTAGACCACTGAGCCATCTCACCAGCCCCAATGTATAATTTCAATTTTTAAAAAATAGGTTTTTCAAAGGTTCCCCTGTACAGCAGTTTCCCATCCAATGACCAAGACAAAGCTGGACACTGAACAAAAATTGGGGCTGGATAATCACAAGGGTCTTTTAACAGAACCCTTCTCAGGTGCTTAAGTAGCACTGCTACTGACTTTCTGTACTGCGAGTTTAAGACAAGTCCAGGAGATGTATGGCTCACCCTTGTCTGTGGTACTTTACTACCCAATTCCGAGTTGTGATGAATGCATGATTTTACATCGACGGTCTGCCCTGTGCTGATGGGCTGAGTAATCCACGGTCAAAAGCAAAGACCTAAACATGGTATCAAGAATCTTGTTCACGGGCCAGCCAGATAGCTCAGTGGACTCAAGCGCCTACTTAGGCAGAGTGCAGCAGTGGGGGCTCGATTCCCAGCATGCCATGCCGGCCCTGCCCCCGGGGCACACTGAGACAGCGACTGAGACTGGGCGTGGGGTCACACACCTGTAATCCCAGCACTTGGGAGGCTGAAAATAGGAGAACCACTACGAGTCGGATCTACATAGTAAGACCTTGTAGACCCTATAGATACTGTAAGCCCTGTACACCCCTTACTAAATACATTTTTTTAAAAAAGAGATAATTTTGTTCACTTCTGTCACCTGCAACCTATCGGCTGTCCCAGTACCCTACACAAAGAAACCTGTATGAGTTTCCACTTCTTGGGTTTTGCTATGTTGGTCTCTGTGTCTTACACAGTGAGGGACGTTATTAATATTCACTGAATAAATGATATATTCAGTAATGTCACCTACCCACACAGCACTGCAGACCACACAGTACCCCACAGGGCTGAAATACTCCGTCCTCCCTCACACCAATCTACATGGTAGCTGGTCATCAAATATACTCAAATTGACAAGAACTAAGAACATGCCGTGCGTCAGAAACTCCTCATGGCTCCTGAATGCATGATTTTGTTTATGCAAATAAGAACCCTATATAAAATTTATAAGCAAAGAAACTGAGGACCAGGAAGAAGAGATCATTTGCCCAAAGTTCTTTAGCACATCCTGAGCCAGCCTGCACCCAAGCAATCTCACTACAGAGCCCCAGTCCTCCTAGCCCCTAGGCTATACCTTTTTAAGCATCTGTCCAAATTTACTGGGATTCAAGTTGTTATTTCTGAATCTTCACCTCACTTCCCTACTGAGGCAAGAAAAGCAAACACACATCCCTCTTTGGAATGTATTTGCTGCCTAAATCAATGGCTGTGCAGTAGCTCTAAAGGGATGAGATTTTCAGTCTTCATAAAAAAAATAAGATTTCTGTCATGGCAAAAATAGAGAAATCACCTTTTTTTTCCCCAGCCCTTTGAATTAATTAATCTAATTTCTTACACACTTGCTCTTTTTTTTTTTCTTGCTTTTTTTTTGGCAGAACCAGGGATTGAACTCAGGTCCTTGTGCTTACCAGGCAAGCTTTTATTCTACTGAGCCATCTCCCTGGCCCCTCTTTTTTTTTTTTTTCTAATGTGGAATAAGATGCTATTTAATTTTGTTCTTCTATAGCTAATATTTTTATGTATATGCTTTAATGATTTTTTTCTTTACAATTTGTTTTGGAAAATTTCATTTTTGTGTATCTTGGTATGATTTTATTCAAATTTCTGATGCAAAAGGTTCATTATTCTTGGAAATGTAGTGCTATAATTTCAACTAAATTCAGAAATTTCAAATTTTTTAAATTAATTTTATTGAGAAAGAAACAGCAATGAGACTGTTTCAGAACAGGTCAGTAGGACAGTTACCCTGATGCTCAAAATCAGCACCATCGCATATCAATATTTGGTGAATAACCCATGTAATTTCGAGTGTTCTAGTAGCCTTGGGGGAGGAAAGAAAAACACCATATACAGGTGAAATTAACTTTATATTTTATTTAACTCAATGTATCTAAGGTATTAACTTAATATATCAAATATTAAAAATTATTAATAAAATATTTTACCTTCGTTCCCCCATCCTAAGAATTCAGAATCCGGCGTATGGGTGATACAACACATACTGCAATTAGGCCACACTGTGTTTTAGCTGGTCACAGCCACTTGGGGTAGGTGTCACCACAGGGACAGCACAGGCCTAAAACATCTCCCTCTTTGTCTCGTCCTCCATCATCCTGTAAATGCCTGACATTGTTTCTATCATTTCTGTATTTCAATTCAATCACTGTTATCTAGAATAGTCATCAAAGAAACATGTTCGTATATAATAATACTCCATTATTATGATTCCCATTAATCCAGCACCTCAAATCGCAGCATCTCAGCAGCGCCCCTGGCCTGCATCATCTCTCATCTCTCTTCTTTCTCTTCAGCCCATGCCACCCCTGGGAAACCCAGAGTACGGCAGTAGACTTCTGTGTGTTCCTGCGTCTGCGGCCGCCTTACGATGGCAGTTCGGGTCAAATCAGTGGCTCTAAACCTCAGTAAACTTGCTTGTAAAACAGGCACAGCCACCACCGTGGTCACGGCCCACTAGAGAGACATTTCAAGCACCACAGAAACTCCACAGAAAAAAAAGCGTTCCAGGCTTCGACTTGCTTCTCCCATTTTGGCCCCTCTTCCCTGCTCCTCCCTCCACTTCTCCAGCCTCCCTCCTGGCTGCCACGTTCCCTGCCTTGTTCAGCCTCTGAACACCATCCCGGCCCCCAGATACAGCAGCCTACTGTGGTGAGGAGGGCAGCGGGACTCTATGCCCCTTCCCAGCAGTTGAACGCGAGCCCAGAAATGACCAATGCTCTAGGGGGAGAAAGACTCCAAGCTTCTGCCCATTGGAAGGAGAAAAATAAGAAGCTTCCAAGTAGAATCCTCTCCAAAAATCACAGAAGATAATGAACCCCTCAGGAAAGTTTGCCACTGACTCTGAACTGTCACACACACACACACACACACACACACACACACACACACGTCACTTGCCATTCCAGGTTCCTAAGCCCTTCCCAATCAGAAACAAAAAGCTCCCATTCTAACCTGAGGCACCTGCCTCTCTTAGCCTGAATGCACAGCCATCAATCACACATAAAAAACAAAAGAGACTATACACTCAGGCTGCGGACTTGGAAAAGAGACCCTTTCTTACACTGCCGATGAAGGGAAATTTAGCAAAAGCTATCAGAAGTCCTGAAACTTGGCACATCCTTTGATCCAGCGATTGTAGCTCTAGGAACTGAAGGCAATGGTTAGCCACAAAGATGTCTACTGCGGTACTGTTTATAATGAAAAACTACAAACACAAGCACCCAACAACAGAATTCCAGTTAAATTCATTATGAAACAACCATAGCATGCTGTGAGGCCCTTAAAAATAATACTTTGATAACATGAAGAGATAGGCCTGGTATATTAAGTGAACCCCATCTTCTCTCCAGCCTTTCTACACATGCCAAGCTTGCACAGCCAACTGTCCACGTGACAAATGTCACATATCAAATAGGACTTGATTGTCCAGCCTTGCCTATTCCGCACCCATGTTACACAGAATGGTACCACCATTCCCGCAGTTCTAGGACTAATCCTCTATTCTTCATCTTCCTTTACTTTTCTCACTCCAATTAGTAAGTACTTTCTGGGCACTTGAACTTCTGAATCCAGGCATATCAACTGGGCAACAGCACATCTATGGCTTAGACTTCCACAAAAATGCCTGACCTGTCTCCTTGCTCACACTCTTACCCTTCAGAGCAGTCGTGGCGAAGCTATGGCACACGTGTGACAGTAAGCTGTTTGTACAATGGAAAGCTCTAAAAGGTTCACCATGACTGCTCTACAATCTATTTTCCTTATGGCTGCTAGAAGACCCTTTGGAAACACATCTCAGTCATCCCCAAAGGCCTTCTGTCACAGTCACAAGAAAATCTGAATGTCTTGACAAAGCCTTCTGTGACCAAAGCCCAGTCCTGTCTCTCTTTTTGTCCCTCCTTCCTTCCCCACCCACTCATTGCAGTACAACTCCAGGGAACTCCTTGTTGTTCCAAGACCCTGCAGGCATGTCCAGGAAGCATATGCCTGCCATTCCTGCTGCCTGGCACTCTCTTTCCCAGACACCTCTTAGCTCGCTTCCTTGTACCAGGAGTCCTCCTCAAGGGAGCCTTTGCTGATCACCTCGTGCTCCCCCACACACCCCACCTCTGTGCTCTTCTGCTCTGTGTTGCATCATGATGGGGGTGCCTGGTTCCACTAGACTGCTCTATGGCTCCCAAAATAACATGACTGGAATCCACAGTCATGCTGACGCTGGCCAATGGAACATTAGCAAAAGTGGCAGAGCTAGGTGTAGAAGGGATGGTGTGCTCCCTGCCCTCGTGCAACACTGCTGCTGTCACAATGTAAGAACTCTGGGCTGTCCTGCTGCAGAGGCCACATGGAAGACATCTGAGGACCCCAGCCATGTGGGCAAGGCTATCTCACACCCTCCAACCCCTTTAGGACAACACATGAACACAATCATTGAAAGACCTAGGCGAGATCACCGGAAATAGCTCAATGGTTTGCTGCATGGTCTTAAGCAAACACAAGATTGCTGCTTCAACCCACTAAGTGCTGGGATGGCTTGTTCAATAGCAACAGATAACTGATAGGGTATTTTGCCTGAGCCATGGTAGAGATGACAAGCTATTCAGCAAACCCTGTTTTCTCTCCTTCCTGTACACAGCTGAACTTCCTTCCCATCTTCCCTTCAGGGTTATGACTAATTTCTAGCTCATAGAGCTGGGCACAGTGGTGTACACCTGTAATTCCAGCTGCTCAGGAGGCTGACACAGAATGAATGCAAGTTTAAGGAAAGCCTGGGCGACTTTCTAAGACCCTGATCAAAAGCCAATAATAATAATAACCATGACAAACACTTCTAGTTCAGGGAATGCAAACAAATCTGAGGAGGGCAACTTTCGGAAATAAAGTTTTTAGGGGGCTCTGTCTTCTCTTTACTGTTTCCCCTTCCAGATGCCAATAAGGACAATGCTGTGAGCACAGCAGCCTGGGCATGGGAGAATGGCCCAGTAGCCAAGGACACCCAATTTGAATCCTTCTGTGAGAAAGAAAAGGACATCAGTATATCAGTGCCATTGCACATCCAGGGGCCTGTTTTTACAGTCTGGCCTAAGTGCACATCCTCTCTCCAGCAGTGGGAGCCTATTTCTACAGCCCACACCCCCACACTGGCCACATGACTCCCACCAACTCAGAAAATGCAACACAAGTGACATTGTGTGGCTTCCCAACCTCAGGTCCTGCAGCTTTGGCGCTTACTCTTCTGGAATATGAGGGCCATTGGAGAAAGCCAGGATGCTCCGCTGAGAGGCCTTATGCAGAAAGAGCTCACCTGTCCTGCCCACCAGCCCTCTGCCAGCTGGACTCAGCCTTATGAGTGAGCCCAAATTAGCAGAGGAATCACAATGAACACAATCACAGAATAGTAACAAAATGTTGTCTTCAGCCCAAAGTTGCCCCCAAGGTAATTAAATTCCAGGATGATTTATTATTCAGCAACACATACTGAGATGGAACATCAGAAGAACGGAGTTGCCAGGCACATGGTGACATACCCTTGCAAGATTTGCAAGATCAGATTCCATACTTACCCACCCCTAGCCCCAACCCCAGATAATCCTCTCCTCATGCAATTTGACCAATAGAGGACCCAGCTAAAAACCACCCCCACTTGGCCAGGACCCTCCCGGGCTAGTATCCTCACTCATCTTTCAGGTGGGCTCTGTCCCCAGGGTCTTTTTCATCCCACCCATCCCACAGAGCAGGGGTCAGAAAACGATAGCCCTGGGCCAAATCTGGACCACTCTTATAAGGTCCAGAAACTAAGGATCATTTCTACATTTTACAATGTCAAAAAAATATTTGACAACATGTGAAAACTACATCAAATTCACAGTCCACAGCCCCTAAACAAAGATTTAACGGACAACCACCCTGTGTGCTCAGCCATATAAGTACTGCCCATTGCTACAGTGAGCTGCAATAAAAGTCAAGGAGCTGGAAACCTTAGGGCCACAAAGCCTAAGGTATTTATCATTTGGTCCATCAGAGAAACAATTTGCCAACCCCTGCTGGAGACTGTCCTCAGGCTAGCCTTCAATTGTCTTTTTTTATTGTATTCACTCTGAAACTCTGGAAGACTTTCTATTTCTTCCCTCAAAGGAAAGACACTTGGTGAGTCTGACTCCCTGTATTTAGACCCCAGGAGTTAGCGTCTTGCTTTATCTCCTAGGGAAAAACCCTTCCTTCTTAGCAAGCTGGGCTCTAAGCTGTGCTATGGCTGTACAATAAAACTGTCACCTGGTTCACTGTTCTGGTCTAGCAAGTGCCCCCCTTTTGCTGCAGTTTAAGCCTTCCATCCTCCATTCCACTCCCAATTCCCATGGCCTCAGGCAACAAGGCTTCCCTAACTGTATTGCCAAAGTATACTCCAGGGGCTGGTGAGATGGCTCAGTGGTCTAAAGCACCCACTTAGAACAAGCTTA
>NW_004524655.1:3754611-3759578 GCF_000260255.1 Octodon degus
CAAAGCACAGGGACCGCGGTTCAATCCCCCAGCACCACATGCCAGCCAGCCCCGCCCCCTGGTGGGCTGAGCTGGCCACACACACACATAAATAAATAAAATTAAAAAAAAAAAAACAAAGTATACTCCAGTGTATTCTATGGAACAAGGATTCTGAAGGAAATCCTTGGAAAAAGGAAAACACTGCAGGCTACCACTCTCAGAGGTCCAACACACATACACAATCTATTGAAGGCCCTGAGAAGTCCTGCAGTAAATAAAGACCCCTGCTTCCCTTTTGTTTCACTCAACTCTTCCCAAACTCATTAACCAGAGAATTTCTTTTGCCCACAGAACACTTTTTTGGTTTTACTACCAGCTTCCAGGACAATCCCTGAACTTGGCATGCATTAGAAAGGAATGCAAACTGCTAACACCCCTAGAATTAAAGTTCTACAGAACTTTGGAAATGTCTCTCAAAGTCTTCCTTCTCTCTCTCTACTCTGAGCTGATTCCTTCCACATCACCTACTTCCACATCATGTCACGCTAAGCATCCTCCTCCTCATAGTGTCATTTATTTAGTATCTGCACGCAGGGTGCACTGTCTAGCTTAGTGCCAGGCCCTTACAATTTCATCTAACCCTTGCAACCACTCTACCCCCGAGGCAGGTAACATCATTCTATATTTTGCCCCCAAAATTAAATTATGGATCAATGTTTAAATTACCAGCCCAAGGATTTATTTCTAAAAAATGAAACACAGTGAGGCACAGTTGTATGCACCTGTGATCCCAGCATTTGGGAGGCTGAGGCAGGAAGATCGCTACAAATTCAAGGCCAGCCTGGGCTATAGCATGAGTTCAAGGCCAGCCTGAACTATCTGGTGAAATTCTGCCTCAGAAAAAACCTCAAAAAAAATGAAAAAGTAAAAGTAAAAACATAGAACTCAACACTGCATAGTCAAATTCCAAAGCTCATGAACTTTCCTACTCGCAGCATCCTGTGGCCACTGCTACTAGCTGGCCACCAAGTATTCAGCTGTGGCTCTTTCAAGCTAGCAGAACCTTGACTATTACAGTATGGCAACAGATCGGCCCAGGCAATAGACCACGATGGTGTTCCTCTCATTCCATGCCTCCCTTGCAGCTAAGACTAGCACTTGGACCCTATTCAGGCATTAAATTAATGTTAATTAAACATTATTGAGGGCCAGCCAGATAGCTCAGTGGATTAAAGCACCTGCTTAGGCAGACGCAACGACCGGGGTTCGATCCCCAGTGTACCATGCCAGCCCTGCCCCAGGGGCATGCTGAGACAGCGATTGAGACTGGGTGTGGTGGTATGAGCCTGTAATCCCAGAGCCTGTAATCCCAGTCTGTAATGTGGGATATAGTGTGTGGGTCCAACAGGAATGTGTTCAGATACATGAAATGCAAAACCCACTAACAGTGTGGAGCAAACAGTGCTTTTTTTCCTCCTATGATAAGAGGTCTGGAGGTACTGGGAAGTACTGGGGTGACTCAGTAGGATAATAGTATGGGGGTTGATGTTTTGGGGAATTATCATGATCTTGCCTTACAGTTATGAGATGGTTTATGCAACTTGAGCCATCACATTTTAGAAAAGAGGGGCAACTGGGGAGTGAGAAGGGATGAGAGGTTCATATTTTTTTGTTTTATTATTTTATTTATTTATTGTGGTACCTGGGATTGAACTCAGGACCCCGAGCTTGCCAGGCAGGCACTTATTCTACTGAGCTATCTCCCTGGCAATATTTATGGTTTTAGAAGAGGAAGGTTTCTACTAGGTTACCTCCTCCTCCCCAACCCACCAATGACTTTTTTTTAAATGTATTTAGTACAGGGTCTACAGGGTCTCACTAAGTAGATCAGACTTGTACTGATTATCCTGTTTTCAGCCTCCCCAGCTCTGAGATTATAAGCATGCGCCACCACATCCAGTCTCAGTGGCCAGCTCAGCACACACCAAGGGGATGGACAGGGCTAGTGTGGCATGTGGTGCCAGGGATTGAACCCCGGTCCCTGCACTTGTCAACTCAGGGGCTTAGTCCACTGATCTATCTCATTGGCCCTCAAAAAACTTTTTAAAAAGGAGTAGACACATATTACTACACATTTCTTATCAAAGTTTTTAGCGATGATCTATTCAATTTATTGCCAACTTGAGAGTTTATAAGTGGAGGAGTTTTCACCACTAAGGAGCTGAAATATGACATGTACCTCCCTAATAGATTCTGAAAGCATCCATATGAAAACTTACACCAGAACCATAGGACTGTATATTAAATGCAGATTCTTGGACCCTCCCTCCTATTCCAAAGTGAGTAAGAATCCTTGAGGTTAGATGCTGAGGATACTGGCTTTCAACCAGCACCTCTGTGTGGCTTTGATATAAAAAACGTAGCACCTGCTGAGGTAGAAAACTGTGGATCCAAAATGAGGTCAGGCAGGACTTGACCCCGTGTCACCAACCCATCCTCAGCAGCCCCTCCCTGACACTAAAGATCCCTGAAGCTGAAATTAGCATAGTTGCTCCAGGTAAGTCCCTGGGCAGTCTGGATAAAGTGGCTGGCATTCTCTCTGGCACTGCGGGACCAGAGGACTATACACAGATACATTCCCTATAACTACGTCCCCTCACCACCAGCAGCACCACCAGCAGCAGCACCACCACCACCCCAATGCCTCCACTCCCCACGTAAGAAGGAAAAGCTATTCTGCAGAGAGGAAACAACAGACCATACCCACTGCAACAATCCCCACTGTCCTGGGGATCATCAGAAGAAGGAATGTGTCTGAAAGAAGGCGAAGAAAGCAAACAAGTCTTGGGGATCCCTCACCATGTGGCACAGAAGAGACTTGGAATGGCCTTCAGCACCCCTTTATTTAGGATGTACTGCATATAACTCAGGACAGCACCACTCAGACAGCAGCAGGGGCTAGGCCAAAGCACCCCACGATCCCTCCAGAATCCAAGTATTAATCGAGCTTTCTCTCTTGAGTTCTGAGAAAGGCAATACCTGCACCTCCCAATATATTCCCCACTCCCTCCCAGTCCCCTTCGACATTTATCTTATTTCACTTCCAAGGATCATGTTCCCAGATGACAGATGTATCCCGGGGTAGCAAACATCATATTAAAATACACATGAGCACACACACACATACACACACACTCAAAAGGATGACCTCCTACATGTTGACATCCAGCCAAATTTAAAACCATGGAAGAAAAAAAGACCTGACTGCATCAGAATGGAGAAATCCAGACTAGGTCATGACAGCTACAACTCAGTAAGGACCAAAGAGTTCAGGCCTTGGAAACCCACAGGCCAGAGACAAGATAAACTTCCCAGCAGGACATATGTCCACTCCACCCAAGGGGGAAGCCCCTGCCCTACTGCCACCGCCCTGGGCAAACGCCAGCTAAGGGGAATTCCCAAATTTAATCAAGCCAGGTGGACAGCTGGGCCATTTTGAGGAAAGGAAATGAAATGAATCTTCCAGATCTTTTGAACAAGGTGGATGCCTGATGATTTCCCGGACATGGGGAACTTTCCAAGCCTCCTGAAACCTTCCTCTGACCAAATGGTCTGCAGAAGAAATAATTTCTGCCATCTTCTTTGTAGGTAACTTTGCATCCACCTCCTCCCCCCATCCCATTCCTCAGAATCCTGCTAGAAACTCCCCCTTCGAGTTCAGTTGGAAAGAATGTTACAACCTGCCAAAGCTGACTCCTCCTCCTGCACCCCTTTCCCCGAAGTCCCACCGCGATCCAAGAGGATTTTCCCATGCCACCTGCGAGCGCCTATCCAGGCATGAATATTGTCTTCTTTTTATACATGTTGGGCCTTCAACAGCTCATTGCATCAAAATAATTGTACTGGTATGGATAACCCAATTGGGATTTATTTTCTCATACACCTTGCTCCCTAACATGTATATTACTGAGGAGGAGAGAGGAAAGGGTCCACAGAGCAAAAGGGACGCTGGGAAGGAGGCCGAGAAGAGATTTCTATGTACTGGCAGCCCCAGCCAGGGAGCAAAAACCACCTTTGACCACCTGCAGAATGCGCAAGGTCACGTGGGTTCTCTGCAGCTCCTAAACGTATTACCCAGCACACAAACCCCCGTGGCATATAAACAAATCCACAAGCGGAAAAAAGAACTCCCTCCTCCAAGAGGAAGCGAATGATAATGGTAACAGCCGCAACCGTAATAATAAATAGAGAATAACAATTACTACTGCTACTACCACCACCCAGCCGGGCACAGACAACAGCCGCACCGTAGAGGGACATGCAGCGCAGGCTCTGCACGAAGATAAATCACAGGACACCATTCGTGCCCACCGGGCTTACCCGACCCCCTCCCGACCCCCGACAAACACAACCAGCGGGGAAGAGGGTGGTGGGGAGAAGGGAGGGAAGGAAGGATTGCTTTCTTTCGTAGGCAGCACCTACCTCCAGGGTCCGGATTTCTTTTTGTGTGAGGTCGTTGGAGGTAGCACATTTGGTCCTGAGCCCTTCCAGGTTGGAGATGCTCAAGTCTATCATGTTTTGGACCAACTCGCACTGCTGTAAGGCTTTTTGCAAACTCAGAGGTTGCTGCTCCTCGGTTTTCGTCATGTTTTCCTCATCCATCGCTTGTTCTGCAACCCCCCTTCCCTCCTCCTCCTCCCAGAGAGAAAATAGAGGGGGAGGGAGCAAAGGTAGAGGGAGTCTGCCCCCTACGTCTCCCCAACCACTGCGACTTCTCAACAACGTCTCATGAGGAAGAAACCCAACATCTCACACAGGGCTGAGGGGGTGGGGAGCGGGAGGAGGAGACAAGAGCCAAAATTTATTATTTTATTTTGGGGTATCAGGCAGTCTCCATTAGAATGTCTCTTCTCTGTCTCTCTGTCTCTGTATCTCTCTCTCTCTCTCTCTCTCTCTCTCTCTCTCTCTCTCTCTCTCTCTCTCTC
>NW_004524655.1:3760483-3761981 GCF_000260255.1 Octodon degus
GGCGGTGGAGACGGCGAGAGCGCGAGGGCGGAGAAAGGGGCTCGGAGGCCGGGTGGGGGTGGGGTGGGGGCCACTACTACACGGTGATCTCGCGAGACGCGGCGGGAACGCCGCGCAGCAGGTGCGCTCGCGCTGCGAGCAGGTGTGCGCCCAACTTTAGACCCCGGAGTGCGCGCCGCGGAGACGTCCGCGTGGACCCCGACACGTCCTCTCTAGACGCTGCCTGGCCCGCCGTCTGTGTGTACTTTTTCGTTCTTTCGTGGTACTAAGGGAAAAAAATAAAGCAAACCCAAGGATTTTCCCTGGGCATAGGGAAGCTGCCAGGTCCCCACTTGGTACCGGGCCTGCCCAGGGAAAAGGGGCTTCGTCTTGCCTTGGGCTTTGGGGGTTGAACCCAAGGCCTTCGCACTGAGCTATATCCTCGTCTCTTCCACACACACACACACACACCCTTCACTTATTTTTTATTCTGCGATAGGTCTCCCCAAGTCTTTACATTGCCCCAGATGGAGCAGAACTCAGAATCCTCCTGACTCAGCCTCCTAGACTGTTAGATTTACAGGGATGGGGCACCAATGCCAGATTTGTCTTTTCCTACAAAAAACTGCTTGGTCCGACCCAGTTTACTAACCGACCTTATACTTAACTGTAGTACCAGAATTTTTTTTGTCTTTGAGACAGGATCTTTGTAGTACAGGGCGACCTTCAACTTGCTTATGTAGCCTAGGCTGGCCTCAAACTCACAAGAACACTCCTGCCTCTGTCTTGCAAGTGCTGTGATTTCAGGCACGCACCACCACGCCTGATTCTGTAGTACCAAAATTTAAAATGGGCTTTACATGGTAAAAGTGTTTGGAAAAAAAATTAAGCGAATATTTTGTGACATGGGAAAAGTATATGAAACTCACATTTTACTATCCATAAAATTTTATAGGTATGCCGTCATCCATGTGTTTATTGTCTGCGGTTACTTTTGCCCCTTAATGGTAGAATTAAGTAGTTGCAACAGATTGTGTGGCTCACATACCTCAACTACTTACTCTCCGGTGCGCTACAGATATGGTTGCCAACTCTGATAAAATCTTGGTATTTTTCAGTGGCTCCACTCCTCACCACTCTTCACCCTAATCTTCTCCTGGCTGGCTCCTTCTTGTCACTCAATGCCAAACAGGTCGAAAGTCAACCTCCGACCACTTTGTCTAACGTTTCCCATGTTCATTCCTCAAAGAATGTACAGAAAAATATTAGCGGCCAGGTGTGGTGGTATTGGTATGTACCTGTAGTCCCAGCTATTCTGGAGCCGGAGAAACATAGGAGAGAGAGAGAGAGAGAGAGAGAGAGAGAGAGAGAGAGAGAGAGAGAGAGAGAGAGAGAGAGAGAGAGACAGAGAGAGACAGAGACAGTTTTTCCCCTTGGACAGATCCCATGCTAAAAAAAACTGGGCTTATGGAATGATATCAAACTCAAGACATATGTCAGCTGGGGAGATGGCTCAGTG
>NW_004524655.1:3762166-3770907 GCF_000260255.1 Octodon degus
CAATAAAAATAAAATAAATTTTCTGTACTGGGGATTGAACCTAGGGCCCTTATAATGATCTGTATCCCCAGCTTTTGTTGGTTGGTGTTGGTTGTTGGATTTTTGTTCTGTATTTTTAGTTTTGTGTCCATGAATGTGTGTGTGTGTGTGTGTGTGTGTGTTGTTTTGTTGTTGTCCTTGTTGTTTGAGACAAGTTCTTGCTGAGTAACTAAGCTGCCCAGCCTGGCCTTGAACTTGTGATTCTCCTGCCTCAGCTTCCCAGAGTGCTGAGATTAAAGATGTACACCACCATGCCCAGCAGAAAAACAAAAATAAAAAGTAAATAAATTTTAAGACTATAGTCTTAAAAACTTTATAGTTATACAGAACCAAAACAGTATTTTCTCTTTTTTTCTTTTTGGTGGAACTGGAGATTGAACTCAGATCCTTGCATTTGCCAGTCAAGCGCTTATCCTACTGAGCCATCTCCCCGGCCCCAGGCTTTTTTAATTTAATTTTTTTTAAATTTTTTTTTTATTTTTTATTTTTTGGTGGAACTGGAGATTGAACTCAGGCCCTTGCACTTGCCAGGCAAGTGCTTATTCCACTGAACCATCTCCCCGGCCCCCCAAAACAGTATTTTCAAAATTTCTGTTGAGTTATGAGTATACTTTAGTGGTTATTTGCCCAGAACATGCAAAGCCTGAATTCACCACCACCCCAAGTACCACAAAAACAAAAAACACAAAACTTCTTTGTCAGTGAGGAAGTCAGATAAATCGTCATGAGTAAGTTAAGAGGATTCTAATTATGTCTCAAATTCTCATCCACTTTCTCCATATTTTTCTTGATCATATTAATGATGGTTATTTTAAAGCCCTTGTCTAATGCCAATACCTTGTTCACCTATCCATCTCTTTATGGACTACTTTTTTCTCTATGTTTTCAATTATTTGGTCCTGTCTCTTAGCAGGCCCTGTGATTTTTGGTGAATGCCAGTCACTGTGTATGAATTAAAAAAAAAAAAAAAAAAGTCTCAAATTCTGTGACCTAGCTCTGAAGAGGACTCACCCTTTCTAAAACAGGTAACGTGGGACTGATGCTGCTTTTCACACTGAGTGGCATCACTGGCCCTTCTTAATTTAGAGGCAGGGTCTCACTGAGTCACTCAATTGCGGGAGCAGGTCTGCCATTTTGAATCCTCTGCCTGGGAACTGAGAACCAATACAGAAGACTCTACCCGGGGGTAACAAAGCAGCCTTCACCAGTGCTTCCAAGAGCTCTACCTTACCGTCAGGTAAGCCACAGTGTCCCTGCTGAGGGGCTGTGACACAGGGCTCACAGTCAGTTCAGGCCCTGTTCCTGGCAGTGCCACCCTGGACTGGTTGTCTCATCCTCCTGGAGATTCTACAGGCTTTCTGCTCACCCGTCCTATCCTGCTCTGACCACCATCACAAAATACGGGGTGACTTAAGCTGCCAAAATTTATTTTCGCACAATTCTGGAAGCTGGAAGTCTAAGATCAGGGCCAGTGGTAACAGCTGTCTTTCTGGCTTGCACATGGCCAGCCACCCTGCTCACTTTTCAGTGTTTCAACGGCAGGAGGTAAAGGTCTCAAGATCTCTCTCCTTAGAAGGCCATAGTCCTGTTGGATTACAGCCATGGCCTCAGGATTCCATCTAACCTCCTCTACCCCTAAAGACCCTATATTCAGAAACATTGGAGCTTTGAGATATGGATTGGAGGTGGGACAGAATACAATTCTCTATTCTATTTAAGTACTTCTGCTTAAACCACCTGGAGTAGATTGTGTCACCTGGCGTAATATGCTTGCAAAATTTCAAACATTACAGCATAATATCAAGCAATGTAGATTATAGGCCTTTGGGGGGGGCATGGATTTGTCTCCCCGGGGCAGCCACTTGCTGGAAGACAGGAAGCTTTCCCTTTTATGGGGCACCTCAGTTGTCCAAGCAAGAGACTTCAGTCTCACCCAGTGTTCTGCGTTCATTACTTCCTTTCCTGTGAAGTAATGTGGGTCTCATAGGCAGCTGAATTTGCTGCCCCTGGGGTAGTTTTTTGCCCCTCAGACTGATGAGAACCCCACCAGTCTCCAGCCTAGAGAGCCAGAGGTGACCGATGGGGATTTTGTTGTTGTTGACATTGCAGTTCATCCCAGACAGCGCATCCTCCCACTTAGGAGCACACACCTCAGAGTGATTTTATCAACAGTGAGAATAAATGCTTGTTAGTGGGCTATTGAATGAATTGAACTTGGTGGGGGTGGGGAGAAGTGGAGTGAGCAATTGGCTCCATTTTTCTTCTGCCCCTGCTTGTCAAGACTCAGAATCACTCCTTCCTCTGCCGTGGGGCAATGTCTCCACGGGTCCTCTGCCTTTTAAATTAGTTTCAACTGTAAGAACAGTCTCATTCACAAGTGTCAGGGGTCCAGTCCCCTGAAATCCAACCAAAGTTTCATTCTCATATCCAGTTAAATAACTCTTCCCTGCCACTCCGGGGGGACCTTAGGATGGCTCGGGAATATGCAGTGGGTGTGAGGGTGAATGTGTTCTTCTCCTCTTCTGCAGCTCCCATAGCTGCTCTTGGGAGCCCCTGAGGGCTGAGTGAAAAGGGAAGCCATGCTGGTGTATGAGATGCTCTGAAGACTCTGTGGAGACCCCCATGTGTACCGTGTGGGGACTGCATACTCTGGTGACCTCTTGCATACGCCACCTCCATTCAGACCCCAGCAAGTAGTCTACATCTTCTCCTGAGGTCCCCTATGCCAGAAGGCTGCTCTCTTCCTTGAGGCCTTTCCGGATAGTTCAAACCCAAGCACACGCCGAGGTAGCCACTGGCCCATGGGCAACCAGACAGGTCTGTCAAAGAAACCACCTGGGGATAACATCTGGGCCTTATCTTATATAGGCTGGAGGTTAATAGTTACACGTGGTCAAAGGACCAGTGTGGCCACCTCTTAACAGTCACCCACTGCCCTCACCTTTGGCTTTCGCTGAAGTTCCTGGACAACCCGAAAAGCCTCATTCCACATCCTGTTTTGCCAGCCAGGAGCTGGCCCCAAGATTTTCAAGGTCGCTGTGGACAAGAATGCAAATTGAAAACTGGTGCGTTAGGAGACAGTGGCGCTGTATGCTGCCTGCAGCTACAGGAAACTGATATTGACCTGGCATTAAAGAGCTTCTATTGCTTTCCCAGCGTGGTTTTTTGCCTTTTTTTTTTTTTTTTTTTTTTTTTTTTTTTTTTTCTTTCTTTCTACTGATTTTGTAGGAAGAGAGGGAAATCTCAGAATGCTAGTTCCCAAGATACAAATAAATGTCCAAAGCTGCAAAAGGGTTATTATTCTGTTCTCACTCACTGATCCTTAAAATATAAGTGACTTTAAAAATACCTTTAATAAGAGCAAGCAGAATATTCCTATCTTCACCCATTTTATTTTCAACGTCAGAAAAATGATTTTTCTAGAGTTCTCTTTCTTTCTTTTTTCTGGCCTTTTGCCTCTTTGTCTCTTAATTTCCAACATGAGCAAAGCAACCAGATCACTCTCTTGATGATGAGATAATTCCAGCTCGCAGTAATGGACAATTTAGTCCAGTGATTTATGCTGGCTTTACAAATTAAGCACTCAGTGATGCGCTGCGAATTCTCAAATATAGCACCCTCAGGATGGAGGAGGCGTGCGCTGTGGCGCTCTCTAAGTACTTAAGGGTGCGTGTCAACCACTGACAATTGCAGCAAAGTAATGCTATGCGCAGAACTCGCCCGCTCCTCTCGCTGTCTTGTGTCCGTCGTTTCAGCCCGCGAGAGCCTGAGGGTTGTTTCTGCACGAAACCCAGGCAGCCTGCCCTGCTGAGGTCCAAAGGGCCTGCCTCAAGGGGCACGGCACAGGCTGGGGGCCAGACTTCCCACCAACCTGGGCATGTTATGCAGGAGATAACTTTTGGGCCTCTGGTCGGTCCTGCAGCCCTGGAGGAATTCCTCTCTCGTTTTGTTTTCCATTGTGGTAAAATCAACTTTATCAAGAACGATGTTGAGGGGCTGGGGTGATAGCTCAGTGGTCTAAGCGCCTGCTTGGCAAGAGCAAGGACCTGGGTTTGATTCCCAGTATCACATGCTGGCATAGCGAGATCCTGTACCAAACAAATAAATCAATAAATAAAAGATCTAAAAAAAAAAAAAAAAAGAACGACGTTGAGAGCTGTCACACTGTTGTTGCACCCTTCCTTACTACCTACTTCCAAAAATTTTAATTGCCCAAGAAGAACGCCGTATTCATTAAGCCATTGTTCTCTACCCGGCAATCCTCTGGGACTCTGGAAGAATTAAGCTGCTGTCCCTTTCTGTGGCTTTGTCTCCTCCGAACATGTTATGAGAGAAGTCATGCGCGATGTTGTCCTTGCTCCTTTCGCTTAGCATGATGCTCCCAGGATTCCTCCACACCACAGCACATCTCCATACTTTTACGGCTGAATAGCATCCTCTTGTGTGAATACCGTACAGCTCCTCCTCCCATTCATTCGCTGATGGACCCTGGGCTCTTCTCCCTTTAGCTATTTACAGTAGCTCCGCTATGTCTAGTCGTAAGCAAGTTTTTGTTTGAATACCAGTTTTGAATTTTTGTGTTTGTCTGTTTAGTACCAAGTCACTAAGTGCCAGGCTGGGCTGGAACTTGGTTGAGACCCTCCTACTTCAGCCTCCCAGACCTCAGGGATTATAGACCGACAGCACCACACCTGGCTTACTTTGAATTATTTTGGTCTGTAGACAGGAGCAGGACTGTGGGGTCAATGCTGACTCTGTTTAATGTTTTTGAGATACCATGAAGGGCTTTACATCTGCCGGGAGAACACTCTAACAGTGGCGTACACTGCTCCACTATTTTCCATTTATTTACTTATTTATGCAATACCAGGGATCGAACTCAGGGCCTTGTGCTTGTCAGGCACGTGCTTATGCCACGGAGCTATTTCCCTGGCCCTGCCCCCACTATTTTCCAAACAGTGGCTCTTTCATCTAACAATCCCACCAGCAGATCATAGTTTCTCCATAATCTTAACTGATGAATCTTCCTGCATTTATGCTATTTCATTGATTTTTTTTTAAATCCTTTATTTCTTTATTTATTTGGTACAAGGCCTCACTACGCACTCAGACTTGTAGTGATCCTCCTGTCTCAGCCTCCCCAGCACTGGGATTACAGTCATGCACCACCACACCCGGTTCTGGGACCCATGCGGTACCAGGGATAGAACCCAGTGCTTGGGCTTGCCAGGCAGACACTGAGGCCACTGAGCCCCTATTTCATTGATTTTTAAAAACCATACATGACATCATTATGGAAAGTATGAACTGACACATATGAACATTCCCTACATGCCTACCATTGCCAGGTATGATGTTATATATGCAGGAAATAAATATCAATAAGCTACAGTGTATTCATTGTTATTCTTTTTGTTGCAAAGGACAAACCCCAATGCAAAGCAGTTTATGCAAACATGATTCAAATCATCAAGAAGTTCAGTCTGACTCTGATTCTGGCTCGGTAACTTTCTTTTCTCTCCTCACACCTCAGCTCTGCTTTCTTCTGCATTGGTGTCACCTTTAGATGGCCTTTCTTCAGGATGTGACAAAGAAGACAGAGATCTCAGCATTCTCAGCAGAAATCACCTATTTCCCACCCACTGTCACATCAGTCGCAGGTTACTTGTGCATCGACCTGCTCAGCGTCACCTGAACTCTCCCGAGATGTTTCCTTCGGCCAAGGGCATGTAGAGTGCAGATGGCCAGAAATTATTACTAATCTCAGACAACCACCAGGAGCAGAGACTTGTGGTTGAGAGTAATTCTAAAACTCTTAGACTTTCCTCAAGAAAGGACCATGCGAGTGAACAGTGTGTGGCATAGCCAGACCTTCATCCTGAACTCGCATCTTGTTCTGATTAGCTTAAATAAACCACTGAACAGTGCCTAATCGCCTTGGCTTACCTAAAACTGCGCCGGTCCCTGTGTGCCCTTCAGTAGGGCAGATGAAGACAAACTGGAACAACTTGGCTATCCAATAATTAAGCGCCCAGCTTGTGAGCACCTACAGAATTAGAATTCAAGTGCTGGGGGGACTGCGGGGAGATATGCTGTTGTGTCATATCTCTGCATTCAAGCAAAACTTGTAGATGAATGTATATAATACTATTCGGAAAAGCCACAATAGCCCCAAGTCCTTCAGTGAATGAACGGGTAAAGCAAATATGGTATGTCTGTTCTGTGAGATATTACTTGGCACTGAAAAAAGGAAGGTCAGATACATTCTATAACAGGAATCAACTTTCAAGAAGATGCTAGGGGAGGGCTAGAGAGATAGCTCAGCCCTACAAGCACCTGCCTGGCAAGCACAAGGTCCTGAGTTCAATTCCTGGTACCAAAAAAAAAAAAAAAGAAGAAGCGGTATGTAAAAGAAGTCCATCACAAAAGACCATATAGTATATAATTTCTTTTGTAAAGTATTCAGACTAAGTAAATCCATAGAGACAGACAGCACAGTCATGGTTGCCATGAACTGGGGGAGGAAGGGTTGGGGAGCAATCACTTAATGGGTAATGAAAAACTTGTGGAATAAAATGGTGTCGACGGTTACAAAATATTTGCGTGTACTGAATGCCACTGAAGTGAACACTTTAAAATGGTTAAAGTGATCAAGTTTACGTTTAGTGCGTTTGTTCATAATAGAAAATAAAAAATAATTTCAAAAGAATGGTCTTGGTCTTCCCAAGAGCTTTGTAAGCTAGATGAACCAACAGGCAGCCCACAGGGCCCAATTTGGCCTGCAGAGAAGTTCCACTTGGTGGCACAAGGATGTTACAAGAATTTGAATTTATTACAAACATTTGTAAAATGAGAAGCTTTGCATAGCAATTCCCATCACCAACATATTTTGAAAGCCAGGCTCCACAGGAGCTGCTCCTCCCCTCGGCAGCATCAGGACAGGGTGGGGTTCCCGTTCTCTGCAGCCACCCCCAAAGCGGGGCCCCTCCCTCATCTGCTACAGCCGCCCCACCTCAGTCCTAACACACAGTTGCATTACCCTAGATGGAGGGATGGGGACTCTAGTCTCATTCTTTTGTAAATGACATGGCTATTTTTTTTTTCTCGGAACCGGGGATTGAACTCAGGCCCTTGCGCTTGCCAGGGAAGGGCTTATTCCACTGAGCCATCTCCCTGGCCCAATACCCACCCCTGTGTGTTACAGAGCTTTCCAGAGGGTGAGGACATTTCCCCATTCAAGCACTGGTGTGTCATCTTAACTGCAATAGGAAGTTTCTTTAAAAAATGTAAATGTGTGGCTCCTTCCTCCCGGACATTCTGACTCATTTCATCTGGGATACAACCTGGGTACTGGGATGCCTGAAAGCGCCACACGGAAGTCCTCGCGTGCAGCCAAGGTGGAGAGTTGCTACTTCACAGTTTCTTTTCAGAGAACTTTCTTAGCTGGCCTCAGCCCTCACAACCCAAAGAACATGCAAGTTAGAAATCGTTTTAGGTTTTCCTAAAGCATCATTTGTTGTTCTTGCTCTACACACTGACAGATACGTTCCCTCTTCAGCTGCCCACCAGGCATCTTGACAGATACAGGAAACATGAATAAATAATCCATTTCCAGATACTCTGGGGGGAGAGAGGCTGTTGTTTTGTTATCAAAGAGAACATCGAAAGCGTCTCGTGAAATCTCCACGTTCTCCCTGTTTATTTAACTGCTGCGAAAGACTCTGTCTACACGGTGCTGGAGTCTAAGGAAGCGATCTAAGCAACAGCACATGCACTTACCTGGGCTGGAATTCTAATGGCTTGGCACAAGGATACATGAGCATTACTCAGAGTGGTCAGCTTTTGCCAAAGAGCAATAGAGACTCGGCAGCTGATACCCTGGGCACATGATTGTCGTGTGCACCTGCTTGGGAGCTTTCTCCCACCGCAACTCTGCATCAGTACATACACTCATCTACTAGAGAGAAAACAAAGCCTGCTCCAGAGTCTGGACACACTCAAGGCACTTTCTGATCTCGATGCAGCCCATTTGCTGCTGTCAGAGATGCCCTGAAGCCAGCATCTGCCTGCAGCTCCCACACAGGCTGCCCGAGTTGACTGGTCAGGGAGCTGCAGGAGCCTCCCCGGCCTCACACTGGGCTGCAGCTGTCTGTCTTGTACCTGGTGGCATAGTGTTGGCTGGGCTCCTATAGTCATCTGTGATGGGGGAGAGAGAGAGAAAGAGAGAGAGACAGACACAGACAGACACAGAGAGACAGAGACAGAGAGACAGAGAGAAACAGAGAGAGACAGAGACAGAGAGACAGAGAGAAACAGAGAAAGAGAGACAGAGAGAGACAGAGACAGAGAGACAGGGGAAGAGACAGTGAGACAGAGATAGAGCGAGAGAGTGAGAGACAGAGAAAGAGACAGAGAGACAGAAACAGAGATGGAGACAGAGACAGAGACAGACAGACAGAGAGACAGAGACAGAAAAAGAGACAGAGAGTGAGGGAAAGAGGGAGAGACAGAGACAAAGAGAAAGAGACAGAGAGACAGAGGGAGACAGAGACAGAGTAAGAGAGACGGACAGAGAGACAGAGAAAGAGACTGAGAGACAGACAGAATGAGAGAGAGTGAAAGAGACAGGGACAGAGATGGAGACAGAGACAGAGATGGACAGAGACAAAGAGTAAGAGAAAGAGGGAGAGACAGAGACAGAT
>NW_004524655.1:3771007-3774304 GCF_000260255.1 Octodon degus
AAGCGAAGTGAAGCAAAGAGAAGAGATGGAGGGGTAGGAGGGAGGGAGGAAAAGAAAAGAACCCACTTTGTCCTGGCTGAGCCTCAAACCATTCCAAGCACACGTGTCTTCTGACAAAGACAGAAGTTTATGAAGATTCTGACTCATAAATTCCCCTGCAGGTCCTTCGTTGCCTCTTTTCCAAGTTTGGGACTTTTCTTTGCACAAATGGGAGTAGGGTAAGAAATGCTGAATGAGACAGACCACAGGTTTCTCCCTCTTACGTTTCTGCATGTAACCAGATCAATGGCAGGTTAATTTTCTTGGTAAGTGGAGAATGCTTTAAGTTCTCATGGTAAGAAGTTGTCCATCGTAAATGTTGGCTTTTCTTTCTGACAGTTCATCTTAGCCAAAAGGCCAAGATGTAACTTTTCATGGTACCAGGAATTGAACTCAGGACCTTGGCATTGGGCTACATCGCAGCTCTTCCTTCTTTTTTTCCTTTCTTTCTTCCTCCCCTCCCTCCTTTTCTCCTTTTCTTTGTTTCTTTCACTTGTTTGTTCACTAATTTTTTTTTTCAGAACCGGGGATTGAACTCAGACCCTTGAGCTTGCCAGGGAAGTGCTTATTCCACTGAGCCATCTCCCTGGCCCTGTTCACTAAATTTTTGAGACAGAACTGGGCTAAGTTGCTAAATTGCCCGGGGGCTGGTCTCGAACTTGTGATCTTTCTGTTGCAACCTCCCAGACTTACGGAATTACAGGCACACAAACTTAGTACATGATTTCCACTGAACTAGAAAGTTTATATTTCTCAGTACTGAGATGTTTACCTAGTCATTGGCACGTTGATTTCAACCAATTTGTGTTGTCTTATGTTGTCATTGCTAAGACAAAATGCCCAACACCACAATCCAAAGGAAGAAAGCTTATAGAGGTTTCAGTCCATACTCAGAGGGCTCCGAGGCAGAGGGCATGGCACAAGAGAAAGAGCTCATGGGATGCTATGCAGGAAGCAGCGAACCTGTCTTCTTCTTGCCTGTTTTATTCCAACCACACTACAAGCCTGTTGGATGGTGTCACCCACACCCAGGATGGGTCATCCCTCTCCAATAAATCCACCATTCATGCACAGAACTATGTTAAACCAGTCAGTGAACTAATCTAGTTTCACACAACCATGACCCAGTCACACACACCCTCAAAAGGCCCAGCTATGAGTGCATGAGGCTTTGGGGGGACATCTAACCGTAAGCCCTAACACTGATAAATTTCCAGTTATAAATTGTCTTCTATCCTGTTATTGAATAGTGTAGGGTGACAAGAAGATATAGAATTGTAGGGAGTGAAGAACTTTCATCAAATAAAGTCAGGATTCAGGGATAAATGAATTTTGCAAATAAGAATATTGGCCCTAAAGCAGATCGCCTGGGGTCAAACTGTAACAGAAAGTGCCCCCCCCGCCCCTTGCCAGCCAGTGTACTTGTTTCTTAGTTGCCCAGGTTATAGTTCCTGGTCCAGTTCTGGTTGTTCCTGTCTCTTAGAAGTAGCTGGTCACTGTGAGGCACATTATATAGAGCAATCCCCAACTGTCAAGCCATTCTGTCTCTGTACTTCCTGCTAGCTTATCCCATATAAGCGCCAGACCACCACAGATCAGTGCTCATAGACATGAATAAATCTGCCTCCAAATCGTAGGTACCATTTTGATGTTTCTGCTTGCCATTGCATCTGGAGCCCTTGCCAGGAAGACCAACCATGCTGACCTCTGGGCACTGGTCATGGCCCTAGTGGACAGAGCAAAGACCTCTCCATGTCTCAACAGGAAGGTGCACCCTTGAGATTTCTCAAATCCCCTTGGAAATCTGAAGGAGGATCCCTAACTCCCTACTTGATTGCCTCACATTGGACACCAACGGGAGGAGGACACAGTCAGTCAGTCAGTCAGTCGGTCAGTCTGTCAGTCTGTCAGTCTGTCAGTCAGTGTGTCTGTCTGTCTACCGGCCTGATTCCAGCATGACCCCAGAGGCATCCCAACTAGTCTGTTTGTCAACCCTGCTTAGCCTGAATAAAAGGGGAGTCTGATCAATTCTCATTAACCAGGACTGAACTCAAGGGAAAGGAGTTGGAATGTCCAACCTCTAAATGCCTGTTGAATAAATGTGGAAGTGAGTGGAACAGACAGTGTAAGCCACAGGGTGCTCCGTCTGTGAACCAAGCCTGGGAAGAACTTTGCAGTGGCTGAATGGGTGCTCGCCCGGGTTTCTGTGGTGATCAACATAAGGCATAAGAGAGGCCTCACACCCTCCTTAGCTATGTCTGTAAGGTCTGAATGGTCTCTCCCTGAAGGGCATCCACCCTTGGTCTATTGCACCATCACTCAAGGATACGCAACACACATGTGGGAAGTCAGAGATGGGAATTAATTAGTCAAAACTCACAGTCCCTGAGTGCAAGAAAAAGAGATTTTACAGAGCTAAAAATAAAGCAAAACGGGTCCGGGGAGATGGCTCAGTAGAATAAGTGCTTCCCTGGCAAGTGCAAGGGCTTGAGTTCAATCCCCAGTTAAAAAAAAAAAAAAACCACAAAATAATAATAATAATAAATAAAGCCAAACCATTCCCTACATCAAGAAGAAGAAGAAGAAGAAGAAGAAGAAGAAGAAGAAGAAGAAGAAGAAGAAGAAGAAGAAGAAGAAGAAGAAGAAATCCATTCTTCCTGAGAATTCCACCTTGACCCCTTCATTGGCCACCACAGTTGCTGCTAACACCTCACCTATGTTATAGCTTCATTCTCCATCCCTGACTCCTCTAATTCCAGCCAGTTAAACTGGCTCCAGCCAGCCATTGCCTGCATTCAGCCACAGAGGCCCCTCCAGAGACAGGCCTATCCTGGTCAGATGGCATCATATGATGCCCATTAGAGATGACTATCAACAATTCCTTCTGGACTGGGGAGACAGCTTATCAGTCTAAGCACCTGCTTGGCAAGCCCAAGGACCCAGCTTCCATCCCCAGTATCGCATGTTGTGCCAACCCTGAAACCCCAGGCAGGCCACAGCCACCAAAACTGGGTGTGGTGGTGCATGCCTACAGTCCCAGCTCTGGGACAGGGACTGTGGTGACCAATGAGGGGTGAAGGCAGAATTCTCTGGAAAAATGGCCTTCTTCTTCTTCTTCTTCTTCTTCTTCTTCTTCTTCTTCTTCTTCTTCTTCTTCTTCTTGCTCTTCTTCTTCTTCTTGCTCTTCTTCTTCTTGCTCTTCTTCTTCTTCTTCTTCTTCTTCTTCTTCTTCTTCTTCTTCTTCTTCTTCTTCTTCTT
>NW_004524655.1:3774554-3781976 GCF_000260255.1 Octodon degus
TCCTCCTCCTCCTCCTCCTCCTCCTCAGCTGAGACAGGAGGATCACTATGAGTCCAAGCTGCATAGTAAGACCCTGTGTCAACTAACTAAATAAATATATAAATAAATGACTAAAAATGTTTTCAAACAAAATTCCCTCTGAGTTGCACATTCTGACAGAAGAACAATTGGGCTGTCAGCCCTGGAATGAGCTGCCGTGGCCTTTCCACAGGTCACCGCGCCTAGAAACAGCCCAGGTGAGCACTTCTCAGAGACATCAGAAATGGGGAGGCAAAAAGCCCAGCAACTCCTGTTATCAAGAAACCTGATAAAAGAAAAGCATCTCACAGGCATTAAAAATCCAATATGATAGACTACTATACCCTTTGGCTACAATATGTAAGGGCTACAGACATAAAGATAAATGCCCCTTCCTAAGTCAGGACAAACCTGTGACCTTCCTGGTAGACAATGAAACAGAATTCTGCCTGCAAAAGGTCCCTCTGTCAAAAAGTTACCATCGCTGGGGCAACTGGGACTCTTGCCTCTCGCCCCTTCTGTCAGACAAAAGCTTCAAACCAAGCCAGTCAGCCTCCTTCTCATTTAACCCTGCACTTTCAACTTTGACTGTTTCCCAAGAGAAAGACGATCCCTGCATCAGCCTGAGACAAGTAACTGCAATCCTAAAGTTCTGAAAACTCTCTTCTCAGAAGTATAAAGCAAGAATTCGGCTATGGGCCTGGCCATCAGCCATGCTGCCTCACAGCAATCCCTGTTGCTGTCAGATGTCTCAGGAATCATAAGCAGGCATCCAGCCACACACGCCAGCCTCACAGACTACTAATCTTGGGCAAGATCTCTGTGCCATGCTGTGCTGGCTCTGGAACCCTAGGCAGACCGTGTTGGTCACCAAAACCATCCATCACCTTGCATTCTGTGGCTCCCAACCCATATACCCTCTTTGGATTGTTCCACAGATTTCAAAACCTCAAAATATTTAGAAGCTGTCAAAGTTCTTGCATACATGTCTCCTGCCTGTACAGCCAGCTCAAGATCTGCAAGCTGCCAGTGCTGCCGAGACTGCCCTCTGCATACGTTGCCTCAGTCTTCTGCCACCCACAGCCCTGTGGTATACCTGCCTGGACCTAGAGAATGCCTTCCTCTGCCTCCAGCTGCCTTCCTCTGGCTGCTGTCAGCCAGCCCCGCTTCGCAAAGACCCTACTTAAGATCATGGCATTTCTGATTGATGACAGCCAAACTGCTGCTGGAAAGACACAGAAATCTTTTGCAATATTGGGCAGAAACTGGTTCCCTCCCCTGCAAAAAAACCAAAACAAACAAACAAAAAAAATACATTTCTTAGACCTACTTGCTTCCATAAAAGCCAGATCCCTGAGTTCACAAAAACAATGATGCTTACTCAGACCATCAGCCCAAGGGAGTGCCCAGTAGCTACCTGTGCAAGTACTTGGATCCAGTCACTAAGAGCTGCCTCTCCCCTTCGCCTCCATGTCTTTCTGATCAAGAAAGCTGACACACTTACCTTGGACTGAGACCTAACTGTCCAGGTGCCACATGCTGTACTGGAACAAGCTCTTCTGAGAACGGCCCCCCTGACAGATGCTGAGTATACCCTGTTTATGGGTAGAAGCAGCTCTGTTAGGACTGAAGCCCAACAGGCTAGGCTGTGGTCACTTGGACAAAACTATTTTGGCCAAAACTCTCCTGCAGGTTTGATCTGCACAGCAAATTGTTTTCTGCTGCTGTTTGTAGGGCATTTGATTTTTTTTTTTCCTTTTCTTTTGTAGTACCGAGGATCAAACTCTGGCCCTTGCGTTTGCCAAGCAGGAGCATATGCCGTTGAGCTATTTCCCCAGCTCTGCTGCTGTTTGTAAAATTGCAACCAACAATACAGAGTAATCAGGTCCAGTGTCCTAAGCCCCCTTGGGGATCCAATTGACTAAAACACCAAACCCAGACAGCAGACCTGCTCCCATCATATGTTCTGCAAGTTCAAGCCACTGCGCAGGTGCCTGTACCCCTAGAGTCAGCTCAGACTTCAGTGTTTGTGTCACCAGCCCCGGCCTTGCAATTCCTACCCATACTAAAAAGACTGCTGTTAAAAAAAAAAAAAATCCCTAGATAAGGCCTACCCTTAATTATCTCAGTGGCACACACCAGTAACCCTAGCATTCAGGAGGTTAAGGCAGGAGGATCCACATGAGCTCAAGGCCAGCCTGGACTACCTAATAAGACCCTGCCTCAGTGGGGAAAAAAAGATGGTAATTTTAAATAAAGTTTTAAAACACTGCCATTTTAAATGCTGTTGGTTGGGAGTGTGATTGAGCAGTAGAACATATATTAAACATGCATAAGGCCCCAGATTCAATCCCTAGGACCACAAATAATGAAATTCCATTAAATTCTAACTAGATATTCTTACCTACTAAAACTCTAAATCTGCAGGAACATTTTTGTTCAGCAAAAGCACACCTGGGAGTGGGGGGTGTAGTTCAGCGGCACAAGTGCCTGTCTGGCAAGTGCAAGGTCCTGAGTTCAATTCCTGGCACTGGTACCAAAAAAATAAAAATAAAAGCAAACCTTAACAAGTGTTACAGGTCCAAACATCACAAGGAGACCTCCTTGATGAGATAATTGGGAGAGAACTGTAACTGCCCTGCTGAGTGACTCAGTGCCACCTACTGCTGGGGCCAGCCATTCTAAAACCATTTCCCAGAAAGCCAGGTTTACACTTTTTGGATGACTACCACAAAGTCTTTGTGTCAAAGTGTACTGACTCTGGGTTGCAAAAATAAAAAAGAGAGGAAAAAAGGAGGAAAGAAAGGAAGAAAGGGAAAGGAAAGGAAAGGAAAAGAAAGAAAAGATAACTAAAACCAAAACAACCCCAGGCTATCAGAGGCAATGGTTAGCTGGTTCATGTGGTCCAGCCTTTGGATTTTTGTCTCCACAAATCTTTAGCATGTCTCTCAGAGGTCATCTTCTAAGGATAAAGGTGCAGATGGATTGGGGCTAGAGTCCCACCACTCCCTGGCTGACTATACTCTGTGATCTCAGACATGTCTTCCCAAACCTTAGTTTTATCACATCTCTAAAATGTGGTGATATTGATTCAAGCCATGATAAAATAAAATGATATATAGAAACCCCAAATACAGAGAAAGAGGCATTATTTCCCAATAAATTCCATTGCATATTAATGTCCCATAAGTATTAGTTTTCAGAAATTATTAAGGGCTGGACAAACAGCTCATCAGATTAAAGCGCCTGCTTAGGCAGACAAGGCCAGGAGTTCATCCCCAGGCCTGCTGTGCTGGCCCCACCCCCGGGGCACACTGAGATGGTGACTGAGACTGGGCATGGTGGTGCGCACTTGTAATCCCAGTGCTTGGGTGGCTGTATACAGGAGGATCACTACAAGTCCAATCTACATAGTGAGACCCTATACACCCTGTACACCCTGTCCTAAATTTAAAAAAAAAAAAGAAATTTTTGAAATTTTATATTTTATATTTTGAAACTTTCTTTTTTTCAGAACTGGGGATTAAACTCAGGACCTTGAACTTGCCAGGCAAGCACTTATTCTACTGTGCTATCTTCCCAGCCCCTGTGAAACATTTTTTGATAAAAATTCTTTGTAAAACTCTACCCAATTTTCTGAATGTAGTGTAAGCACCACTCATTGGTTTGTTTCTTGTAGCTATAACAAAATGCACAACACTGGACTCTGTAAAGAGACGTTTGGGCTGGGGCCTAGCTCAGAGATAGACGGCTTGCCTCATAAGCACTAAGCCCTGGCTTCAGTACGAAATGCTGGAGTCAGGGAAGAGCTTTATTAGGCTGATAGTTCTGGAGCCTGGAAGCCCAAGGTCAGGCAGCACCTCTGGTGATGGCCCAATAGTAGATGGCATCATGGGAAACATGTGTGTCTCAGTTACTCTTCTCTTGCTGCTGGGACAAATACCTGACACTCCAAATTATGGAAGGAAACATTTATTTAGCTCACAGTTCCTGGAGGTTTCAGTCCGTACTTGGCTGGCTCTGAGGCAGTATGGCACAGGGCAGAGGGCATCCATTTACGGCAGCAGCAAAGGGCAGAGAGCAAAAGGAGGAGTAGCAGCAACAAAAGCATCAGAGAGTAAGTCTGTCTCCCTTATGTTGCATTCAGGCTATCCAGGCTGGGCATAGCATTCACACCCATAATCCCAGCAATGGATCATGAATTAATCACGAAGTCTAGAAGTCCACCCCATGACTTACATGAGGCTTGGGGAGGACAACTAGACACAAACCATAACAATGTGCAAAAGTGATTTCATGACTAGAAAGAAAGCCAGAAACTAGGGAGGGCTATGTCTCATTTGGCTTATAATACCCACTCGGTGAGAACTAACTCACCCTTGAGATTACCACTAATCCCTTTAAAGGGTTTTGGACCCGGTGGTCTAATTACCTCACAGTAGGTGCCAGCTCTTAAGGGTTCCACCAGCTCAATACTTCCACGTGGAGAACCAAGCCCTCGGCACACAGATCCTTGGAGGATGAGCCACATCCAAGCCAGAACACACAGGCTGACTCAGGGCTATTGTTTTGAGTGTTCCCGTGGTCCTTTTATTGTCACTGGGTGCATCTCCAACAGCTTCCCACATTCACCTTTCTGTTTCATCAACCTGAATATGCTACATGATCTGATAACTTAGCTGGATGTCACCAACGAAGAAAGGATTAAATGAACAGTGACAAAATTATATGAGTAGCCAATAGAAATGAAAAATATAACTTAAAATACTAAGCAGTACAGTAATTAAGTAGTAACTAAGTAGTAAGCAGAACAGCAACTTAAAATACTAATTAAAGTAACGAGATATTTTTCATCAGCACAACAAATATTAAAAAATGCAACATTACCAACAGTTCTTGAAAATGCAGAAAATAATCTCCTTATACACTAATGGTGCAATGTAAACTGATACAACCTTTTCAGAAAGCAATTTGCTACATGGCCCAAAATTTGAATACATTTATCCTTTGATCCATCAATTCCTCTTCTAAAAACTCCATGTAACAAAATCTCTTCTACTGTCACAAAAGCAAATATTTGAAGCAACAAGTGCTGCTGAGGATGAGGAGGAACTAGAACCCTTGTACATTACTAGTGGAAATTTCATGTGGTGCAGCCACATGTGGAAAACAGTACGGAGATTCTACAAAAGATTAAATCTAGATCTACCATGTTACCCAGCAATTGTACTTCTGGATATGTACACAAAATAATTTAAAAAAGACTCAAGTAGATATTTGTACACCTGTGCTCACAGCGACGTTACCTGCAATAGCCAAAGCTTGGAAACAACCCAAAGGTTTGTTAAACATAGATAAGCAAAATATATACAGGGAGGATTCTTTCTCATGGGTGTGTATGTGTATTATTTGTGACTATCTCGTGTGGGTGTATGGGTGGGTGGGTCGGTGTGGGTGGGTGTGTATTATTCTTTCCTAAAAAGGCTGGAAATTCTACAATATGCTGTGACTTGGGTGAACCTTGAGGACATTATGCCCAATGAGATAAATCAGTCACAAGACAAACACCACGTAATTCTTATAGGAGGCACGTAAAGTCATCCAAATCATAGATACAGAAAGGAGAGTGGTTGTTGCCAGGGATCACGGGAGTGGGAAGGGAAGTTACTGTTTGTGAGGGAGAGAGTTTAGTTTAGGAAGATGACATGTTCTGGGGGAGAAGGGTCCCGATGGTCGCACAAGGCTATAAATGTAGTCAGTCCCTCTGTGCTGTCCATTTAAAAATGATTTGAATGGTAACTGTCATGTCAAGTATATTTTACCGTGATTTTTAAAAATAACTCAGTGCTGAGCCAAAGAACATTGAACAGAACTTGGATACTCCGAGGATACTGCTCATTTCATTCCAGGTTCAATGCTATGAGTACCTGGAGGACAGAGGGAGTTGCAAATCTGATCTCAAAAAGTATGTTACTGAATTGATCTCCTCTCACTCTGTTTCTCCCATTTTTTTTCCTGTCCATCTTCTTTCACACATAAATTCTAGCAGAAAACTTTACTATGTATTAAACAACCAAAAAAAGGAAACCAATGGATACTGGGTCAAGTATGCTCTTCATGAAGCCCATAGCTTAAGAACTTTCCACTAAATCATGTGGATAAAGTATTTAGTGTATTTCTCTAGTTGTTATTTTGTCTCGGTTGCATTCCTGATATATTGATAGACTAATCTGACTTTTGATGGCCATTCTAGAGACTAGAAAAGACAAGGCTCCAATCCTTTAAACAATATTCCCAAGATCTCACAAGATATGACTGCGTTCAGACTAAAATCCAAGCCATCAGACCTCCAAGTCAATGACATGGACTGCTATGCTGAGAATCCACTGCCAAAAACTACACCTCAGGAGAAGATCCCAACTGTCCTTAAACGTGCACCAAAGAAAATCATAATTAGTTTTTAACTTTTAACATTAATCCTTACTGTAGCCAATTATAGTATAGTGCTATCTTCAAAGGATTAAGCGATATGCTCAGAATAAGATGGGGGAGAACCAGGCAACCAAGTGGCAGACACAGAGATGCAGATCTTTGTGAAGACCCTGATGGGCAAGACCATCACCTTGAGGTCGAGCCCAGTGACACCATTGAGAATGTCAAAGCCAAAATCCAAGACAAGGAGGGCATCCGACCTGACCAGCAGCGTCTGATATTTGCCAGCAAACAACTGGAGAATAGTTGGGCTCTCTCTGACTACAGCATCCAAAAAGAGTCCATCCTGTACCTGGTGCTTCACCTTCAAGGTGGGATCATCGAGCCATCCCTGCGCCAGCTTGCCCAGAAATACAACTGTGACAAGATGATCTGCCGCAAGTGCTATGCCCACCTGCACCCCCGTGCTGTCAACTGCTGCAAGAAGTGTGGCCACACCAACAACCTGCACCCAAGAAGAAAGTCAAGTAAAGCTCAGCCAGCCTGTCATCCAGAAGGGTACCACCTGCCCAATGCCTGCAGCCTTGGGGCCTGAATAAAGTTTCCCTCCCTTGACTAGAACAGCAAAAAAGAAAAAGAATAAGATAGGGAAAGGCTCATCATTCAGAGGACCGCCCCTTTCCTTTCCTGCCCCTCTCATTCTGCCATACTCAAACCTTATACCTTTCCTCCTAGCACTTACCACCTTACTTTTAAATTAAAAATTTATATTGCAATTTCTTAATGTATTAATTCTTAAAGGTTTACTGGCTTATTTATCCACCACTAAAACCACTCCTTCCTTTACCCTTTTCGCATCTCCCAAACATCACTACAGAGAACTGTGGGAGTCAGTCAGCACCAAATGTTTATACTATGACCATTATCCACTCGCAAACCAAGAAGGAGCACCATGAATGTGCCTCCTTTACT
>NW_004524655.1:3782443-3784612 GCF_000260255.1 Octodon degus
TGTTCTTCCTGGAGTCCTCCTTGAAAAGTTTGTTTTCTTCTTCTAATATGGACTTTGTTTTCTAAGACCTGCTATATAACTGTTATTTTGAATCGTATTTTTATGAATATCCTGCAAATTCTTCTTGTCTTTTACTCATTTGGAATCTCCTCTTCCAATGAATACTATCTTGCTCTTTCCTATTTTGGTCTTCTGTTTCATTGGAGTACTCAAAAGGCTGCTCTGGGCAGGTAATTCAAGTCTCTTTTACCTGAAATCATTAAATCGTGATTCTCAGGGATAATTTGGCTGGGTATAGATAGAAAAGGTGATGACCAGTGGCTAGCACCATGAAGCAGCCATTATATTAAATTACAATATAAATTTCTTATTTAAAAGTAGGGTGATAAGTGGCAGGAGGCGAGGTCTAAGGTTTGAGGGTGGCTGCTGCTAGACATTCTCAAGTCTAGCCCAAGTGTATCTTACATATATCTCTTTTATTCCTTTATAATGTTTTAGTGGCATTTCTGAAAGAAGCAGAGATAAATGTATGGCATTTTGTCTGCTGTGCTTAACTGAAAATCCCTCCAGCAAGATTTCATTTCCAAAAATTTGTTGAAATCTCTCATCTATTGCTGTCTGTCCTCCCAATCTCTTTTGCCTTGTGAACACACACTTCTTCATCCCTTTATTGTCTTTTTCTCAGGCTTTAGGAGGAGACAGAAATAAACATATCCCTCAATGTACCATTTTTAATTGGTGACCTCACAGTGGTTTATTAACCAAAACCCAAATGTCTTACTCTAATTTTGTTAAGAAAGTGTTCTAAAACTTTCTCAGAGATTTTTGAAAGCAGAGATACTCGTAACTTTGCAAATAAGAGTGAGGAAGCTCTGTCCATTGCTGCTCATTGTTCCTCCATGTATCCATGAGTCCCTTATCATCTTTCTAGGAAGAAACTGCATTCTCAGTAATCTCTCCTTTACTTAATAATGTTAATCCTAATTTTAATAATCTTTCCTTTAATCTCCTAGTATCATTCCAGGCCAAGAAGGTGGAATTAAACATCCTTCCCCCACGGACACACTCTCTGAACACAAACCCTGCTCTATGTATCACATTTCAAATAATAGAATATCCATGAGCATGAACAGATGGCAAACCTGCCCAAGGGTCAATCTGTGTTCGCTCTTTTCTCTTTGAGCTGTTTTTTTTTTTTTTTTTTTTTTTTTTTTTTTTTTTTTTTTTTTTTTTTTTTGTTATAAGACAGGGTGTCACTATGCGGCTCAGGCTGGTGTTTTTTCTTTCTTTTTTTTAAAATATGGAACGCTTCACCAATTTGCATGTCATCCTTGCACAGGGGCCATGCTAATCTTCTCTGTATCATTCCAATTTTAGTATGTGTGCTGCCAAAGTGAGCACTGGTACTCTTTCTTAATTTAAAAAAAAATTATGTTTTTATTTGGTACAGGGTCTCATTATGCAGTCAGACGCTTAGTGATCATCCTCCTGTCTCAGCCTCCTCAGTGCTGGGATTACAGGGGTGCACCACAATGTCCAGTTTTGGGGAGGTATAGCATGCGGTATAAGGGATCAAACTTTGGACCTTGCACTTGTCAGGCAGGTGCTTAGACTGCCAAGCTATCTCCCAGGTTGGTCTTGAACTCACTATGTAGCTTCAGCTGGCCTTGAACTCACAGCAATCCTGCCTCAGCTTCCCAAGTACTGGGATGACAAGCATCCAGATGACCACACCCAGCTCTTTGAGATCTTCTAAGACCATTTTGTTTTTACTTTCCTATACTTCTAATTCTTAGCTCAGTATGGCTAATTCTCAAGTAAGGTGAATAGCATCCTGCATGCATAAAATTACGAAAAGCAATTTGACCTGTCTTTCTTATTTTCAAACAAAGCATTACAAAGGGGGGCAGAATCTGTGATCCCTAACTCTAAGTCAGTTTCTTGCCTTTATTCTATTTCAAGAAAGAGACAGAATATTCAGACAGATAGTGAGGTTAAGCTTAACAGCCTAGGTTGTATGGTAATAACAATAAGTTTGTCTTCTGGATGGCTAACAACTTAAATTTGCAGACCAAAATTAGAGAAAAAGGAGGGCCGCAAAGAAAGCCAACATTTTGGCCCTAGCCTTCCAAGGTCAATTAAGACTCAGGACATATGAGAACTTGTACT
>NW_004524655.1:3785780-3795750 GCF_000260255.1 Octodon degus
GTAATGCTGGAAAAACTATTTTCTGTGGTGTTTCATATTGTTTAAACTATGAAGAGAATCTTTGTGAGATGGAATTACAACCTGTCACAGAACCTGCAAAAAAAAAAAAATAAAACTATTCAACCATTCCTAAAAAAAGAGAGACAGACAGACAGACAGACAGACAGACAGACAGACAGACAGACAGAAGAATACTGGAACATACTGGTAAAAAGCATTCATATTCTTTATGCTGGAAAAAAATGCTTTAAAGTTTTTTTAAACTCTAACATTTACATATTTCTCTTCCTCCTTGAAGGCATTCTTCCCTTTTAGATGGATTTTTTTCTGCAGGTTGGTCTTGCAGAGGGGAGAAGTTGCTTTTCCCTTGGAAAGGAAGAGGAAGCAGAATTGGGTAGAAGGAAAAACCCAGCTGGGATGCAAGCCCAGCCAAGCCTCAGCCAACCACACAGGGAGTCTGGCAGCAACTCTGACCTATGAGGCTGCCTGAGTTGGCCAACCATGCCCATCCCATCCTGGCCCCCCTGCCCTTACCTCCGCCTTCTTGAGTCACTAAGTGTGAGTGATCTCAGGAAGGAGGTGACCATGGGTGGGGTGTCTCTCTTTGCATTTGTGATCAACCTAGGAGGCGTTGGCAGGAAGGCTTGCCTCCTGGTCACATTCTTTGCAGCTGAACAGTCCGTCCTTCTTGAATGGGCTCTGGAGGGTGATTCTCCATGTGTGGCATTACTGAATGAATCTCTGATTGCTGCTGTAACAAATTAGCTTAAATGTAGAGGCACAACGCACACACTCACCCGCAACTGTGATCTGGAATTCAGAAGCCCGAAGTCATCTCATTGGGCTAAGAGGAAGGCGTCGGCAGGGCTGAGTTCCTTCTGGAGATTCCCAGGGAGAGTCGATTTCCTTGCCTCTTCCACCTCCTACAGGTGCTTTCTTGGGTAGAGCCCTTCCTCTGCATGGTCCCCAGCCAGCAAGCACATCACTTGGAGCTCTGCTTCCTCCACCACCCCTCTTCTCTGCCTCTCTTGTCACCTTCTTTCACTTACAAGGACCCTTGCAGACACTTGGACCCACCATCCTATCATGTATAATAGCCTCTCCCTTTCAAGAGCCTTAATTACAAATGTAAAGGACCTTGTGCCACGTAAGGTGGCATATTCAGTAGGCATGGGCACTGGGATATGGCTCAGTGGTAGAGCAATCACTTAGCATGCACAAGGCCCCACCTCCTCCCCACCCCATGCTATTCAACAGAATGAACAAAAAGTCTACAGGCATCTTTGAGAATCTATTATTCTTCCAGCCAAAGTTAGGAGATATTCTAGAATGTCAGGAAGAGAGACCGCCAAACAGATCCACTGAATTTCTTCTTTATCTTTCTCTACAATCCTACCTCTGAGTATATTGAGCACTTACTCTGTTCCAAACATCATGTTAAAACCTCAACATAGATTCCATCTCGCTTATGTCCCTCAACAGGACTCCAAAGAAGGTACTACTATTATAACCTTTATTTTTCAAATGAGGAACATGAAGCCAAAGAAGCTCAGCCACTTGCCTTTGTTCAAACAGGTATTAACAGGCAGGGTCTCTCAATTCAAACCCTGGTCAGCCTAACTGCCCAGCCAGTGTCCACCACGGTTTCTCAGTACTCCTCCTTTCTCTGAAGCTAAGGTGAGGTCATTACGCTGTTAAGCAGTCACCTCTGTTCACCCCATGTGTTGGTGCCCCAGTGCCGGATGGCTCTCAACAAAGTCTCAATAAATACTGATTGAACTTAACTCCCCAAAAAAGTAGTCTCCAGCTCCCCAGAACCCTTCAGGCATTCCCAAATTCCCATATTCCCTTTCTCCCATCCAATAAACTTTTATTGAGCATTTAGTGTCAGACACTGGGGAAATTGAAAGATGAATAAAACATGGTGTTTACTTGCACGGAGCTCACTTTCTAGTGAGGGGTCATAATTAGGACCCCAGAGTGATTCTTTTTCTTTTCTTTTTTTTTTTTTTTTTTGTGGAACCGGGGATTGAACTCAGGCCCTTGCGCTTGCCAGGGAAGCGCATATGCCTCTGAACCATCTCCCGCCCCACCCCCCAGAGTTATTCTTAATTTTGGTTTTCATCCCTTTGGACAATGGGCCATGAATTTGAAAACACAAAATATGAGTGCTATTGCTCCTTTGCCATACTTAGAAGGAAACTAAGGAACGAACAGAGGCCAGAAACTCTTTCATGTCTTCTTTCATAGTTAAATGTATTTTTTTTAAAACCATGGGCTGGAAATATAGCTCAGTGGCGCAAGAGCCTGCCTGGTAAGCGTAAGGTGCTGAGCTCAGTTTCCAGTGCCTAAATAAATTAAACTGTGTACAGGTGCATATAGGAGCATAGAGGAGTATTTTAAGCTTTGGTTTTTGTTAGTTTGTTTGCTTGTTTTGTTGGTTTTTTATTGACAATACTGTTGATGGAACCCAGGGCCTTCACATTGGTGAGCATCCCTAGCCATTATTTTATTTTATTTTACTTTGAGACAAGGTCTCATTAAATTTCTCAGGCTTGGCTGAACTAACAATCCTTCTGCCTCACCCTCCGGAGTGTGAGAATTACATACAGCTACGTACCACTATGCCTAGATTTGCTTCCATTGTTTAAAAATGGAGGCATGGCGTACATATAATTAGTATATCTGTTTTTCCATTCAGAACTGCACACTACATCTAATTCCAAATTTACTTCCTTACTGATTGATGCTCATCAAAATTATTGCAAGCTGGGGCCAGGGAGATGGCTCAGTGGAATAAGCGCTTCCCTGGTAAACACAAGGGCCTGAGTTCAATCCCTGGTTCTGGAAAAAAAAAAAAAATTATTGCAACCTAAGTGTGGTGGCACAAATCTTTAATCCTCGCTATTCAGGAAGCAGAGGCAGGAGGATCTCAGTTTCAGGCCAGCTTGGGCAACTTAGCAAGACCCTGTCTCAAAATTTTAGAAAAAGGGGTTGGGCAGATATACTGTGGTAGTACTAAAGTGATAGCTTTTGTCACTGGTGTCATGATGATTGTATCTTAATCAACTTACAAATAAATCACTCTCGGGGCTGAGGAGGTAGCTCAGTGGCATAAGCTTTGCCTGGCTTAGGTCCTGAATTCAATTTCCAGTATTGCAAAAATAAATAAGTAAATAAATAATCGCTCTCATAATAGAAACTCCTGCAAATGAAAATTTTTATAAGCACAGCCAGGAAGCTTTAAAAAAAAAACTTTTATCATGTTTCCTAATGTTATGTCAACTTTGGTTTCACTAATACTCCAGCTGCCTTTTCTTCTCAACCTTCCAAAGGTTTGTAAATCCCCAATTTCAGGTATTTAGAAAATCGCCACTCTGGCAGTTATCTATGGCTGCACACCAGACTATACTTAACACTAATGGTTTAAAATAACACTTTTGTTTTGTTTTGTTTTATTTCCTGAACATGTGGGTCTGGAATCCCAAAGAGCTGAGACAGTTCTGGCCTTCACCTGATGTTGGCTGGGGAGCCATCCAAGATGGCCTCACTCCCACGGCTTACCCAGAGGATGCCCCAGAGCAGCATTTGTGCTTTATACTATTGGTCAAAGGCAAAGGCCAGCCCAGGTTCGTGAGGGGCGGAGCTTCTGAGCACACTTAGCTACCCGGATGGGAAGAAGTCTTGGAGGCCATCTTTACTCTTTTTCACAGTGATTTTTGCCCCATACAGAGCAGCCACTCTGCCTGTAAAGCTTCAAGGGCCTGCCAAATAGCTCAGCGGATTAAAGCACCTGCAAGCAGGTGCAGGGGCTGGAGGTTCGATCCTCAGGCCTGCTGTGTCAGCCCCGCCCCCGGGGTGCACTGAGATTGCAATTGAGACTGGGCATGGTAGTGTACACCTGTAATCCCAGCTCTTGGGAGGCTGTAAACAGGCAGATCACTAAGAGTCCAATCTAGTAGTGAGACCCTGAACATCCTGTAGACCCTTCCCTAAAATACAAAAACAAACAAAAAAACCCTGCAGCTAATCAAAGGGAAAGATCATTAACCACAGTATTAGCAATAAGATAATTTACAGTAATTTAAAGATATCAAGGGACATTTCCCAATGTAAGTATTTTTAGGGGCTGGTGAGATGGCTCAGTGGTCTAAAGCACCTACTTAGAACAAGCTTAGCAAAGCACAGGGACTTCAGTTCAATCCCCAGCACCACATGCCAGCCAGCCCCGCCCCCTGGTGGGCTGAGCTGCCCCCCCTCCACAAATATAAATAAATAAAATTTTTTTTAAAAAGTATTTTTAAAGTGGCATTTCAATGGCACTCTTACTCTTCAGTGCTTACAATTTCAGGAGTGAAGGTATAATCTCAACTAATTAACACTAAAGCTTAAGTTAAAGTCTAGTCCTTAGGATCTGGTGGATTACCTTTTGTTCATTACCTCTATGTGTATTTTCTTCCTGGTGGTCATTTGGGAGTGTGGGAAGGAAGACACGAACACATTACTCTGTTTTCTTGTTTCTAATAATGCCATATTGCAGACTGGGAGTAACTTTCTAATCCTACCAATTGTTTTGAAAGAAATAACATGATTGTGAATGCGCAAATTTTATCACGCCAAGTTCTCCACATTTGGGTACACCAAGATCCTGCAGTGAAACCCTTCCTGGTGTTAAACAGATGGATAATTTTGAAATACGTATGTATGGAATTAAGTTCCATGATTATCCAAATACACCGACCACTTCCATGGCATTTGGAATTACGCAATGGAAAATGTTTTCAGTGATGCCCTTTTATGTGTTAATTTTGCAAAATTTATCCTCAATTAGAATTTCAAATCACCTGAACAACAGAAGAAAATTAAAAGTTGTATCAAAACCAAGAACTTCGAATTTAGCATTCAGATAACATTTTTAATTAATTGGCACAAATTAAAGATAACCCATATTCAATAAGCCAGTGTTGGTTGATATTTGCCAAAGTATGACATATTGAATATGTTGCTTTTGTCTAATGTCCCTTAATTTGAGAAAAAATTTGTAAATCAGAGGGGATAAAATCCTTTACTCCCAAGTGACTCAGAAAACTTTAGTTACTCTTTTAAAAATAAATTTACTGGGGGCCAGGAAAATGGCTCAGTGAAATAAGCGCTTCCTTGGCAAGCACAAGGGCCTGAGTTCAATCCCTGGTTCCCCCAAAAATAAATAAATAAATTTACTTTTGTTAGAATCTGTACTTTAAATGACTTAAATTTGAGAACTTTTTAAAAGTACAATTGTCCAATTTGGTATTAATGAACATGCCAAATAGTTTCATTCTTCATAAATTTGCTAAGCCTACTCAATTTGGAACAGGATTTTATTTTAAGGTGCTTCCCTTTTTCAAAAACTTTTTAAAACTTTCCAAGTTGAAAGAAACTTTAAAATAAGTTGTGATAGTCTATATTTAAAACACACAACGTATCCTCAAGTTAAAAAAGTCTCCATGCCGATTAAGGACAACTGTGGCTACTCCATTTTCAGCACTGGTCCCTTGTTTTACTTTTCAGTCCTGCATATATTTAAAAAGATACTTTTTTTTTTCTCATGTTGCTGTTGAACTTGGGCCAAATGCTTTGAAAGAGTGAGTTTAGGGGGAACTGGAGGAACGAGATGAAATGTCTATAAGTGGCAGTTCTTGTGTAGCGTCTATGGTCTAATAGTGTTGTAGAATTCTGTCCTACACCGTAAATATTGATGGTAGCTGACATTTTCTTCTTACTATGTGTTCGCAAGTGGAATCCACAGGCTTTTGCTACTAAGGTGTATTCCACCCAGCAGAAAAGTATAAAATCGAGGTATAACAAGTAAAGCCGTATTAATATGCTGAGCTGTAAAAGGCTTAAGTCGACAACTTCTGACATTGCCAGTCCTGCGGATGACCCACTACTATTATAGACTACTGGACTATATTGGATTACTCTGCTGAATTCGTGCACCTGCAATATATGAATGGCAATGGAATACCCATCTCTGACAAAAGTAAACAAAAAAGGGGATATAAATGGACCATTTTGTAGTGAAATATAAATATATATAATAGCATAAATTTGTGTGTGTATATATATATATATATATACAAAATAGCATAAATATACAGCTACTTTCTCTTAGTTCAGTGAGAAGTTTTGAACTAATAGAGTTTACACAAGATATCATGTCTGCATCTTGCACTAGAAATAACTACTACAAAGACAATAATATGAACTATATTAATTATTGTAACTGTACTAGCAACCTGTTTTGAAACTATCCCATTGCTACTTCTTTCTCAATAAAATTATTAAAATATATTTTTTAAAAACCTCCCCAGAAACAGTCCTGAAATCAGAAAAAAAAAAAAATGAGTTGTATTCCTCACTTCTTTACCTCTCTTAGAGTTCCTGGTACAATGACAGAGGAATAGGGAGCTGTCACCTGTTTGGGGAGGCACAAAACAGAGGACAGGTACATACCCAATGGCTTCTTACCACTGTTTTCTCAGTTTCACAAACTCTAAGACAGTATGGTCTGAGGTTAGACCAAGGCCAACCAAACCCAGCCTTATTTACACCTTCCTATCTATCACAGTGACTCACAGAGATGCTTGCCTAGGGCCATTATATTTGACTTAACAAGGGAGAACATGGAAAGATTCCCAAAGAAGAAATGTTTTTAAAATTGTACCAATCTGCAGGTTATCTCTCTAGTGTGACAGAATAATGTGATTGAGCTTGCTTTCTGCTGCAGACTTATCACAAAAGGCTAAGGGAGCTACTTGTCCCCCAAGCAATTAAGCCACAGAGTTCTGAGGCATTGGGCTTGCTTAGTCCAGGAGCACTTGAATGCCTAGAAACTTTAGGAATTGGAGTTCATTTCTTAAAATACCACATCTGTAGAGGGGAAAAAGGTGGGAGTATTGGGCAAGAGAGGCAGGGCCCAAGTCCCTGAAGAATTCCACCATAGAGGTGGATGCAGAACAGCAGCAAGGGCAGAAAGTGTGATAGAGACGCATGGTTGGCATCCAGGCTCCATCCGCTGAAATGCACACACGAGTTGCCTGGAGTCCTCGTTAACATTCCAATTCTGGGCCAAAGACTGCATGGCTAACAAATCTGTGGGTGGTGTGGATAATGCTGGCTCCTGGACCTCACTGAACACCTAGAGTGCAGGTCACATCCTGTCTCTGTTGAATTTTCTTTCACTCAGGGGAATGTAGAAGAACTTCAAGGGAGGGGTACAGAGAAAGCCAAACCTCAAAATACTGTGGCACTGCAAGCAATGGCAAAAGCTCTGGGCAACTGAAGTTTACATAGAGAAAAGGGACATTACTAGCAGGGCTAATAATGGGCTAATAACAGTGCTGCCACTCTCCGAAGGGATCATTCCAGCATATGTGTCTGTGCTGGTCAGCTTTGTATTACTGTAACAAAATACCTTGGGTGGTTATCAAATTAAAAAGAGGGAAAGTTTATTCAGGCTAACAAGTTTGAAAGTTTCAGTCTATGGAGGGTTGGCCCTCTGTCTGGGGGCCTGTGGCACAGCAACACATCACCATGAGAGCACTTGAAAGAAGAAGCTGCTCATCTCATGGATGCCAGGAATCAGAGAAAGTCAGGATTCCCATCATCCCCTTCGAAGGCATGCCCCATAACCTAAGACTTCCCCAGATCCTGCCTCTTAAAGGATCCATCACCTTCCAACAGCACCAAGCTGTAGAGCATGCTTTTAACACACGGGTCTTGGGGGATATTCCAGATCCAAAGTGTAACAATACACAAAGAGAATCTTCCCCAACAGATGACACAAAGCACTAAGGAACACAGTTCCTTCTGGCCTAGTTCTCCACAACTCTGTAAGCTTCTCGAGCAACGTGGCTCAAGGGAATCACAGTATCTTAAGCCACACGTCTATATAATCTAGAAAAATCGAGGAATGTGAATTTCCTTTAGCCCAGGTGCCATGGAGCAAATTCCTATGAGTTAGTCCTCTCAGTCTGAAACTTAGACTCAAGAACCAGTAAGTACAAGCGCCTTACTCAGCCAACAAATGTTTAGGAGACTACTGATGAAGTGCTTGAGTTCTTATGTGAGGGATTTTTGGATGACTTCTTACAAGAGAAAGATGAGGGGGATGGCACTCAAGGGCCTGCGGATTGAAAGTCCCAATCAATTTGCTATTTTGCCATTATCACCACCCCCCAAAAAAAAAGAATTTTCCCCCTTACACATGTTCTTCAAATTGCCCTATGAGATTTTTCTCCCCTTTCAAATCTTTGCTCCTCGTTTAAACATTATTTAGCATAAAAACATATTCAGGATGGTGACCCACTGTAACTTTCTGCCAGCATCTACCAAAGGTAACTCCACAGCCCATTCTCTCATAAGACTTAAAAATAAACTAAGACAGCAAGTGCTGTTTCCAAAGCCAAGTTCCTTCCAAAGCTAAGAGCAATCGAAAGCAGGGCTCCCTTCCCCTTGTTCCAAATGAAAGAGCAAATGCCTTCTGTTGGTGATTTTGTTCGTAATTTCTGATCCTGACATCTCTGGGACTTGATGTTTTGTTAAAGCCTTTCCAAATCTGGTTGTGATTATGTAAGAAAAATGTGTGGCAGTAGGCAGGGGTGTCCCAGTTCACACGGAGATACCAAATTGATCTACTTTAATCTAGGAGATGGTATAAAACTCAGACAGTGAATGAGGGTAACAAGAATTACTACACCTTCATCTGGACTTCCATCCTCAATAAATCTGAAGTCACAAAGTGATCCTTAGAGTGTTTCACATAGCCAAGAGTTTGTTTGCCTGCTTATTCTTAAATGCTATAGTTTCAGCACGTAACATTCAGCAATTTCATATAAACCCAAAATTCTAATTTCTCTTGGGAAAAGAAGAGATCTGGCAATATTTTGTTACTGTCCCTCACGAGTACTTGTAGAGTGGAAACTTGTAATACCTTTGGTCCAGCGTCTGAACCTTCTCTTATTTGGGGATGGCACAGGTCACAAGTTGCAGTGGAAGGCTGAGGTCATCTCTCTGACTTAGTTACTTTTCTCATTGCTGAAACACAGTCTCAACAACCAAGGTTAAGAGATGAACAGTTTATTTTGGCTCACTGAAACCTTTGTAGAGGTTTCTGCCCATAGTGAGCTGGCTCCAATGCAGAGCAGCATGGTAGTGGGGCATCACGGAGGAAAACAGTTCATAGAAAAGCAGGGTAAGGCAAAAGGCAGCAAGCAGCAAGCAACAAACAGCAGCAGCAGCAGCAGCAGCAGCAGCAGCAGCAGCAGCAGCAGCAGCAGCAGCAGCAGCAGCAGCAGCAGCAGTCTGCATTCTCTTCATCTCTTCCATTCAGTATACTCACACGTGGGGTGAGACTCTTTTAATCCCAGCATCATGCCCTTAATACTAACAGACCACCTTAATCCCACCGTGACAGACCCTAAATTCAGCCACCTCCAAAAAGCCCCACCTGTGACTGCAAGAGGCCTTGTAGGGAGATCCAGATGCAAACCACATTTGAGTTATACATAGTTGACCCCAAAGGTTGATTACAGAACTCCTGGAGATATCAATATCTGAAGATGCATGTCCTTTATATAACAGGGAATAGTAGTTGCAGAAAACTTACACACACACACACACACACACACACACACACACACACACACACCTCTTAAAGGGTCCGCAGTGTGCCAAGCCCTCTGAGGACCAAGCTGCCACCAAGGAACCTTGGAGTTCACACTCTAATGGTCTCTAAACCATAGCATCATCAAAGGAAAATCACTTGGAACTGACCTGTCTTGCTGGGGATATAGTTCAATGGCAGAGCAGGAGGAGGAGGGAGAGGAATGGTAAGAGGAGGAAGAGGAGGAGGAGGGAGAGGAAGAGGGAGAGGAGGAAGAGGAAGAGGAGGAGGAGGAAGAGGAGGAAGAGGAAGAGGAGGAAGAGG
>NW_004524655.1:3796185-3816866 GCF_000260255.1 Octodon degus
TTTTTTTGGTGGAACCGGGGATTGAACTCAGACCCTTGCACTTGCCAGGGAGGTGCTTACTCTACTGAGCCATCTCCCCGGCCCAACGTTTTGGTTTTTGACAGAGCCTACTATGTTTCTTAGAAAGTGTAGTCACAGGAAACTCAAAGATTGAGAAGCAGGATAGGACAGTGAGCAGGTCTTAACCTGAACTATGGTCAGGTCCCCCGGAGACCTGATTACACTACAGATGGAGAGGACCCTCCCCGAGGAGTTTCAGGGTCTATGGATTTGGGTGGGAGGAAGAATAATTAGCATTTATAACAAGTTCCCAGGGGACGTCCCTGTTGCTACTGCTGTGGTGGCTAAGAGCATGGACTGTGGAATCGGGGTGTCTGGGTAAGAGCTTTTCCTGCCCCTTATAAATAAAATGAGAATTTGAGCAAATCACTTGGCAAATCTACAAGGTGGGGCACACAGTAGCTCAGCCTTGTGCAACAGCTGAGTGCAAATGCTCCCTGTAGATGGGGTTGTCCTACTAAACCCATCACAAGTAAAAGTACTGCATAAGAAAAAGATGCCTGGAGCATAAGAGTGGCCTAATGGATATCAGTTAGCTGTTATCACCCACGCCTTCCCCCAACACTTATGAACCGAGGGCTTCCTTTGGATCAGGCATTGTACCAGGTGCCCAGATTATACCATGAGGAAGCCAAGGTCCCTCCCCCTTGGTGAACCTACCGTCCACTGAGGAGGCATGTGATGGATGACCGTGGCAAAGCAGACTACAATGTTACTCGGAAAGATTCCGCATTCTAAGCAAACTTGTCCCAGAGCCCCCCAGTCTTAGTGTTTGGGGACAGACCCCCAAGGTCCCATGAGACTGAAGAAATGAGGCAGATAGATCTAGGATTGCACGGAGTGCAATTTGTGGGGAGATTTACTGGGGGAAGCGTGGGCCTGAGCACCAGCAAGACCAGTTAGAGTCCCACAGTTGGGGTCACAAAGAAGGTATATGCATGAGTTAGGACAAAAGTGATTTCATTCCGACAGAAACGTATTTGCTTTATCTTACGATAACATTTGAGTCAGGTGTGTACCTGGAGCCAGGGTCCAATTGTGAAGTCCCACACACTGCTCTAACAGCTGTATCTATTTTTAGCTTGCCATTAAACTGTGAAGAAAAACACCAGCTAGAATTACTCAGGGGAAATCATGGCAGTTATAATTCAAGATGGCTGCGGTCATGTCAAGCCGTATCCATAGGGAACTGAACAGCAGGTACACAGGGAATTTTACAAGATCTTGTTCCAGTCTTGTTTGACTCTTCTAGCTTCAGGAGTCAACATTATCACATCCCTAAGGGTCCTTAGCAAATTGGGGCTCATCATGGTGATAGAATACAGCTCCAGTAATGGGATAGTCTTGCTGGCCAATCCTGCAGGTTTTATTTGAGAAGAAAAAAAAATGAAGCAAGAACAGTTTGGGGGAAGACTGTGACAGAAAGAAAAGAGTAAGTGGTAATGGGCCAGATGTCTTACATGTGTTATTTGATCCTCACATTCATCTCTGAGGAGATCTAATTGGGGGAGGACGGAAGCAACCTGGCTAAAGCTAAGTGTGGGGAGTGGCACGCTTATGATCTCAACAGCCAGTGGTCAAGTTTGCTTTGAGAGGGAGCAGAGAATAAGATCACTATCCTATCACGTGTTCCATTTAATCCCCTTCTTCTGGGTCACCAGGCAGGGGCCAGGTGCAGCCATAAGCACCATTACGTATCTGCCCTGTGTCCTACCCTGTTTCTATGGAAGTGATAGCAATGTACTTGGATGCAGCAAACACAACCACCTTGGAATCATAGTGCTGGCCCCAGGGGCAGCCTCACACCCCTCCTGGTACTTTGGTCTTCTTGCCATGTTTCTCTCTCTCTCTCTCTCTCTCTCTCTCTCTCTCTCTCTCTCTCTCTTAAAATTATATACAATCTTTTCTGAACAATACTGGGAACTGGTGTTACATCCTCAGCCCTTTTAAATTATTTTTAGCTTGAAACAGGACCTCACTAAATTGTCCAGGCTGGTCTTGAACTTTTAGTCCTCCAGCTTTAGCCTCCCAAGTAGCTAAGTGTGCCACACTATGCCTGACCCTCACTAACATTTTGATCCCAATTCCTCTCAGTAACTCAGATCACAGGGACCCTGTCTCCTGTGTTTACTAATCATCTCTTTCCAGTGTACATATAGGAATCCAACTGGGGGGTTTATTTTATTTGCTTTTAATCTGGAAAGGAAATTGGCCCTCTAAATTTTGTTGGTTGACAGTCCTAGATTCGGGGCATAGGTAGGTACATGTTCAGGGCTTTTTTCCTTCCAAGCACTTACTTCCCCTCTTCGGGATTAAAATATACTGCCTACCTTTCATCATATGGGCCTCTCTATTCAAGAAGCGCCATTGGGTTAATTGTTGTATGTTATTTTTGTTTTTTTAAAAAAGCTCTGATAGCTTTCTGTTCCTTGGCATGTATTTGAATCTTGGTGATAGCTGGGATTGGTCGTGGCCTTGAGACCTTCATTGGTGATGCCTGGCGGTTGCAGCGTGTGGTCTCTTTGGTTCTGGCTCTCTGGAAACGGTCTGCGAGAACCCGGAGCAGCCTGGAGGGGCGGAGCCGGAGGGAGGATGGCAGCAAGCGCCTCCGGTAACCTAGCAACCGGTGCTGCGCAACGACCGAGGAGCGGAACCAAGGCAGGAAGTCGGAACTACGAGGCCCAGTCTCGCGAGAGTTGCGTTTGCGCGCGAACTGTGAGTGTGGTGTTCCTGGGGTCGGTGGCGGCCGGCGGTTGGTTACACAGGTGTTTGGCAGCTACCGCTACCGCCAAGGCCCTGGTCACTTTAGTCTTCCCGCCATGGAGAGTCCAGAGTTCAAGCAGCAGGAGCAGCAGCAGCCCGCGGCGAAGATCAGGAACCTTCCCTGGTAGGAGGCTGGGCTGTCGCGCTGGGAAGGGGGTCGCGGGCAGGTGGGGCGTGTGGCGGGACCCTACCTGACTCGCCCGGCCGCCCCCGGTGAGCCGCGGCGCGTGGCCTTGACGCCCGCACCACCCCGCGCGCCGGTTTCCTGGGTCCCTGCCTTCTACTTAGAACGGGTCGGTGCCCATCCATTCCTCCCATCCCTTTTCCAAAAATGGAAAACGGCTATGACTTTCGCACCTGGTAAGGACAGCCCAAGAACCCGATCCCGTGCCTCCAAGCCAGATCGCCCTCTTGCCTCCTGCCAAAATATTCGATGCGACTGTTTGTCGAATTTTAAAGTAAAACCGTAGTAACAGTTTGTTTGTTTGTTTGTTTACTGAACGTCTTGCTATTAGATGAGCAGGCATCCTATTATTTAAACCTTTATAAGATCTAAGAAGTAGTTTCTGTTATTGTTACAGTTTTACACACAAGGAAATTGCATCTTAGGTTGAATGACTTGCTAAGGTGGAGGGCTAGAAAAAGCCTTGGATTTGAATCCAGGTAGTCTGAATTCAGAGCTTGCACTCCAAATCAACGTACTGCAACAGCTATCTCCTAGTGATGTGAGACTTTGTTGGGATTTGGCTTCATTTAGGAAAACAAGTTGTTCCTGTAACAAATTTGCTTTTGTCACGGTGAGAAAAAAAAATTTGCAGTTGGAACCATTTTGAAGTGTAGAATTAGGAACATTCAGAATGACGTGCGAGTATCCCAGAATCTAGTTCCAGTAACTTTCATCATTCCTAATGGAAACCCTGACCATAGTCATTGGCAGCCGCTTCATCTCCCTTGCTGTCTGCTCCTGGAAACCACTAGCATTCTGTTTATGGATTTGCCCATTTGGGCATTTCATGTGAATGAATCATGCACCATGAGGCCTTTTGTGTCTGGAGTCTTACATTTAGCATGTTTTCAAGGTTCATCCATGTGACAGCATGGATCAGTTCTTCTTTTCTTTTTATGGCCAAATCCTACTGCATTGTATGCATAGCCCACACTTCATCCATTCGTCTGTTAATCGATATTTGCATGTGAGTTTAGTTTCAGGTTCACTTTGAAGTAGTAGGTGTTCCTGCAGGTTGATCTGACTTTTGGCGTTTTGGGCCTGAGACTGGGCAGCGGAACAGTAGAGGAGAGCGGTCCTGTGCATTGTAGCATGTTCAGCAGCACTCTGGCACCTACCTGCAAGATGCCAGGAGCAGTTTGTGCCCAGTTCTAACAACTAAAATGTCTCCAGATACCATTGTATGTTCTTTGGAGCACAAATTCCTCCTGGACACTTGTGTGTATTCAAATTTAAAAGGTTTCTCTCTCTTCCTCTTTTAATTAGATTGTGAAAGGATTTTTTTTTACATATAAAGAAAAAATTCTTGCAGTTACGTATGTTGTAATACATTGTAAATTATATTTCAGGGTTGAAAAATATCGGCCACAGACACTGAATGATCTCATTTCCCATCAGGACATTCTGAGTACCAGTAAGCATCCGTGTGTCCACTGCTGTTACCCTAGTTGAAAGATCTCTCTGTCCTTGGTGATACTCTGTTGAGCTTTGTAGAATGTGGTTTTAAGACTTTTTATTCCTGCGTCTGCCTCTGATTAGGGCATTGCTTTGAGTTGAAGCACATTCAGCCTCACTCAAAAGCTCACATTGAATAGCTCAGTGAATTAAAGTGCCTGCAAGCAGGTGCAGGGACTGGGGGTTCAATCCCGGGACCTGCTGTGTCGGCCCTACCCCTGGGGCATGCTGAGACAGAGCCTGGGCGTGGTGGCATGGGCCTGTAATCCTAGTTCTTGGGAGGCTGTAAATAGGCGGATCACTAGTCTGATCTAGTAGTGAGACCCTCAACACCCTGTAGACCCTTCCCTAAAATACAAAAAAGAAAGAAAGAAAAGAAAAACAAAAACAAAAAGAGCTCACATTGAGTGAGGTGGCCCCAAAAACTGATGGTGTCTTTTTCTTCCTGATCATCAGTTCAGAAATTTATCAGTGAAGACCGACTGCCACACCTGCTCCTCTATGGCCCTCCAGGGACCGGAAAGACATCCACCATTCTTGCCTGTGCTAAACAGTTATACAAGGATAAAGAATTTGGCTCAATGGTCTTGGAGGTAAATAGAATTATTCTCTTTCTACAAGTAACTAAGAACCCCAGTTGCCTAACTTTTGGTCTGCCAGTTTTATTCAAGGCCCCCACTGGCAGCTGAAAAAGAAGCAGAGTTGAGCCGAGATACTTTACTTCAAATAATGGTCAGTCTTATCTGCATTGGCATGTGTCAGCCAGACAGCAGTTGAGGGGCAAGACGTTCTTTTTGCTGTTGCTAACTTAGCCAAACTGAACGTGATGGTCACTATGTACTGGACCTTCTGTTACTCACCCCACTGCATCCTTTCTCCACTCTTCACCAGCCCATCCTTACCTGGATGGCCGAGCTGTGTGGGTTAGAAGCTCCCTTACTGTCCGGCTCCTGCTTGTGTTTGGCCTGTAGGGGTACTGGCAGGGCTCAGAGAGAGTGAGAGACTAATGCCTGGATCTGCCCTGGGGGTTGGCACGGGTAGCAGTCCACGGTCTGCTCCAGGTACCTACAGAAGCTCCTTTCCTAAATCCTGGCAGGCTTGGAGCGATAATTATTGCATAGCCCTGTGCTTTGTTTTTGTTTTCCAAGATTGATTGATTGATTTGGTACAGGGTCTTGCCACACAGCTGTGACTTGTAGTGATCCTCTTGTCTCAGCTTCACCAGCATGCGAGTACAGACGTGTGCCACCACACTGAGTTTCAGTGGCTGGCACAGCATGGGGTTAGGGGAGATCAAACCCGGGTCCTTGCGCTTGCCAGGCAGGCACTTGGACTGCTGAGCTATCTCCTGGCCCAGCCCTGTGCTTTTCTAGATCTGAACTTGCTTTTTGTTTTCAGACAGGGTCTCACTATGTAATTGGGGTTGACCTTGAACTCACTGTGTAGTCCAGGCTGGCCTTGAGTTTAGGACAATCTCCTGCCCTCAGCCTCCCAAGTGCTAGGATCACAGGCATGCACCACCACACTCAGTCCTGAACTATATATTTTAAAAATTCTGTTCCTTTAATTGTCTTTAAGTTACTGCATTTAAGTATGCTATTTGTAACTTTTTATTTATTTTTGGCAGAACCGAGGTTTGAACTCAGGCTCTTGTGCTTGCCAGGAAAGCGCTTATTCTACTGAGCTATCTCCCCAGTCCCTCTATTTATAACTTGGACAGATACACTTAGATTACAAAAATCTTAAGTATTGTCTGTTGCAAGAAAAGTGATACACTTACTCTTCAGATGGGCCTAAGAACCTTCCTGCCTGTAGTGTTCTTCAGTGTATTCAGGATGTGGTAGCTTCTGTTGACCTGAGTTGTAGCAGCTAAACATAGCTAGAAGTGCTGTTCAAGGTGACCAGGCCAACTGCCTATTCCAAAATGTATGTGGATGGAGTATCTTCAAAAGCTGGGGGGGGGGGGGGGGGGGGAAAACAACCGGGGGGATAAGGGGCCCCGAAAGGGGGGGGGGGGCGCAAATAGCTCAGTGGATTAAGGCACCTGCAAGCAGGAGTGGGAGCCGGGGGTTCGTTCCCCGGGCCTGCTGTGCCGGCCCTGCCCCCAGAGCATGGCAATTGGGACTGGGCATGGTGGTGCACGCCTATAATCCCAGCTCTTGGAGGGCTGTAAACAAGTGAATCACTACAAGTCCGATCTAGTAGAGATCCTGAACACCCTGTAGACCCTTCAGTTAAAAAAAAAAAAAAAAAAAGCTCAGGCGAGGAGATAGCTTGGCAGTCTGAGCGTCTGTCTGGCAAGGACATGGGTTGGACCCCCAGTACCACGTGCTGTGCTGGCCCTGGGTGTACCGTGCCAGCTGTGAAACTGGGCATGGGGGCACACGCCTGTAATCCCAGCCCTGGGGAGGCTGAGACCAGACGATCACTACAAGTCCAAGCTGCATAATGAGACCCCGTACCAAATAAATAAGTAAAACATTAAAAAAAATTCTTTTTAAATTTGAGGGAAAGACCATTTGTCTTTCAGATGCAATGATAATTTAGTGAGCTTTGACTACAACTGTGACTTTTTTTTTTCCCTGAGTAATTATCTTGTAGCTGTCATCAGACCTGGAGAACTACTTTGCTGGATTGATGAGTAGACTAAAACTAAGAATTCAAAGATAATAAACAGTATTGTTCATTATGGCTTCTCTTTTCATGTAGCTGAATGCTTCTGACGACCGGGGGATAGATATCGTTCGAGGACCAATCCTGAGCTTTGCCAGCACAAGGACAATATTTAAGTAAGAATTAACTATATCATTTCTCTCCCTAGAGAGTATGATGTCGAGGGTGGGGGGAATAGAGTTTAATTTTTTTCATCCTCCCCATTGTCAGTTTCTAGAGGTAAAATTACAACTGTCAAAAGCTACCATGAAAAAGAAATACAGGTATAGGAATGGTGGGAAGAATGTTGTAGTGCAGAACTTGAGATAAAATAGTATCTAAGCCTACATTAACAGCACTTTTGGGAAGCATTAACTTCATTTTGATTGTTAACCAAGGGCTGATTAAGCCTAAGATGGGATGAGCTGGTTTGAATTTAAAAATAAATTGAGATCAGAAAGGATAACTAGGATAATGGTTTTTAAAGAAAAAAGGGGAAGGAGGGGAAAGGCCGGTCAAATAGCTCAGCAGATTAAAGCACCTGCAAGCAGGGGCTGGGGGTTCAATCCCCGGGCCTACTGTACCAGCCCTGCCCCCAGGGTGTGCTGAGAGGCAGTTGAGACTGAGTGGGGTGGTGTGCGCCTGTAATCCCAGCTCTTAGGAGGCTCTAAACAGGCGGATCCAAACTAGTAGTGAGACCCTGAACACCCTGTAGACCCTTTCCTAAAAAGAAAAAGAGGGGAAAGGTGAAGTGACTTGGGGATGAGTCAAGAAGCTGGAAAAAAGCAGATAATGGGACTGGAGTGCAGAGCCCAGGGTTCCATCTTCAACATTGAAACAAAAACAATGACAATAAACAACCTATGATAATAGCGTAGGTTGCAGAGGAAGGCAAGGCATCAGAGAACGTTAAGACCAGAACCTAAATTAAATCTCATCTCTCGCTAAGGGACAAAGGTGTGTAGGGCATTTCCTGTCTGTGACCACCAATGTCAGCCTTGGACAGAGTTTAGGAGAGATGGAGCTCATAGGATAGAGCCTAATGACATGAACATGGAGGTATGAGTGAGATTTGGGTAAATCTTAAGATGTGCCGTTTCTCTTCCTAGGAAAGGCTTTAAACTGGTGATCTTGGATGAAGCTGATGCCATGACTCAGGATGCCCAGAATGCCTTGAGAAGAGGTAAGCGCTGCCAAGCGCTGCACTGTGCACCTTACGGAAACTGAGGAACTGAGATGCTGACGTGCGTGCTTTCCGTTTTTCTTCCTCCTCTGGCCCAGCAGAACCTTTCTCCACATTCCTGACAACCTAGGCAAAATGTGTAGCCAAGGATTCCCCTTCGGCAGCTTAAGCACAGGGCCCTCTTGGGACTTCTGTTTTTGCTTTTGTGCAGTACTAAGGCTCAGACCCAGAGGTGCTTTACTACTGAGCTATATCCCCACCCCTTTTTCTTCATATTTTTTAATAAGGGAGGATCATGCTTAGTTGTCCAGTTAGGACCCAAATTTGCAATTCTGGCTCATCATCCCTGAGCACTGGACGGAGCTGCTGGCACTTGTACGCATGCCCGCTCACTGGTCATCTTCCTTTGCTGCAAGATTCAGTTCCAGGGTGGAGATTTACATCATTCAGTGGGAGGATATGGAAAGTCTTTTCTTTCTAAACTGTTGGATAGGCCCTGTGCCATTGGTGCCTTTAGATAGAAAGGAGTCAGGAGAAGAGTATCTGGAGTAAAGGGGCACTCTGCAAGCTGGCATTCCCTTTCTGCTTGCTAAGTGAGTGATTTGGCAGGGAGAAGAGAACCCCCTGATCCATCCATCTGATAGGATCCACTGCAGTTATTTGTGGCTTTTTTTTTTTTTAGACAGTCTCGCTGTGTAATTCCAGGCTGGCCTTGAAGTCACTGTGTAGCCCAGGGTGGCCTCAAACTTCTGACAGTCCTCCTGCCTCAGGCTCTCGAGCGCTGGGGTTACAGTAGTGCACCACCTCACTGGACTTCAGTTACAGGAGCTTAACGTGCGCCCTCATTAAGATTCTGAGGGAGTCAGCTGAGAGAGAAAGATGCTTCTTGGGAGCTCGGGAAGCAAGGAGTGGACTGCAGCAAGTGTTGAGGAGGAGGAGGGGGAGGACAGTTAACATGTCTCCTGGCCCTAGGAGCGTTGGCAGCCTCTCTTCAGCATCTTGTTCCACAGAGTGACTGTCAGTCTGGGCCGATCCCCATGCAGGAACACTGGGTCCCCGCAGGATGACGGTGGCGTTCCAAGCATCCCTCAGCTGGGGTGGTTGCTCTTGCGAGCTCAGCTTCCCAAGGCCCCTGGCAAGTCTGCACAAAGCTGTCCCCCTCCTGCCTGGAGAGCGTGAAGCGTCACCTCCTGCTGGGTAGCATTTTGCACCAAAAGGATAGGATCCTGCGCGCTGGAGCTCAGGTCCTAAGGGATGAGGCAGCAAATGCCAAAAGCAGGGCATATCAAGAAACAACAGCATTTTCTAAAATCCCACATTCATTAGTTTTGAAAGAAGAGTGGCTGGTCTCTTGTTTTGGGTACCCGTAATACCCTGTCCCCCACAGGTAGCATCTCTTGCACTTTGCACCTTACTCTGACCTCAGGAAAGTTTAGGGTTTCCATGGCCCTTGAAGAGTTGGAGTGGATTTTGACAGGAGGTGTTTTTATTTTCCTTCACCAGTGATTGAGAAGTTCACTGAGAATACCAGATTTTGCCTCATCTGTAACTATCTGTCCAAGATCATCCCAGCCTTGCAGTCTCGGTGTACGAGGTTCCGGTTCGGTCCCCTGGCTCCTGAACTCATGGTCCCCCGCCTGGAGCATGTGGTAAAAGAAGAGAAGTGAGTGTACTGGAAAGCAAGCAAGGCGAGGGCGGGGGCTGAGGAGCGTGGGCAGGGCCCTGGGATGCTGGCTGCTGCCCACGGGGAGGCAGTAGCTTTGGCAAATGACTTAGCAGAATGCCTTGCGCAGGAGGAGTGCCGGGGACTGCTGGCTGCTGTCGTTTTCTCTGGTATCTCACGGACATTCTTCCTCATAAAAGTCATTTGGTTTTTCTTGATTCCCTCCTCCTCCTCTGGAAGCTGTCCCAATTTCCTCCTACTCTTTGTCATTGGAAACTGCACACTGCCGAGTCCCTTCTGCAGATGCTGCCAGCCTTTTTAGACTAGAAGGGAGGTTCTGAGCCATTGCATTCCGAGGCATCAGATGCCGAGCAAGTAGCTTCCCCATGCGGCTGCTTATTCTGAAGGTTTCTTGGGCCCTGTGGTTACACGAGGGCTCCCCCTGGGGAACGTAAGTCACAGCTGGCTACTCAGTTAAGGATTCTTGGTCCTGAAGAAGGGTCTTCCTAGATTTGGGGTACACTGTCATTCCTAATATGTGGAACCCCTAAGAACCATAGTGATCTCTAGATAGCGTACAGTAGGAGAGTATCATATCATTGGCTCTTTCTCCTTCCCTTCACTAAAGCCTTCACCCTGCAAGGCCATCTCAGTCCCCTTGGTGACACTGCTCTCAAGGGCTTTGCAAATCCCTGTCGCATGTTTGCTTCCAGAGTTGATGTAAGTGAAGATGGAATGAAAGCACTTGTGACTCTCTCCAGCGGAGATATGCGAAGGGCTCTCAACATTTTGCAGGTTGGTCCTACTCAAGGCACTCTGCGAGTCGTTGTTACGTGTTTTTAGTACAGTGTCTCTGGGGTCTCCCTGCACAGATAGGACTCGCGGGGGTCCTCCTGCGCTGGGATTGCAGGCGCGCACCACCATGCCCAGTCTCAGTGACCATCTCAGCGCGCCCCGGGGCGGGGCTGGCACTCGCAAAACACGCCAGGGATTGATTCCCATCCCTGCGACTGCCTAAGCAGTCAACACCTTTTCAACAAAGTATCAACCTGTGATTAAGTCCAGAAATCTGGAACTGTCAGGACATCTCTCGTAAAGTTCCAGATCCCAGCCCCTTGTATTTTGATTAATTGAAAGAATCATTTGTCATTAACAAAGTAAAGGTAGGGAGGATTCTGCAGCTCTGACAGCCAGCAAAAACACACCATCCTGGCCTGTGTCATCTCACTGCTGTGGCAAGTTCTCCCTGGCCACCTGAAGCCTGGCACGTGCTGACAGCCTCTGGGATGTCCCCCTCTGTCTATATAGAGCACCAACATGGCCTTTGGGAAGGTGACTGAGGAGACTGTCTACACCTGCACAGGGCACCCGCTCAAGTCAGACATTGCCAACATTCTGGACTGGATGTTGAATCAGGACTTCACCACAGCCTACAGAAGTATCCTTTTTTTGAGTCCACCACCGTGTTACATGCCTGAGGCCTGCAGGTGGCCCCAGGAATTCATGCTGCGGCAGCACCTACACCGTGCTGGCCAAGGACCACTGGCTGCTTGTGGCTTTGGTCAGCTTGTTGGGGAAATCAGGGCTTGTAGGTGGAGTACTTGTTCTTAACACCTCCAGAGTTCTGCCTCACTGCCTTTGTCCTGTGTAAGGCTTAAAACAACTTGGCTCTCAGATGGAAGACACAATAATTTTAAAATGACCAATGTTAGCTATTATTTTGCCATGAAAGTAAAAGCTAGGAATGGTGACATGAAACTGACTGAGGAATACGTTTGACTGTATTCTTCACTAGGACATACAACTGTACCTTCTATAAAACCCTTACTGGAGACAAAATGGTTAAAAAGAAACAATCAGACCCTAATATGAAACTTGACATTCGAAACAGCTGTGCTGCAGTTAAAGCCCCTACTTTTAAATCCCTCTCCAGGGTTTGGACTTAAATTTCTCTGCGGTCTGTTTGCTCTGGAACTTGTTCCTGTGTCTTAACTGCTCCTTTCTAGATATCATGGAGTTGAAGACTCTGAAGGGGCTGGCATTACATGACATCCTGACCGAGATTCACCTGTTTGTACACAGAGGTAACCTGCACCAGTCCCCAGCTGAGAAGCTCACACTTGAGGATTAAGGGACATTAGAAAGTGAATGAGCCCCGCCCCTTTTTTTAGACAGGGTCTCAACGTGTAGTTCAGAGTGGCCTTGAACTTCAGCTATCCTGCCTCAGTCTGAGTGCTAAGATTTGAAGAGTACTACCACACTCAGCTCAAACCTTTATTCTTGAAGCAAAGAAATGAGTGAAGTAGTATAAATCTCAGCCTTGAATTTCTCTAGTAATCCTGTCTTGTTATTTAAAATTTTGTTTCATACAGGCATGGTAGGCTGAGGCAGGAGGATTGCTGTAAGTTTGAGGCCAGCCTGAACCAGAGTGAGACCCCATCTCAAAAAAAAGGGGGAGATGATCCATTTTTGTGTAAACCAAAGCAGTCCTAAGGAGACTGTCTTAAGTTCCACACCTGCTCACACCTTCCGTGTAAGGGAGGGAGGGATTCTTCTCAGTCCCCATGGCCCCCAGGAATCACCTCAGAGCCACTAAATCAGCTTCTGGGGCCAGCCAGCATCAGCGCTGTTTCCTGGGCCCCTGCACAGCTTTTTGGAGAAGCTTCTGTCTTAAGTCCCCTGCACATGGGGAGACCTTATGTCACTGAGTGTTGGGTTTTTCTGTGCAGAGCTTTTTGTATTATTTTGGTGGTACTAGGATTGAACCTAGGGCCTTTTCACTGGGTAACAGCCCCTGCCCTTTTTTTCTTTTTAACTTTGACACACTAAGTGATGCTGAGTCACTAAGTTGACTAGGTTGGACCTGAATTTGTGATGCTCCTGCCTCAGCCTCCCAGACTGCTAGGATTGTAGGCCTGCACCACCACACTCAACCCAATGGTTTTGAAGTAGTTTTAAAACTGGGACCGTGAGAACTCAGATTTCACGTTAACTAGTGAAACTACCCAGAAAAATAGTGTTGCTAGCCCTTCTATATGCTTATAATCACTTCGAAATTTGGTATATACACATGTACATGCGTACTTTTAACTGTAAGAATCAAAATAAAATGGGTTTTTAAAAAGTATGAAATCCAGATTGTCTTTACTTAAGAGGTCTGGTCTGAGGCCTCAGAAGTTCATTATTTTCTGTATTTTTTTGATAGTAGAAGTGACAGCTTTCACTCATAAGACTTTTTTTATCCCTCAGTTGACTTTCCGTCTTCAGTTCGAATTCATTTATTGACCAAAATGGCAGACATTGAGTGAGTATTTTCATTTTTTTCCTGTTGTGAGTTGTTTTCTGTTTGGTTTCAGCCTCTTATCCACATCATGCCCATGTGCTTCAATCTGGTTTGGGGCAGTAGCAAATGCAGCGTGGCTAAGGCTGTGAGTTAGGTCCAGAACACGGGAGTTAGAGCAGAGGACGGGCAGATCAGTTGCACACGGGAGGGCTCTCCAGCCCCACAGGCTGGGCCCCTCTGGGTTCCGGGGCTCTTGCATTTGTGCAGCCACTTCAGGTGGACATCCAGGTCATTTGGGGTCGACCAGCTATCCAGCTGTTAAGGGATTTTGGCACACTGAAGCATACTGAGGAAGAAGTAAACACAAAATTTTCCACTTTGCCTGGTTCAGTAAACACTGTTATTAGCCCCCACTGAAGCTGGCAGCTATCATTTAAGTAGACAGAGCATTGGCTTTCAACTAGATGTGAGCATAAGCTGCTCTGATGTACTGTCGTTGGCTTTCATGTGCACAAATTAGGTCACTTCTTAGAGCTGTACTGTCAGCATGATTTTGCTTGTGATGGCTGGGCACACAGAAGGTGGCAGATGAACTGCCACTGTCTCACTTTACCACAGGCCCCAGATACACTTCCCAGTGAAATGTTCAAAGAGAAATCTCCATTTTATTTACTCAATGCATTTTGCAGGTGAAGAAATAATCCTTAATAACAAAGTTCAGAACACTGCTGTTGATTTAAAATTTGTCTTCAGCAGTGTGAATTCAATTTCCAAATCAATATGGAAGGCAAGAAAATGTTATCAGGGGCTGGGGAGATGGCTCAGTGGAATAAGTGCTTTCCTGGCAAGTGCAAGGGCCTGAGTTCAATCCCTGGTTCCACAAAAAAGAAAAGAAAAGAAAAGAAAAGAAAAGAAAAGAAAAGAAAAGAAAAGAAAGAAAGAAAGAAAGAAAGAAAGAAAGAGAAAGAAGAAAAAAAAGAAAAGGTTAAGGGAACACATGAAAGACCTCTTGCTGTCCTGGATGTTTTCATTGATTCCCAGCCCCTCAACACTCAGCCTTTGCACTCTCCTATGCTCCAGGCTAAGGCAGTGTTCCACTCTATTTTCTTCGTGCTTTTGCTTCCTTTCAGGTACAGGCTTTCTGTTGGCACCAGTGAGAAGATTCAGCTGAGTTCCCTCATTGCCGCTTTCCAAGTCACCAGAGACCTGATTGTGGCAGAGGCCTAGATGTCCCAGGGCCCCATCAGGGACTACGGAAGCAGAGCACTCAGGCTGGGATAACACATTGCCTGGCTATGCAGTGAAGCCAGTCTGTCTCCTGTTTTGGAAAACCATTCCAAAGTACTTTATCTGTGGCTGTTCGAGTTAGGATGTACAAAACGCTGTTGACGCACAACTGCCTTACCATCTTTCATAGGCATCTATTTTCTTCCCAGATTTAAGGCTTTCACCTTTCAGTTACTTGGGTGACAGGATTTGGCTTATCTAGTTTCAGTCTGGAACATGAGATTTTAAGTCTGTTATGTATGGTTCAAATGTCTTCCAACATCTCTAAAGTTTCTAAATTTTAATTTTTGATACTGCCTTTAAACAGGTGCTAATGGATTTCTGGCCACAACTCCTAACAACAGTGAAGTCTTAAATTTTGGGGGGTTTTTTGGGGTGCTTTTTGAGATAGTGTGTTTCATAGACTGGCTCTGAACTTGGGGCAGTCTTCCTGCCTCAGCCTCCCAAGTGCTGGAATTACAAGCATGTGCCACCATATTGCTTCCTAAAATTTCTTTTGGAATTTTTAGGTGTTTTTGAGATACGGTCTCATTGTGCACGCAGTTCACTAACCTTGAGCTCACTTTGTAGCCCACGCGGGTCTTGAACTCTCCAGCAATCTTCCTGCCTCAGCCTCCAGAAAGCCGGGATTACAGGCATGTGTCACCACACCCAGCTTGTTTACTGTAAAAACTCATCGTTTTATTTCCCCTCTTAAAGACTTACCAACAGGTTCCAGATTGTAACACTATGAAAGCACTATAATAAAGAGCCATTAAATTGTGGTGACATTGTGAGCCACTGGCAATATAAATCTTTTTTAATCCAGGGAGGACATGTGAGATGTAAGCCAGAGTCTAACTGCTGGAAGGGCTGGACTTTCTCTACAAAGGTAGCAATCTTCTAGCAGTTTTGTAGCACTTACATGTTTCACAGCAAAAATAAAGCACTGGCCTGCAGGTTGTAAGACTCTTCTGTGGCGGATTAGAGATGCCTTGTCCACCTTGCATGTACAGTAAATCTTTTGGTCTGGTGGCACAGAGTATTTCCTTTAGAGACTTCCTTACAAGTGTCACGTTCTTGGGCCTCAAGTAGTTTGACTTTTTCAACTTGGTACAGAAGGATCATGAGTTTAGTAGAAACTGGACTTCAAATTTTCATCTTCCCCAGGCTGCCAACATGTAGTGTAATACCCTAGTGACAGCAGAGAGCAGCAGCAAGCCACAGCTCCTGCTGGCCACATGATTATGAGGGAAGTAACTGACACTAGGCAGTGAACTACGTCAGTGAGCTATGGGGGTCAGTCGATGTGTGAGGCACATCTGCAGCTGGGTGTTTTCAATGTACTGTGACATTAGTGGGATGGAGCCCTGTATGTAGCAGCACGTGTGCACCATCAGGTAAAAGTAGGGCTGTGGGCATGGCTCAGGGCACTTGCCTCGCAAGAGGCCATGGGTTCTGTTCTCAGCATCATGTAAGTAAGCAGGAGTCAGTTATTTCCTCCACCATAGAGAAGTCACTACCAAGGATACCAGTAGAGTTTGAATCAGCTGGCCAAGTACAGCCTCAGAGTAGCCACCAAGAGCCTCAGCCGCTGCTATAGGTATTCCCTTAAGGTAACCAACACTGAAAAGATAAACAGAAAACGATAAAGTTGATCAACTGTTCCCAGTCTCCCACTGAACTACCTGTTTCAAAAGGTGTTTATTTTTTTAAGGAAAAAAATGAAACGAAGGTAAAAGCTTTTTTTCTTCCTTCAATGAATGCCTCATTTTGAATGTGTTCATCAAGCAACAGAAGGTAGAGGCCATTCCTCTATCCTCCACAAGTAGTATGTTGCACTGCCTCCATAAAGCATTAAGAAAGCCAAAGAATAAGATGTTGCATTTCTTTTAAAATAATTTAAAATATATTAAATTTTCCTAAGGCAGATTTTTGTCTGGATGAGGTGTCTTAACCACATGCCACTGAAGGAGAACAGGACTTTTAAGAAGCTATTTCTGTTTAGGTGTAGAGTTGAGACTGGCTGATGAGTCCAATGAGGTCAAGCAGCACAGAAAGACATGTAGGAATACAAGCGGAAGTGACGACAGCAGCAGTTCTTCACACAGCTGAGACGCATCTTTACAACTGGTCCATTTAAGTATTCTGGTCTTTTGCTACCATTGAGAAAAACACAGTTGTACCTTAATACAGTATCTGTGAAAAACACAAATAAATATGATGCTAATAAATGGCCAACAACTGACAACTTGGTAGCCATTTGAACAGTCATGCAGTTTAGAAGTAAATCCTCATATAATCTGACATACAAGTTTGTCACCTGCACATGCACACCACCGCTTAACAATAAAAACAGCCAATAATAGTGTCTATCGGTCAGGAGCACACAACCTGTTTCACTTGTGACTCAATGAACATCTTATACGAAAAGGCGCCTTGGAAATTTGATCCTACAGAGGGGAGTTCAAGGGCAACCCCTGCCAACCTGGAAGCTCCCCTGACCACAGCAGGAAGGAGGGAGCTTTAGATCATGCTACAGCTGCACCAAATGGGTGACAGGTACGCTACATGGCAGCCACTCCAGCTGAAGGAGTGCAAGCTTTGCCACCACTGAAGAGGCTCTGGCAGCCTGCTTGCTTTGTCATCAGAACAGCCTCTGAATCTGAACAACTAGAAGTTCAACATCTGCCGTTTACAAGTGGACTGAAGATTTAAGGTAAGGCTGTCACAGCTCAAGAGGAATGTCCTCTGAAATGGCCTTGCATGTGCCATGGAGGAAAAGGCCCACGGTGAGTCCACTGCTCTCTAGCTTGCTACATTCTATTCACAATCCCAAAGAAATTCTGTTCCAATTCGAGCATATCTTTGGCTCATTCTTCCAATTTCTTCCTTTGCCAAGAGGATTTATTCTGCCACAGAGAAAAGATGTGTAGCGTTGCTTAAAAAGTCCTATACGTGAGGAACTCTTTCATTTTCTTGGGGATTGGCAGTGCTAGGACTTGGTAGGTGGTCAGGAAACTTCGAAGGGCTTTCCGGCATAAGTGCTTCAATGAGGACAGAACTCTGGGGGCAGTCCAGAACTGGACGTGGCCATCTCTTGTCCTGAAATAAAAGCAACCAGCACAGTAAGGGTGACCCTAGAAGTTTACATTTTCTTACAATGAATAGTGATTTCTTTTATTCTTGGACAGTGATTTGACCAAAAGGTGAACTGCAACTCAAACTGGGAACAGATTAAAAAGTGTGTTGATAGTTGGGTGTGGTGGCATCCAGCTCAGCATTTGGGAGGCTGAGGCAGGAGGACTGCTCCAAGTTTGAGGCCAGCTGGGAGCTACATAGTTCAAAACCAATCTGAACTATATAGTGAAACCCTGTTGATAAAAATAAAAGGCATGCTAATACATAAAAAATGCTGACAGGATAAGAACTGAAGATGTTAGCTAGACATGGTAGCTCACACTAATCTCAGCCCTCTGGGAAGATTTCAAATTCAAGCCTGAGCAACTTAGACGCTATCTCAAAAATCAAAAGTTAAAAGGCTGGGGATATAGCTCAGTATGAAAACCTAAATTCAATCCCCAGTATAAAAACAAAGCCAAAGATGTAGCATATGCCTGTGGTCTCAGCTATTGAAGGGACTGAGGCAAGAGAATCTCCTAAGCCCAAGTTTAAATTCATCCTAGGCAACAGCAAGACTGTCACAAAATAAACAACCCACCTCAAGACACCTGCTCCCACTAGCATCTGTCAGCACAGCCCTTTCTGCACAGGAGTGCAAAGGAAGAAGGCGGCCACTACTGAACTATGGGTGTTACCTGTAAGGCTGCCACAGCTAGAAGTAAATGGTTTCCCATATAAATTTTCTTTTTTGTCTTTGAGACAAGGTCTCTTTATACAGTTCAGGCTGCACTTAAGCTCACTTTGTAGTCTAGGCTGGTCTCCAACTTGTAATGATCCTCCTGCCTGAGCCTCCCAAATGCTGGGATTACAGGTATTGTACCACCTGGCCCAGCACCACCTACATAAATTCTCTTAATTTATACTCCCATATTGACCTGGCCCACTAGGTGGCAAGAACAATGGGCTTTTCATCATACCTATGTTAAGTATCAAGAGTAAGCAATACAATGGCAGAACAGAATATTTAATTTTTTTGTACAGGGTCTCACACAGCTCACTCCTGTTTTCGGCCTCCCCAGCACTGGGATTACAGGCATGTGCCACCATACCCACTCTTGGTGGCCAACTCTGGATTGAACTGTGGTCCCTGCATGCTTAATCCACTGAACTATCTCACCAGCCCTCAGACTATTTAAATCCTCAATAATGGATTTCATTTAAGGGTTTGTCACAGCAATGGAATTCTAGATGTTTCTTCCCTTATAAAAAAACTACATGGTATGCCTAGCAGAACTGCTGTATCTGTTCAGCTAAGAGATACATACCCTGTGGCAATAACTCCACCATGTGGAAAAAATGTGCAGCAAAGACCATTGGTCATAGGAGCAAATGCAATCGGAGCCTTCAGTTCCAGGGCCCAGATTCTGAGGAGCCTGCACAAAAGACAGACACAGTCACACCTTAGCTGTCTAAGACCCGACTGAGAGGGGAATACCACAATGCTACCGTCACCTACTCTGAGGCCTCCCAAAGAGACCTCTGGTTACCTGTCATCTGCCACTGTAGCAAGGTACAAGCCTTCGGGAGAGAAGCACACAGATCTCAGTGAGCTCATGTGGACATCGCTGTCATCCATGGTAGGGTCGAGCTGAGTGTGGCTGCAGGGAAAAAAAAAAACCAGGCCAGTAGGCTAGAGTGAGGGCCACTCTCCCTCTGCACCCTCACCTGAGGCAGGAGCCCAAACTACTGTGGCTAGTGCCCTGGATGAGAAAAATGGGCCCCTCAGAAGGCTCCAAGTGTCTAGAGAGGGCTGGAGGATTAATGGCACTTCCTTGTGCTAATTTCCTTATGCAAAGTAGGTCAGTCTGCATCTTAATGCCACAGTACAAACAGAAAGCCTTTTTTAGGCTGAGATACATGATAATTATAGGACTACCTATTTGTTTCATCAAACAAGAGACAAAAGCAAAAAGTAGACCAAGTCTGTGAGACAACGAAAATTCAGATTAGAAATGAGTTTCCACCAGAGGATTGTTCTGAAGTTGGTACTACAGTTATTACTAAATGGAAATAAAGAGTCACTCTGAGGTTTCATAACATGAACCCAAAGAGGTACAGAGAGCTTCCTAAAGCAGAAGACATGAGGACACTTGGGTCTGATTTACAGAGCAAAGTGACATGGAAGCAATGACTGCTTTTAGAAGCAGGCCATCCCCTCCCCTGTCCCAGACTTCCAGGAAGTAGCAGCAGAAATTCAATCCTTACTGAAGCGATCTCAGCCTTTCACCAGTGTAGGGGTCCCACATAATCACATTGGTGTCATAAGAAGCCGTGACAAGCAGGGCAGAGTCAGGGGAGAAGTCACAAGACACAACACTGCTTTGGTGGCCCTCTAACTTCCGGATTAAGGTGTAGGACCTCATGCTCCATAGAAAGACCTGTGGAGAGAGTAACAGGTGCCCGGTGAGAAACAGGAACAGAGAGCTCGTGGCACAAAACAGCAGTGCAAGGCACTACACTCCCTTCCTTGAGACGTACTGCCAGGTAAAATTACATTCTTTGCAGCATTTCCAGAACCTACCATATAGGCTGAAGTAAAACACTGGCTCTGAATTCTCCAGCCACTTTCTGAAAATGTTTTGTTTAAGAGAGAATAAAGCAGGCCAACTTTAAGAAGGCTGCCAGCTAAAATGATCTACTGAGGCTTTTACACTGTTTAAAAATAGGGTAGAATATGTTCGGAAAATAGGCAAAGTGAAATCCTGTTACACTTGAAGCCAAAAACAAAGAGCAGAAGGAACTTCAGAGCCACACCACACCTGTGTGCAGCATCCAGAACTCGATCCAGGCTCTAAAGCTCACCTAGCTCATCATTTACCTTTCTGGGAATGATTTAAAGTAGGATTTCATTTTCTCTCCTTTAAGAAAATGCTGTCTCGGGGCCGGGGAGATAGCTCAGCAGAATAAGCACTTGCCTGGCAAGCACAAGGGCCTGAGTTCAGTTCAG
>NW_004524655.1:3816966-3833073 GCF_000260255.1 Octodon degus
ACCACCTGGGCTGTACCAAAAGGTGATTCCTTACTTCCCCCTCAGTTATAGCAAAGGCTCAATATAAATACAGAATCTGAACAGAAACACTGTACCAAACAGTTGGTCCTTAGGTTTCTAATGTTGTTTAAAACTAACAGGGTTTCAGGACAAAGTTCAACAAGTAACTGTACATGTCATGATTTGAATTGGAAATTCGAATCAGACATTCAAATCAAGATGGTTCAAAGGAAATAAGAATTGAGATGTGTTCTAACTTTTAGACTTCTAGGAGGGGAAAAAATTTAACCACCTTTTTTCCATTTTGTAAAAGGAAATAGCCCCCAGTGATGGGGGCGATGGGTGAAGCCCTCTTCCAACCCTCCTCCCTTGGGTCATGTCACAGTGCCAACTGGCAGGGAGCTGGGCAGAGGATACAGCCTGCCAATGTGCCCCCCCCACACACACACACACATCTCCATGCGCAGAAGCACAGGAGGAAAACGCCCAGGGTCTGAGGCTTACCGACTTCTCTCCAGCTGCAGAGCACAGCATGCTGCAGTCCGGGGAGATGGAGCAGCAGTAAACCCACTGCAGGTGGCCAGATAACACCTGGATCTGTTTACCTGGCCGAAAAGAGGAGCAAGCCATGAGCAAACTATGGAAACAACAAAGCTGTGTAGACAGAAGAACCACTAATGGTGACCCAACACCCACAGCCATCCAGTTTTCACAGCTGGATCCAAAGGCACACTGTTTTAATGTAGAGCAAGAGCTATGGTGAGATTTGTCATTTAACATCTGTAAGGAAAAGGAGAAAAAGTAGACAGCTGTAGTCTATTAATATGACATCCTACTGATCAAGGAAATCACTATCTCCAGCTTCTCCGAAATCTACAGGACCAACTGGACAAAGGGCACACAGACTTGCTCCAATGGCGGAGAACGGTCTTTTCAGGTATCTGATCACTTCAAGTGCTGTGAAGCACCCTACCCAGGTCTAAGTGTGTTTTTCATCCCTTCTCCCACCTTTAACCTCCATAATCCTTTCACCACAGTCACAAAGATGGCTCCAGAAGAGTGTAGTCATTAGAGGCTTAGCTCTAGTCAGACAGCCTGGCTTTGAAATGCTGGCTCCACTGCTTACTCAGTCTTAGGTCATGTCTCCACGTCTTGGCTTCTTAAAAAATATCTAACACCCATCCATCAGGGAGTGGCTGAATTAAGAGGGGCATATCCAGCCTGTTCATGATATAGATCTTTCCCTGAGTTGTTTAATTAAAATAAAAAAGCAAGATGTGGAAAAACTATGGGGATACCATTTTTGTGACATAATAACTCTAAAACTCATGGGTGCAGCTGTGTGTATAGGAATATATCAGCACAGAAAAAATGACTGAAGTATGCAGTACAAGTGCTGTGGGGTGGGGATAAAACCAAGGGAAACTTTATCACTGAGCTACGCCTCTAGCCCTTTTAAAATTTCTATTTATTTTCAGTACTAGGGATCACGCCCAGGGCCTTCAAACTCAGCTATATCTCAGTTTTAAAATGTTTGAGATAGGGTCTTGCCAGGTTACTCAGCCAAGACCTCAACTTGGGTCCTCCTGCCTCCACCCCCCGGAGTACTTGGATCCAGGCATACGCCAGTACACCTGGCCATAGGAGCTTCTCCAGATGGATTGTCAGGCTCCAGGGGAAGAGAGGCAAGAGTAGAAAAGGACAATGCCAAGCCTGGAAAGTGAGTAAGAATTGTTAAGTCTGTATTTGGTCATATGTAGGGATTTATGAAATTTACACATGCATTTATGAAAACATAAAAGTATGTCTAGCCATGCACAGTAGCACATGCCTGTAATCACAGTTTATGGAGAACAAGGCAGAAGTATTGCAAATTCAAGGACAGCCAGTGCTACTCAGCAAGTTCAAGGCCAGCCTGAGCTACCAAGTAAAACTTTATCTCAAAAAAAAAAAAGAAAAAAGAAAAAAAAATTAACATTTATAAAAAGTCCGTTAGTTTCTTCAGCTGCCACATCCCAAAGTGGAATGAGAACTGAACACTGCAAGGCCAGCCAGATTGCAGGGCGCTGCCTGACACTTGGGCACACAGCTTTAGTCCCTCACTGCCTTAAAAAGCCCAGTAGCAGCCACGATGCACCCTGTAGCACTCGCATACCCGTCCCAGCCGGCAAGTGGTTTTCAGTCATGCCAGACCTTCCTGAGACAGGAGCTGACTCTGTGCACTTACGAAACCACAGGAATAGCGGTGCTGTCAGAACTGGATGCCACGCAGTGGGTGAGTGCTTGCCTAGCATATATGAAGCTCTGGCTTCAATTCCCAGCACTATTTAAAAAAAAAAAAAGGCTGAAGAGAGCTCAGTGGCTTAAGCACCTGCTTGACAAGTGCAAGGTCCTGAGTTCTAGCCGCCGCACCAAAAAAAAATTTGAAAAAAGAAAAAGGCACTGCCTTTGAGATGCTTGCTTGCCTAGCTGGTGCGGACAAGTCCCACAGTGATGGGCAGAAACTGCCAGGGGTGTCCGTGGTGAGCACCTGCTTCCACATGAAATCATGCCAAGTGCCTCTTTGTTTATCAGCAACCTGCTATGGATTCAATAAATGTTTGTGGCCCTCCAAAATCCACATGTTAAAGGCCTAATTCTCACATAACGATGTTAGGAGTTGAGGCTTTTGGGGAAAGAAAACTGTCACGACTGGGATTAGTCCCACAAGCCCCTGACCACTTTTTAGAGAATGTATAGCAACAAATCCTCATCTTTGCATCGCTAGTTAAGGCTCAGTCACCAGAGATGTGTGGAATTTGGACCACTGACACACAGCTTGTTTAAGGCAGTCTCATAAAAGCTGACCACCTCTGGTCTCAGAGAATACTGCCCTTCAGGGAGCACTGGGCAATGTCTAAGGACAGTGTTTGGTTATCAGAAAGGGTACAAACAGTCCAGGTGGTGCATGCCTGTAATCCCAGCACTGGAGGGACTGAAAACAAGCGGATCACTATGAGTCCAAGCTGCCTAGTGAGATCCTGTACGAAATACATTAAAAAAAAGTATGCGAGGGGGTTGGGAGCATGGGTGGGACAAATGGCATCTACAGAGATGAGCATAGGGAGGCTGTTCAATATCCTAACATGCAGTTAGCCCAAAGCAAAGGGGGTACCCAACCCCAAGGTTGGGTGCCAAAGAAGAGAAATCCTGCTCCAGAGGCACTACTGCCCCCTCCCCCACACACACTGAAAAGTGGGCAAAAATTAGCCCTTGGTGTCCAAGAGTCTTGTTTTCTTATATGTAAAGAATACATAGGCCTTCAGTACATTACACAGTGCCAGCCCGCCACACTCATGGGTTCAACATTTGTGGATTTAGCGGAACATGAATCAAAATGAAACAAAAAAAAATTCTTTTTAATTCCATCTAAACTTAACAAGGTGATACAGATTTGTAATCCCGGCTACTCGGTGGACTTAGGCAGGAAGATGGCAAGTTCAAGGCCAGCCAGAACAACGTATCAAGATCATATCTCAAAAACTTTTTATCTACATAGATATATCTACATAGATATATCTGTCTGTGGGCTTAATCCCAGTACCACACACCAGTTCCAGTGCATCTGTACAGAACATGGATAGATTTTTTTTTTCCCTTGGGGTTACCCTTTAAACAATATACTGGAACAACTTCTCCACAGTGTTTACGTTGTAAGAGGGATCGTAACCAATCTGGAGATGGCTTAAAGTATGCAGGAGGATGTGAGTTGTTTCCATGCAAATAATGGGCCGTTTTATATAAGGGCCTGGAACATCCACCCACAAGGGTTCTGGAGCCACATTTTTGATACTAAAATTCTCTTTGGGATAGGGAGGGTGCTTAGAATGAAAATGTCTAAAAAGGCTCCTTAGGAAGTAGTAACAGCAGTTGGGGGCCGGGGAGATAGCTCAGTAGAATAAGGGCTTGCCTGGAAGTAGTAACAGCAAAGAGATTGAGAAACACCATTCTAGAAAAAAATGACACTGATAAAACTGAGAAAGGGGCAAATACATTACTTGGGTGTTCAGGTAGTCCTACCACCTCCCTACCATGTTTATTCAGGTCCCAGATGCGAAGAGTCTTATCCCGTGATGCAGAGACCAAAATTAAGCTGCCACTGGGTGTGAAACTCAAATCTCTCACAACATCCTGGTGGCCTGAAAGATTCAACAGCAGGAGTCCTGAAAGCAAAGCACAAGCAGTCAGCCGAGAGGTAGCTCCCAGAGTGCCTAATCAGGATACAGCAGCCAGGAATGACCTACCTGTCTGCACCTCCCAGATCTTGATCTGCCCATCATTGAGCCCTGTGGCAAGGATCAGGCAAGAGACGTCTGGCACTTGGGCATGGTGGCGCGCCCAGAGTTTCCGGCTGGGTGGAGAAGGCCAAGGGCTGAAGGCCAAACCCCAAACGATCTGACCACAGTCCAGTGTCTTCTCTTTTGGGCTCCCTCGACCTTTTGTATCGCTTTTGCTGCTTCGAGTTTTGGCTTCGAACCCTTTAGGGATGCTGCAGAAGGCAGAGATCTCTTAGTGAGTCTAAAATTATGATCAGGTTAACCAACTCATCATCCAGGGCAGTAAGACTTTGAAGTCAAAGAAACAAATTTTGGCTTTTAGTGAATTCTGGTGTGACTTCTTCTGGTTTTACTTCGGGATTCATGTAATAGAAGCCTTGGCTCATCCCATCTGCAACAGCCTTGCACTGGGTGGCCTGCCTTATAGGATAACTCAATCAGAGAGGCTCAAGGATACCACAACTCACTCAGAATGTTCTCCTGGGTTTGGGTGCATGGAAAAGAAAGATGCTCTCAGTTTTCCTCATGAGAAGCCATATTCATACTGTAGGTTTAGAACTAAGACAGACAGAATTAGAGCCTGCATACTCAGCTACTGCTGTCTTGCCTAAGAAGCCCCTTATCTTCAACTCAGAAACCCTCCAGGAATTGGGAAACAAATCCCTTTGTCCAATATAGTTTTTGTTTGGTACATATTGATATCCATCTTCACTTATGAGGTTCCAGTCAATAATGAGAACCTCTTACTCACTTTCCTGATAGTATATTCAAGACAGAAGCCATTCAGTGCAGTCGTCAACAGAGACAAAGAGCTGCCTTGGAAGGTCTCTTAACCCAGACCCTCCCACTCTCGTGGTGAAACAGGTCCTGATGAAGGAGGCTCAGTCCCCAAGTCACTGGGCCCTACCCTGCCTACCACTGTACCCAAAAAATAAAGTCCCAAAGGCACAGGCAAGTATACAGCTCTTTAGTTTGGCCTGAAAGCACAAAGTTTAGTACTATGTGTACTATATTTTACTGGCACAAACAATACATACCACTTTGAGTATCTTTGATCATAACTTTGTGTAGCTGCACCTCTTTATTCTATGTGTTCTGAAAAGTTCTGAGTAAATTACATCTCTGTTCAACTGTGTGGTAAAATATACTAAAGAATTTTTAATTATTACACCTATAAAACTAGAAGGAACTAAAGCAAGCGCCAGCTCTCCTGATGTAAATGAAGCTGGCAAACTATGCCCAGGTCAGCAGTCTAATTTTTTTATTATTCATTCAACAATCCTTTTGTCTGGGTCAACCAAATAGCTCAGCACAACCAGGTTCGATCCCTGGGCCTGCCGTGCCGGTGCCGGCCCCGCCCCTAGGGTGCGCTGAGACGGCAATTGAGACTGGCATGGTGGCACATGTGCCTGTAATCCCAGCTCTTGGGAGGCTGTAAGCAGGCAGATCATTACAAGTCTGATCTAGTAGTGAGACCCTGAACACCCTGTAGACCCTTCCCTAAAATACCAAAAAAAAAAACAAAACAAAAAAAACAACCTTTTGTCAAATTTTTAAGTCAATTGTATAGTTTGCAAAACTGCACATACTTAAAATGCACATTATAAAATGGATGAAGTAAGCTAATTAACATATATCTCACCTCACATATTTTTGGTTGGGAGAACAGTGATGATCTACTCCTTTAGCAATTTTCAGTCATACCTGAATATTAACTACCATGAACACATTGCACCAAATTTTCCAAATTCATACTGCCTTACTCTCTGTGGCCTTTGAGCAGGATCTCCTAGCCCCGTGCACCTAAGCACAATATCTGGGGGCCACCATTCTATTCTCTTAAGAATTTGACTTTTCTTAGATAAGAACATGTGGCATTTATCTTTCTACACCTAATTTACTTCATTTAACATATAATGTCCTCCAGGTTTATCCATGTTGTAGAAAATGACAGAAATTTGATTTGGTAAGTAAAGAATTACTGGAATCCTGTCACTTTCACTTGTTAACATAGTGCTATAATGACACAACTGAACAGTCACGATAAACTATATGGCCCATGAGATGTAAAATATTTACAGTTTGGGCCTTTATAGAAAATGTTTGCTGGCCCCTGGCCTAAATCACTACCAATAATTTGAAAATGTATTTTCCCGGCTAAACAAGGTGAATGTGAGTGTCCAGTGTGGACCTGTCCAAACCACATACTGCCTTCTCTTCCTGTCCACACTACCCACACCTGCCTGGCCCTAGAGCAGGTCCCTGAGTTTGCCATCTCTGGAAGGGCTTTAAAAGCAGTCACAAGCTGGGGAGATAGCTCAGCAGCATAAGCACCTGCCCAGCAAGCATATGGTCCTGAGTTCAATCCCAAGTACCAGAAAAAAAAATCTGTCTTTGGGCCAAGAAGACAGCTCAGCAGCATAAGTGCCTCCCTGGCATGTACAAGGTCCCAAATTCAATTGCTGGTACTGAAAAATAAATAAATGAAACAGACCACAGGAAGAACTTCATAGAATAGCTTAGAATTTCCAAAGTTACATTTTAAAAAAAAATAAAGTTCTTGGGCTGGTAAGATAGTTCAGTGGTCTAAATTTAGCACCCTGCTTAGGCAAGCTTAGGCAGGCACTAGAACCACGGTTCAGTCCCCATCCCCGGCACCACATGCCTTGCCACTCCTGCCCTCAGGGCAGGCTGAGCTGGCCAAAAAAAATTCTGATTTCTGTATTTAAATTAAAGGATACACCCTAAAGCCACTTCGTTCCAAAGAAATAAAAGCACATTTATATATCACTTCATTTTAATATCATAAATTGAATTTTCCTAGAAAGAAAAAGTTACACACTGCTTAACAACAGGGATACATTCTGACAGCAAGAACTGACTTCACAGTTAGGTGATTTTGGCATCTGGGGAACATCACCCAGCTACAACTGTAATTGTCAATTGGTAAAGTTTAAAAAAAAAGAAACGTGGGCAATCTGGAAGTTAAACAAATAATAAAAATTACCTACAATCCTAACACCATTCTTGTCACAGTAAACACTTCATTACAAATTTCTACTTGTGAATGTACATATGGACTGTAAAAATAAATTTTGGGTTAATTGCATATATGGTTTTATAGCTTTTTTCCGATAAGCCTTACACTGTACACTTTTTTTTTTTTTTTTAACGGAACCAGGGATTGAACTCAGGCGCTTGCATTTGCCAGGCAAGCACTTATTCTACTGAGCCTTCTGGATTGAACTCAGGCGCTTGCATTTGCCAGGCAAGCACTTATTCTACTGAGCTATCTCCCCGGCCCCTGTACACCTTTTTCCCCAGGTTATTATTCTTAAAAATGTAAGCCAATAAACTTTCCATGTAACATATTAATTATATTTTTCTCATGCTAAACAAGATACTGTACATAAAAAACGTTAATAATCAAATACTTTATTTTCTTTCATACTGAAATAATATATTTATCCTACAGTAATACATGTATTTGAAAATGCATTTTGGGGAAAACAACTGAGTTTCTATTTTATTCTTTTTTTAGGAAAAGTTTCTTGGACAATGACTTGGTACCAGACTCAAGGTTAGACACACAGGAGTCGCTTATACTTTAAGTGAGGATAAGAAACAGTGATTGACCTCGGTATGACCACTAGACTAACCATGGAAGAAATGCCAGACAGCTTCAAAAATAACACATGGACATGCAGCAGTTGCCTTACCACCCTCTCATCACTGAACTTTAAGCTAGTCCTGATTTCTTTCTGCTATATTGATAAGTTATATTATTATATCTGTGGAAAACCCTAGATGTTAAGGTATCTGACTGCAAGCTCCTAATATTCAGACACTGGGACTGACCTATCCCAAAGAGAAAAAAACTCAACTAGATCAGTAATGGAAAGAAAAAGACCCAATTTAAAAATGGAAAAAGATCTGAGTATTTCTCCAAAGAAGGTGTACAAAAAGAACCAACAAACTCACACAAAATGGCGCTCAGCAGCAGTAGTCATCAGAGAAATACAAATGTAAACCACTGAAATTGTACTTCACACCCATTAGGAATGCAATGCGGGAATCAAGACAAGAGGTGGCAAGGATGTACAGAATGAGAAACCTGGGGCCAGCCAGATGGCTCAGTGGACTAAAGCGCCGCTCAGGCAGACACAGAGTGTGGTGCTGGCTATGCCCCCGGGGCGCACTGAGAGGGCCACTGAGACTGGGCATGGTGGCGCAGGCCTGTAACCCCAGCGCTTGAGAGGCTGAAAGCAGGACGATCACTACGAGTCTCATCTGTGTAGTGAGACCCTGGAGACCCTGTACTAAATATAATTGAAAAGAAAAAAGAAAGAAAAGAATGAGAAACCTGAATCTATGGCCATACACTACTGGTGAGAACATAAATGGTGCCAGCACTCTGGAAAAGAGCCTGATTCTTCCTTATCTGACAAAATCAAGCGACTACACAAAAGACTTCTATGTAAATGTTCAAAGCCAAAAAGTTTAAAAAAAAAAAATTAAAAATCCATCAATGAGAAATACATGAATAAAGTCTACCTCCCCTGAACTATGCTGCACTACACAGTGATAAATGGAAATGCAGCAGTGGTACAAAATACAATACGCATGAACTGTGAAACATTAGGCTCGGAGTGGTTCCTCAAAAAACAAGTCACATCTCAACACTGAAATGTCTGTAACTGGCAGATCCACAGACAGAAAGATTAGCTGTTGCCAGGCAGTGGTAAATATGAGGGGCTGGGGATGTCCACAAGGGGATGCAGGGTTTCCTTCAGAGAAGATGAAAGTGGTTAAAATTGATTATGACGATGCAGGCACAACTCAGTGAATATACTGAAAGCCACTGCATTAGATACTTTACATAAGTGAGTTGTATAAGATCACGTTGTATCTCTGTAGGGCCTGGGATATAGCTCAGTGACACAGCAACTGCCTAGCAAGCACAAGGTCCTGAGTTCGATTCCTGATACTCAAAAAAAGTTTTTCTTCTCTCAATAAAGCTGTCAACTCAAGCTCCCAATCTTGATATAACTTAACTTTCCCACATACAGAACATGGGGCTCCGGAAATGCCCTGCCCAATTCCTGAACTGTTGTTCAACCCTTTGCCAGCTTTATTTTGGACAGGGAGAACCCAAAACAATGTAATTTGTGGAAGTGGTCCTGCACCCCATCCGGAAAACGTCATTGCTCCGGGTGCCAAGAGTACTCACAACTGCTCCTCCAGAGGCCAGGGAATCAGCTTGACGATGCAGTGTCCTTGAGACCAGGCGAACCAGGAGCCATCAGGTGAGAAGGCCACACTCCAGGTTTCACAGCTCGACTTCCAATCAAACTGGTGGGGGCGCCCTGGCTTGAGTTCAGCCAACAGCAGCGGTTCCTCTGGGGCAGGAGACAGCATGCTTCAAACACACAACCTCACTCCCAACCACCAGACTCTGGGAAGCAGCAGTCTACCCTCAACTACGGAATCATCATAGATTCCCAGTGGGAGTTGTCATTTAAATGACCTGTAGCAGTAACAGTACCCACAGGCCAAATTCCACCAGGGTTTTATTCAGCCCCAGCCTTCCCTGGGCCAGTTAACTGTGAGTCAGGGAAACCTTTGTACTTGTAAACCTAATAAACGGAGGTCTCATTTTCCTATGAATGCCCAAGCAGGAAGAAAATGGAGGTGACACCAAGCCAGCACTACACTAGACCATGCAAGATTAGAAAAAAAAAATTTTGTTGGTTTTTTTTTTTTTGGCAGAACTGGGGATTGAACTGAGGCCCTTGGGCTGGCAAGCGCTTATTCTACTGAGCCATCTCCCCGCCCCCAATTAGAAGATATGTTAGATACACTGGATCAATTCAAACAGCCAGCCATGAGCGCACTTAAGATCCCATCAACAGAAACTGTTACAGAGAAACAGGCAGGAGTAGGAAAATCTGCAGCTCAGAGTCCTTGTTACAGCATCCTCCCCACCAAGCTAAAAACATTAAACTTTACCTGCCCCCTTCTTGTTAAAGCCTATAGGTTAGGCCTCCGGTCTTCCCCACTTTCATCTCCTCTTTCATCTCCATGTGTCCTGGTTTCTATCTTTGTCTCATCTTGCCCAGATTTTTTGCAAGAGTCACTAAATTCATGTTCCCACCCCCAGAAACCCTTGCAAAGCTGAAAACACACAACATGACTAACGCATCATTTCTTTCAAATATTTTCCAAGTCCCCACCTGCCTACAGGATAAAAGCTAATCAGTCCAGGCCTTCCACCCAACCCTCTGCCATGGCACCTCTGTCCTGCTCCTCTCCCATCACCTCCTGGCCAAGTCTCCCTGATATGTGTGCACATCCCTTCCTTTCACGCTCATACTAGACTCCTTTGGTTTATGAGACTCCCACCTAGATACAAGTAAGCAGCAGCCCCTCATCTCATGCTATCAAAGGGGAAATGTTTATTTCATTCTCTGCTGCTGTAACCAGCACCTAAGCACTCTCCTGACACTACCAAGGTTTAATCTTCCTCCATGGGCCTGCACAGCGTCTTGGGAGAAGGCACGGCACTAGTGCGCCCTGGTGGACTGAACTGAATTCCTAGTTCAATTTTCTACTCTGCTGGAAGAGCTAGCTCCCTGGCTGGCACAGCCTGTGAGTTAATGGCCTTGAGTATGGATTGCCTGGCCACTATGACTGATACATACTAAAATTTAAAAACAGGCTTCCATCCTGAATGAGGTCATTTCCTCCTGTTCCACTTCAGCAGTTCCAGTCTGTGACACTTTTATGGCTGTTACCAGATAGGTACTCATTTAAACCACCTATCATTTCATGTATTTTAAGATGCATCTTTATATCTCTCCTTACATTTGACTTCTATGAAATCAATCTTATGACTGATGCCTTCTCATAGTTAAATAGTATCTTTTCTCAGTGACAGACTGGTAACATCCTCTATGATGTCTTGGATTCAGTGCAACAGACTCAAAGGTGCACATATATATTTATATATAAATATTTTCTGCTGTGTGCTTCATAGGCAAATAGCTGCATCTTGTTTTATAAAATTGGCTACTGAAAATTGTCTTTCAATAGAATTTTAATAAAATTGATCACACCTTTGATCACAGAGAAGGGTCTACATAGAAATCCAGATTTAATTAGTAAATCTAAATTGTCCTTTGTTGTCAGGTACAGTGGCAACAATCCTAGACTGAGGTGAGGCAGAACTGTCAAATTCAAGGTCATCCTAGGCAATTTTGCAAGACCATTTCAACATGAATAAATAAGAAAGACTGGGTCACCATTTCAACATGAATAAATAAGAAAGACTGGGTCAAGTGTGGTGGCACGCATATGTAACCCCAGCACTCAGGAAGCCGAGGCCGAAGGATCACCTCAAGTTCAAGGCCAGCCTGGGCTACACCATAGATTCAAGGCCTGCGTAGAACACAGTGAGAGCCTGTCTCCAAAAACCAAAAAAGGGAGATTGGGTGGAAGGGTTTTTGGGGACATAGCTCAGTGGCAGAGCATCCCTGGGCTCAACACCCGGTACTGCAAACAGTGAAAAACAAAATAAACTGACACTTGTATAAACACAGGTAATTCCTTCTAAAAATCTGTGCGACCCTTTCACCATTTCACTTACTCAATCACACAATGTTCCTGTGTCTGCGCATAGGAACATTTACCTAGTAAGTCACCTTATACATTACCCAAAAAAGACCTCTAGAGGTTAGAGAGGCACTCGCCAACATTTTCTTTAATCTCATTATCTCCAGCTAGTTTCCTAGTGTGACCTAAGCCCTAACCTACTAACGTCTTCTTCATGTAGCCCAGGGGTTCTCAAATGGGGGCAATTTCCCCATGAGGGGATGTGGTAATATTTGGAGTCATTTTTGATTATCCTAAAGTGGGTTGTCACATCTAGTGGATGGAGGGTAGGACAGCCCCCACCAAAATGTCAACAGCGCTAAGGATGAGGAATATAATTGTAGTCAATTAGCAAATGATACTGACACAGAGGTGCATTTTCAATTGATTTGGATGAGAATTTCTTTATTCCACCCTGGTAACATTTACATCTGGCTGCTCACCCCTGTAATCCCAGCACTCGGGAGGCTGAGGCAGGAGGACTGCAGAGAGTTGGAGGCCAGCCTAGCCTAGATACAAAGTGAATTCAATGCCAGCCTGAACTACACAGCGAGTTCAAAAAAAAAAAAAATTACACTTGGTTAATTTCCTCCATAACATACACATTATCCTTTTGCACTGTGGGCTCTGTCCTGTACAAAGAGCTTCTTCACCCTTGATCTCTCTCACCTCCCAAATCTAATCCATTCCCTTGTCCAAGGAAGTCAGTTTCCAAAAGCCTTGCCAAATCTGCTTTCTGCCCATCTCCATAGCTTCTATTTTAATCTCCACGGTACAGTAGGCAGCCTTCCAGCCATTCTGTTGCTTCCCTTCTGCCCCTCACCATCCACTCACGATCCCTTCCAGAGTGTTTAGTTTCAACTGTTCTTAGAATAAAACCCAAACTCCTCACCCTGCCCTCAAAATCCTGGATTACCTGACGCCTCCCTTTGTTCCCTGGCTGCTCCAGTACCCTGGCCTTCTACCTCCTGCCTATGCTTGATTAGTTCAGGGCCTTTGTACCTGCTACTCCAAAAATGCTTCTCCAGACTGGGACGCTCTCTTCACTGGAATCTGGCTCACATGGTAACTCCTCAGGGAGCTCTTCTCTGACTCCTAGCCAATCTCCTTCATAACTCAAGGTCCTTTCCTTGCAGAACCACTCATTATAAACGTATTTCCTCCCCACTAGGATGTCCACTCCACTGCAAGGACCTGTATGTTTACCACCAATGCTAGCGGAGTTCCTGGCAGAGAGCAGGCAGCCAGTAAATGTATCTGGTGAACAAACACACATGCTATAGCTTTATAAATATAAATGCAACAAGGCCCCTTAAATTGTTAGGAAGCTTACACCAAACATTTCACATGAAATCCTTCCATACCAGCCCTACCCAAAATTCACACTCTATTTCTGTGATTTAGGAATTTAATCACTTGCTATTTCAAGTTCAGAATCAAAGAACTAAAAGAGGAAAGAACCCAGTGACTCCTGTCTCTTGGAGTCAGGGTTTAACTAAACTTGGCTACAGGAAAAGAAAACCATAATTAGTGCAAAACTTAGAAACAGAACAGAACTGAGCAGATCCAGCTGCATCTGGACTTGTACCTGAAGTGCCCCTTCTTGGTTTTTAAATGCTTATGGATTAGGGTTTTCTTTCTCTCCTTAACTTTTCAGTTGACAAATATTGTACACAGCATAACACAGGATGTGCTTACATGGGTGGACTGTGGAATGACTCAAGCAATTTACACATGCATTACTTCATATACTTCTCATTTTTGTAGTCAGGACATTTTTTTAAAAATCTACACTCAGCAATTTTCAGGTAGACAATATATTGTTATTTATTGTCTAGTCACCATGATGTACAATACTTGAATCTATTCCACCTGTCTAAATGGAGTTTTATCACCTCTGACCAACATTCCCTCAAACCCCCCTTCCTCAGCCCTTCCAGGTTTTTGCAATTAAACAATGGAGCATGTTTGGACAATCAGGTTGAATGGCAAGACTTTATTATGAGCCTCTTTTAGGCAAGGCAGTTAGCCTTAATACAGAGATGGAAGCTATGATCTCAGTGGGCAGGAAGTTTGGAGATGTTTCCTGCCTCCCGACCTTTGTATTAGCTGTTCCAAAGGCCTGGAAAGCTTCTCTTGGCTGCTCCAACACGTCTTGCTCACGTCACCTTCTGAGAGTCCTTCCTGGCCTCCCTATCTAAAGTGACCCACTTTCTTTAACCATTTCATGATAACCATCCAGATATTTGCTTGACTGCTTTGGCTGCTTTGATGTAGTTTGTTGCTTTTGTTTCTCTTCCCCAACCCACCTGAACTTGCCTATCTCTTCACTGCTACTGGACCATGCTAACCAGTAATTACCAGTCCCTCGTGGTTACTGGCACCTGAAATGTAGCAGGTCTGAACTGAGGTGATTTGATAGGTACAGAGTACACATCAGATTTTGAAGATCTAGAACAATTTTTTTAATCCTTTAAAAAAAATCCCAGTAATTTCTGATTACATAATGAATCAAGTTGAAATAATATTTTACATGTGTGGATTGAAACATACAGTTTTAAAATTCCATCTTTTTTTTTTTTTTTAAACTTGGCTACAACACTGTAAATCACCAATATGGCTGTTACATTTCTAACGGCCATCACTGACCTAGAGGATGCCTGGCACATAGTAAATAATCAATAAATATTTGAATGAATAAATGAATTTCAACGAATAAATGAATTCTGAAGATGTCTACTGTTGCTCATTGTAATCTCTTTACAATAGGCTTTATTCAGTTTGAAAAGAATGTAAAAACTCTACTGGTCTTTTTACTCTCTGGTCTTTTTTTTTTTTTTTTTTAAATAGTAGCTTGGCAGCTCAAAACAGCTCTCCCCACAAATCCCAAAACAGTTGTCAATAACTAGGAAAAACCCAGACCTGGAAACAGACTCCTGTGAAAAAGTGAGGCCTGCTATTGTTTTCGGATTTAGCTATAAGGAATCAATGAAGTGGCAGCGGAAGCTATAAAGAGATTCAGGTAAGCGCCACATGAAAACAGTAGGGACCATTTAGAAAGAATTCTATGGGTAATACACTCACTGAAAAGAAAAGCCCTTATCTAGATGGGAACGGGAAAGAGCTGCCTCTACACCTTTTACAGAAAGCCGGGCTCCAGCAAACAAAGAAATGTCATTTCCTAAATTAAAAAGTAACACCTCCCCACCCCAGGGAATGCCTGGATTTCAACCAACCCACCCCCAAAACCTGGCGATCAGCAGTCAGGGCCCTCCACATGAAAGCATCAACTTGCAACAAATCTAGAGCTTTAGGCCTCGGCCCCTTCGGAGTTCACCTAAGGAGACAGCCTAAAGGGGAAGGCCTGTGCATTTTCAGGAGTTCAGGGCTCTCAGAATAAATCCTAAACCCACCCCTAATTTCTATGTAAGTGGGGCACAGTAGCCAGACAGCTGGGAGATGCCTAAGATTTACGTCCTGAGGCTTTGCTTTTTGCTTTACAACCGCACCTTCTCCACTGAGATAGTGTGTTCTCCGGGCTGGCATGAAAGTCCATCCAATATTCTGACATGCATGCTGTTTTCCGACGGTGACAGCTGTGAGCTAGGACGGGGCAAGTGCTGGACCTCACCCTTAGGGGTAACCTTCACTCGCCTGATCATACGTGACACACCAGGGAAGAGCAACCCCGCCCCCCACCTCCAGGGAATTAGTCCCCAGGGGAGCGGCTGCGGCTACAGTACCAACAGGGACCCCGGACCTCACACGCAGGAACTGGCAAGTTTGGGATCTCAGCCACCCTCTGGGGCAAAAAGTGTTATTATCCACCTTGCGGAGACAAAACGGGTACGTGGGTGGGGACGGAGGGTAGTCGGGCAGCGCGGACGCCCCTGCACCGTGCGGGCGCGTCCGCCCTGGCGCCCACCCCACAGCTGACAGCGAAAGTGAAACAAAGCTGGACGCTCGCGCGTCCACGCCGCCGTCGGCCCGCGCCCGCTGCCCGGAGTCCCCGCCCCGCCCCAGGTAGCCACCGCGGCCAGCGGCTGGGAACGGCATCCGGCCCGACTCACCTCCGGCCTCCATGGAGGACACGGTCCGCGGCAGGCGGCGGGCGCCTCAGCCCCCCGGGCCGCCGGCCCTC
>NW_004524655.1:3833627-3838461 GCF_000260255.1 Octodon degus
GAGGAAGCAGGGTGTGGGGGGGGAGGGTGCTGAGAAATCGGGGGGAGAGGGGGAGGAGGAGGCCGGACGGGTTCGCAGAGGCCAAGCCCGAGCGTGAGAAAAGGGGGTGCTGAGGAAAAAAACAGGGAGTCGTGGAGCACTGCCAGATAAAACGAATGAGAGGATCGGGATTGTGGGAAAAATGTGGGGGCTGGGACGCAGACCGGATCGAAGGGGGGCTCAGAACGCTGACCCCGCACAGCCGGGGGTTGAGGGTGCTGGAAGTGCTCAAAAGTGGCAAAGCTAGGAGGGCGGGTTAGACACAAGGCGATGGGGGTGCCGACGGGGTAAGGGGCGGTGGGGAGCGCATCGGCAGGCAGATGGCGGTGGAGGGGTCGGACAGGCAGGGGCGACGCGGGCTCCGGAAGGCAGACGGGAGATGGGAGCCCCTGGGAAGGTGCAGAGCTGGAGGGGAGACGGGAGGGTGTAAGGGAAAGTGGGGTGGCGCGGGGAGCTGGGTGGTGGACTCGAGGCAGGGGTCCTGCGCGCGGCGGGAAGGGTCTCCGGAGGCAGCCAGCAGGGCTCTTGGGCCCTTCCCAGCCCCCGGGGGGCTTGCCGGCCTTTTATTCTACCTGCCGCAACCCTCAGGCACCCTTGTGGGTCTGGGTCTGTGGTTTGCCTTCCAGTACTGTTATCGCGGAGTGGGGGAGGGGGGTCTTAGCAGTTGCCCGCTCCCCTGCAGTTATTGGTGGCCTTGGGTTTCTCGATGGGCCCAGCTAATTGCAATCCCAAATAACGCCTCGTCAGCATCACCCACACACATCCTTGAAAGGGCTGGCATGTGGCCTCCCGCTGCTTGCTCCCGCTCCAGGTTTCCCGCACATTCTTCAGCAGCCAGGGTCTTTGCCCTAGCTGCATTTCCAGCGCTCCTCCCCTTGAGATGGGTCTCCCTAAGGTCCTAAATTACAGTCTGGGCCGAAACAGTCCTCCTGCCTCAGCCTACCGAAGTGCTGGCATTAGTCATTCACCCCCAGCCAGGTACAGTTGTTTCCTTTTGTGGTAGCCTCGCTTGCCTTTCTCCAAGCCTCCACTTTCGTATTCAGCCCAGTTTTCAGTCTCCCACTTGCATTCTCTTTTTATCTGGCTTCCTGGCCTCTTTAGGAATTGGACAAGTGTAATTTCAGGTTCCCTGATTCCACAATGCCCCACCAGTGCCTCCTGAAACAAACCTGGCAATAGATGTCACAATAATCACCCTCACATATAGGGCAATAAATAAAATAATGGTTTCCCAAGAAAGAGTCCCAGAACTGCCCCATTATCAACAATGAGTAGAGAGGGTGGGCCAGATAGCCCAGCGGACTAAAGCGCCTGCTCAGGTAGACAGGCCAGAGCACAGATCCTGGGCGAGCAGTGCTGCCCCAGGTAGACACTGCGCATGGCTGTAATCCCAGCGCTTGGGAGGCTGAAAACAGGAGAATCACTACGAGTCGGATCTGTGTACTGAGACCCAGTAGACCCTGTCCTAAATACATTTTAAAAAACATAGTAATGAGTGAAGAGGAACCACTTATCCACAGGTTCAGAGAAGAGTTTATCCCTCCCCAAATCTCCAGAAGTGAAACACAAATCCCACCATCCTTTCCTCTTTTGCTAAATCTGGCTCCACTTAACCCTCGCTCCTTCAATGTTGTTCTCTAATTTTCTCCTGCTCATTCTTTATCTCCTGTAGGAACCAAAGACTTCACTTACAGTAAGCAAGAGCTCTGTTAGAGCCACATCCTCAGCCCCTTCATGTAAAATTTATATCGTTGCCATGTACAAGTCACGGAAGAAAATAAAATAGTAAGGGAAACAATACTGTTTCCAGTTTTAGGAAACCAAGTTAAAAAAAAAAATCTTTTTTCTTCACAAACTCCTCTTTCCAAATCTCTGCATTTAATCATAGTCCAAAACAAAATCACTAAAACATTTACTTAAAAATAACTTTATTTAGTAATCTTTAAAAAATCCATAACCTCAGAACGAATTTCTCCCAACCTTCCCCCACCAAATATTAAAATGTAAATAATGCAGTGGTCTGCTTATTTTATTTTTTTTCTTTGCAGCACTTTCTAGCCTGTCTCATGGTGAGAACAGCGCTTGGCACTTATTGCATCATAATCAATTCTACCCAGCAAGGATGATTTTCCAGGTTTCAGTGTGCAGGTTATGGAAATTTCCCATCGTGTGTTTTCCTGCTGCAATTATACATCCTGTGTGAGCCTGTGAGGAAGAGAGCCACAAAAATTTCAGGGCTCCCTCTGCAGTGTCTACTAGGTTTTGAGGAAATGCAGTAGAGTTGGAATATCCCCAAAGAGTTTTATCTTTCTGGTCCTGATAAGTAGATCTCATGGTCTTTGAGTTAACAATACATGCAGATAAGGTTTGCTTAGAGTAAAATACAGCAACTTAGACTTGGCCACCAAAGGCTGGAACCCACAGTCAATATGCTTGTGGATTTGGGTATGGGTGATGTCAAAGAAAGGGAGGGGTGTCTAATTCTTTAGAGGTCCCTGAAATGTTAAAAATCTTCTGTATCCGGGCTCTTTACTGACCAAGCATAAAAATGTGCACCATGGGGTCATGTGACAGCCATCACAGGTCACTTGGAAGGAGCTTCATAGCATTTGGCACCAAACCCTTAAAGCTCCCACTTGCTAGTGGAAAAACCCTCAAATACCTCCTGTCGTAGGTGTGGGCAACAAGAAAGGAAGTGGTGGAAAGCATCCCGGTGCCTTTACAAAATAATCTGTATTACCAGCTAGTGGTTTCCCCTCCATTTTCTTCTCTCTTTTGCTTTCCTTTAAAAATCTAGTTGGCTCTGAAGAGTGGACGCTCCCATTCAGAAATTTAGCCATAGAAGACTAAGAGAGACAAGCTCAGTCTCTGGGGACTTTAGAAGCAACCTGAGTACCTCACCCTGAAATGACAATAACAGGCTATCAAGAGTAACCCTGTTCAAGCAAGACAACCTCGCCAAGAAGGAGAACTGCAATTCCCAGCCGTCCCTGAGGGTACACGTTGCAGCAGCAGCAGCAGCTCCGGCTCCGGGCTCCCCAGTGTCCTGAGCTGGGACACAGCACACTTGGTGGGATTTTCTCAGTTAGTCCCTCGGTCCAGAAAAACAGACCTTCCCAACCACCACAGCAGGTTACTGCAGACAGCTAGCTCTTTGTTGTAGGAGTCCCCGCCTCCTGGAGAAGAGACGCTCTCCACTAAGTCCTAGGTCTCGCCCGCTGGCATGAGATATACAACATTAAAAGGTGCAAATTCAAGTCAAATTGTCATGCTTAGCACACATCTATTGCACCCTTATAGGGTCCCTGACATTAAGAGATGTGGATGAAATCAGGAAAAAAAAAAAAATCTTTAAACTCAAGGATCTCCTAGAAGCATTGCATGAGCAACTGTAACTCAGCGCATGTTACATTTGAACCTTAGTGTTCTCAGTCAGTGGATACTTTCAATACGCTTAAGCGGAAATGTTTTCCTTCTCCCATTTCCAAGATAGATAAACTGAGGTCAAATGGACTACTTTGTCTGAGGGGTTCTTATCACCAGATATTGTTAGGAAATGTTTGTCCTGCCTTTTTTTTTTTGTTTGTTTCAAAGCAACAGGGAAAATAAAGAATGAAAAGGCTGAAAGTGAATCCTAGGTGCAGCACCCAGGAGGCTTTTATATAAATACAAAGCTCTGCAGAATGTGAGGTTATAATGAAAGATGTTTCCACTTATCACCCTCTACCACTTTTGAAAAGAACCACATCTCCAGGAGAAGAATGGTCAGGAGCGGCTGACAAGGCCCTCTCGGGAACCACTCTGCAAAGAATGAGAAGGACAGATGCCCGCTCGTAACTTACAGTGAATTTTTCTTCTTCTTCCACTAGGGAAGACAAAGAAGGCAACTCACCTCTATCGAGCCCCTCCAAGGCACTTTTACATCCAAAATTACCTCCTTTTACCCCTACCACAAGCCTGGCACCAGGAGCACTGCTGTCGCCTGCTTCGCACATGAGCAAGCTGAGCTCCACAAGCAGTACAGTGACATGCCGGAGCCCTCAGGACAAACAAGGGTCAGGGATAGAGTCAAGCATAGCGTTTCTGACTCCGAAGCCTGCCCCAGACACCTTCCTCTGGCCTGCACTGGTAGGTGACACCTCCTCACCTTTCCCAGGGAGCTGCCATCTGCCTGTTTTTTCCTTGGTTGCAAGCTCACCTGGGCAGAGATAAAAGAAGCTCCTGTCTTCTGACAGTCCTGGGACAAGCTGGTTACAAAGCTTCAACGAGTGGCAAAGGGCACGAAGACCAAGCGCTTCCCCTGAACTGCTCTGTCCACGGCAGTGTTTACCACACTCAGTCAGCCTGCGGAGGGCCAGCAGCCACAGCCAGATGGAACCTTCAGGGCCAGCTGCCGCTTTCCCACGTGGGCCACTCCTTCCTGAAGCTTTGGGCACTACTGAGCAAACTTACAGCAAAGTCAAACCAGTTTTGCTTTTAAATGCAAGGAAAGATGTGTGCTTGTTTTTCTCGTTGGCTGAGGGACCCCGGCTGTTGCTAATGCAAGTTCCTGGGCAGGGCTGCAAGTCAAGGCAAAGCGGATGAAGAGCTCATCTGCAGCGGAGCTTCCAAGACAAGACAGTGATGGGCAAGTCTTCTTCACACCGGCCTGTCCTCTTCTTGAACACTGTCACTCTGCTGCTCACTGCTGTCATCTGTTCAGAGAAAAAAACAGATCCAACTAAGTGGATTTTCTTTCTTTTTTTCTTCTAGTATTGGGGATTTAACCCTGGGCTTTTGTTTTCACATTGACCTA
>NW_004524655.1:3838818-3849055 GCF_000260255.1 Octodon degus
GGAACCAGGGATTGAACTCAGGCCCTTGTGCTTGCCAGGGAAGCGCTTATTCTACTGAGCCATCTCCCCAGCCCTGGAATGTCTTTTTTGTTTGTTTGGTTTTTTTTGCAGTACTGGGGATCAAACTCAGGACCTTGTTCTTGCCACACAGGCGCTTATGCCTGCTGAGCTGTACCGCCAGCCCACTCTTCCCTTTCTGCTTAAGCAAACTGTCCGTACAGGTTTGCCTCAGATCCACTTCTTCCATGAGCTGTTCCTGACCAGTGCATTCCTCCCAGTTCTTATCTTTCTTTGAAGTCCTGATTTATTTTTTTTTTTTTTTAAGGTGGGGTTTCACTACATGCTTCAGCTCAGCCTTCAATTTATGTAGCCCAGGCTGGCTTTGAACTCACAGAGACCCTGCTGCCTCAGTCTTCTGAGTGCTGGGATCACAGGCATGCACCATCACACCTGGCAAGGCCCTGGAATTTTTAAACATGTCAGCCGTCAGGAAATTAATCACACTCCTCCTTGGGACCACTCTTGTACTGTCACCTCAAAGAGTTGGTGAAATCTTGCTCCTGTCTCAGTTTTCCCTGCACACTTTCATCTCTTCCATCTGGTCTAATACAGTTCCCTGCGTAAAAACACAGTCAGTCTTTTCTATTCAACAGTGTCCATATTGTGCCTTTTCCAGAGCAGGCCTTGACCATGTTTGTCAGTTTCTTTCCAGTATTGGTAGTTTATAAAGCAAGTATTCTTTACCCAAAATGCTTTAGACCGGAAGTGTTTGGGATGTCAAAGTTTGGAATATTTGTATATACACAATGAGATCCTGGGGACAGGATCTATCCAAATATGAGCTCTACTTAGCCTTCACATACTCCCCAATACACATAGCCTGAAGGTTATTTATTTTATGCATTTACTTTTTCTTTTAGAGACAAGGTTTTATTGTGTAGCCCAGGCTGGTCTTGAACTCATGATCCTCTTGTTTCAGTCTCCTGAGTGCTGAAATTGCAGGTGTGCACCACCTTGCCTGAGTTTTGAAGGTAAAACAAAGCCTGTAAACAATGAACCATCCTTTCACAACTCAAAGGGTTTTTCCAGTTTGGATTAGAGATTTGAGAACCTGTAATAAGATTTTCAGATTCTACACTAAATTTTAATTCAGTATCTTCCCCAGCCCTTTAAAAATCTCAGCTCACGGGGCAGGGGAGATAGCTCAGTGGAATAAGTGCTTGGGTGGCAAGCACAAGGTCCTGAGTTTGATCCCTGGTATAACAAAAAAAAGAAAAAAAATCTCAGCTCATCTCTGGCAGCTCTCCTGCTGGGAGGTTGCTGGCAGAAACCGTAGTGTTGGTAAGGAAAAGCGCTTACCTTGTAGGTCTTGGAGCCCATTGCCCATCTGCTCTAAGTTTCCATTCACCAATGCAGTCACTCTGTGAATGTGGCCATACTTCTTCGTTTCTTTTGGCAATTCCTCTCTCTCGGCCTCTTCTTCCTCCTCTTCCACCTCTTCTGCCGCATGCTCCTGTTCATTTTCCTCTTCCTCTTCTGAATCCACCAAAACCATGACATCACCCATGTCTTGTCCCCTAATTTCCAAAGGAGGGAAAATAACCAAGATGTCATTTCCCCCCATATCACCCCTCACTGAACAGGCAACACTGTATTCTTTGCAGCCCTGTTGGTACTATGGAAAATGCACCATGCATTCACTGTAGTCAAGTCATGAGATGACAGTGAGAGATACAGCCACAGAGTACTAGAAACAATACCATCTTATGCCAGATATGCTGTTATCCTGTCCTTGTTCCTTGGGCAAGTGGCCCTGCTGTCTTAGGCATCTGTCATTCCAGTTCCCCCCACTATATCTATATCTGTATCTACATCATATATATGGTGTGTTCTTTCTTGAAATGACATTATTTTTGTTCCACTTAAGGAGGTCTCACCCACTCCTCATTATTTAAGACCCAGGTAAAGTCCCCTCCTCCTAAAGCTTTGAACCCACACTGGCACCTGGAGTCCAGGCCCAGTGAATTTGCATTGAATTGCCTTGTAATTTATTGCTAGCTTTGCCTACCTAGCCAGGGTATACATTTCTTAGGGAACAAAGAAGGTGTTCCATGGCCCAGCCACAGTCTTAGGAGAGTTACAGTCTCACTTCATCCTACCAACGTCCCAGTGTGAAGGAGGTGAGGGCATGAGGGTGAGAGGGGCAGGAATGTCCCAAAGGCACAGGACATGGAAATGGCACAGAGGTCCTTTGGACCCAGGTTCCCTGATTCTAAAGGATTTCCCCACAGTACCACACACTACGATCTCCTGTGTGAAATGCTGTACTTCACTCAATCACAGGGTATCCGACTTCAAACACAAGGCAATAAAGGGACAGTCTCATGCAAAATGGTCCCAAAACAAAAACATCCCACCCGTAGGAATGAGTAAAGAAGAATTACTTGTCCCTCAGGAAGAAGAGAGTTGAGTTCTTTGCTCTCATGGAGAAGCTCCGTAGGAAATGAAATACAAAAATTCCACTGGGCTACTCTGCCCTTGCTGGGGTTTCCTGTGGAGGTGGGGAGTTCTGGGCATGATCAGACTAGCCTTCTAAAACATTCTGTATGACTATGAATTATTCTTCCTTTGGCTGTTTTTAGAAAATTCAATAAAACAAATGCATGAGTGACTGGGTTCAATATGTACACATCGTCTTCATGTTTCAGTGATGGGCTCATAGCCTGCCCAGCCCTGGGGTTTGGCATCGTAAAAGAACACAGACTTTGGACTCAGTCAGAATGGGGTCAAAAGGCAGAATTGCATCTACTTCCGGAATGAACTTGCAAAAATTGCTTTGCTGAGCCTCCATCTCTGGAAATGGCACCCTGATGAGGTTATGCAGGGTTTACAAGAATGCCTCAAAAGCCCCTGCCCCCCACCAAAAAAAAAATGAGAGGCCAGGGAGATAGCTCAGTAGAATAAGCGCTTCCCTGGCAAGTGCAAGGGCCTGAGTTCAATCACGGGTTCCACAAAAACAATCAGTCAATCAGTCAGTACCATCAATGTTCATGTATAGGCATTAAAAATTAATCAACGAAGTGGAAACATAGTAAACGCTTCCCTGGCAAGTGCAAAGACCTGAGTTCAATCCCTGGTTCCGGAAAAAAAAAAAAAAAAAAAAGCGGGGGAGATCCCTGCCCCAGTATCAGGCAATGGTGGGGACAGGCAGCCTAACAGCAGTGAAGATAAATTACGAAAATAGGTTTTCTTTTATTTAAATCTAGGAAACACTTACCTGAAAGTGCTTCTTACTACAAAGAGAAAGAAAAAGAAAAATTAATATCCAGCAACACCACTAAAAATCTCACAAAATTCCACCCCCCCAACACAGTAATGGGGAGCAAATCCAGTAGTGTTCTACCACTGAGCTTCTTCCCCAGCCCTTTTTTTTTTTTTCCCCTTCCTTTTTTTTGCAGAACCAGTGATTGAACTCAGGCCCTTGTCACTGCCAGGGAAGCACTTATTCTACTGAGCCATCTCCCCGGCCTTCCCAGCCCTTTTTAAATGTTTTAAGTTTGAGACAGTGTTTTTGTAAGTCGCCCAGGCTAAGCTTAAAACTTGAGATCCTCTTGCCTCACTCTCCCAAGTATTCTAGTATTACAGGTATGCATCACCATGCTGAGCACAGGCTAACTTTGAACTCACTACGTAGCCCAGGCTGGCCTCAAACTTGTGGCGATCCTCCAGCCTCAGCCTCCCGAGTGTTGGGATTTCAATTGCGCACCACCACACCCGGCTCTTTTTCCATGTTCTGACTGAATGAAGATTCTATAGGATAGGACTGCATGGCAGGAATGAATATAGCAGTGGCCTCACGCCCCACCCACACCTTTCTAAGAAACCTGAAAGAAAAACAGGGACCCAAGAAGCCCTCACCTTTCCAGCAGAACACAGGACTATAATACAACACAAGCCCTGAGATAATGGCCAGTCCCAACAGCAGGAGGCTGACGATGGTTCCTACAATGCCACCAATGTTCACAGGCTCTGTAATGACAAATCACATCACCGAGTCTTCCATGTAACACATGCACAACTAGGAGGGCAAGCTCCCCCTTGAGGTCCAGTTCTCGGCTTATGAGTTTAAGCATAACCTAGAAGTTTTCCATAATGCAAGTAAGCACAATGTAACTCATTTTATCACTTTGGCAAGTTTGTGGGGATCAAATAAAGCTTCTGATGTGAAAGACCCTGGAAAATTCCAGTCTCTGCACTGAGTAGGGGAGGTAGCTGAGTAGTAGAGAGATTGTCTTGTATCTGTGATGCCCAGGGATCAATCCCCACCACAAGACAAAATAGCCCTCCAGACTGGCTTCTGTAGCTGTTGTTGTTCTATTCTATTTTGTTTGTTTTTTTATTTATTTATTTTTTAAAACCATCTTGTCACGTTCTTCAAATTGGACCTGATCTCACCGTGTACCCCAAGTTGACTTTATACTTGGAATCCTCCTGCATCAGTAGTCTCTCCAGTGGGTGGGGGTTACAGTCACACACCATCACACCCAGATTCAAGACTGTTTGGTTTTTGCCTCTTGACTTACTGCAGGTTGAATCTAGTCTTTGCTTCTTTTTTGTTTTCTTTTTAAGCAGGACAGGGTCTCATGACGTCACTAAATTGCCCAGGCTGGGCTTAAAGTTAGGATCCTCCTGCCTCAGCCCCACAGGGTGCTAGGATTACAGGCATATGCTACCACACCCAAGACCATGGTAAGAATGTGTCAGCAGTGTCATGGTAGAAAGAGGATTAATAGGACAAATACAATGCATGCAGGCTCTCATGGGTAAGAAACTTGATACAGGACAGGTTAGTGAGTGAAGGAAATATCATTTGAAAAATGGTCCTGGAGGACAAAATAATTGGGGCCAGGGAGATGGCTCAGTAGAATAATTGCTTCCCTGGCAAGCGCAAGGGTTTGAGTTCAATCTCTGGTTCCGCCAAAAAGGAAAAAAAAAAAAAAAAAAAGAATAATACTTTACCGTACCTCTTATCATTTATAAAAATCAATTCTATGTTAATAAAAGACAACTACCAAAGTCAAAATACTGAAAGTGTTAGGAGACAGTATCTATGACTCTGGAATAGGAAAACTTTTGTTGTTACTGTCAGCTGGTTGGTTTGAGGCAGGGTGTCACTATACAGTTCAGGCGGCCTCCTCAGATCGCTGAGTAGATGTTCTCATTTTAATGTAGTTGATTTTTTGAGGCATTTTTTTTTTATATCACTAGCAATTCCTTTTGTGGCACTAGGGACTGAACTCAGGATTTTTGTACTGAGTTAGAACTATACCCCTAGCCCTTTTGTTTTGCTTTGTTGTTTGAGGTAGGGTCCTGCTAAACTGCCCAGGTGGAATTTGAGCTTGTGATGCTCTTACCTTGGGCTCCCAAATGCTGGATTCTAAGTATGTGACACCACATTCTGCTATCAGTAGTGACTTTTATTTTAGGAAATCAAAGCAGAAAAGACAACAAACTAATAGGGAGCCATACTTATGACATGTAAACACGAACAAGGAATTAGTATGAGGAATTTCTAAAGAATTCTTAGACCTCTACTGAAAAGCAGAAAATGTCAGACAAAAATATATATTTCCCAAAAGGAAAAAAAACAAATACTAAATAAACCTAAGAATGGTGGGGCTAGAGAGATAGCTCAGCAGCTCAGCAGCATAACTGCCTGCCTGGCAAGCACAAGGTCCAGACTTTGATCCCCAGTACCACACACATACTACACACACACACACACACACACACACACACACACACACAGTGGTGTTCAAACCAGGTGTGGTGGTGCATATCTGTACTTGAGAGGCTGAGGCAGAAAGACTGCCATAAGTTTGAGGCCATCCTGGGCTACATAGGTGAGCTCAAGGCCAGCCTGTACTGCATAGTAAAACCCTGTCTCAAAAAAAAAAAAAAAAATGTTCAAAACCATGCCAGCAATCAAACTCAACTTAGAACTAGATTAATTTTTGGTTTTTTGTTTGTTTTGAGACAAAGTCTTGCTATGTGTTCAGGCTGGCCTTGAACTTACTACGTAGAACAGGCTGGCTTCAAATTCACTGTGATCTTCCTGCCTCAACCTCCTAAATGTTGGGATTATAGGCATGGGCTACCACACCAGCATAGAACCACACTAAGTTCCTTTCTTCACATACTAGATGGGCAAAATTAGAAAGCCTTCTGGCAAAATGTGGCAAAAATAAATCACCACTCATATATTGTCCAGAATAAAAATAATTTAGTATTATCTCATCAAGATTAAAATGCAGGGGCCACAGAGATGGCTCAGTGGAATAAGGACTTCCCTGGCAAGTGCAAGGGCCTGAGTTCAATCCCTGGTTCTGCCAAAAAAAAAAAGATTAAAATGCACATGCTTCATAATCCTTGTACATATGCTAGAGATAGATTTGTCTGGGTACCTGGTACACACATACATAAGCAGCTGAGTAAAAGATGTCCACAGCAATGCTGTGTCTCATAACAACAACAACAACAACAACAACAACAACAACAACAACAACAACGAGAAACAACACAAACATCCATGAGCAGGAAAATGAATAACCTAATTGTGGAAAGATGACACATTGGAGAACTACACAGCAGTAAAGAGGGATGCGGTATAATGACAACCATCGGCATCAATAAATCCAAGAAACAAAACATGGAGTGAAACAGGTAAGTCACGAAACACTGTGTACGTGGGTAACAATTTTCTTTTTCAGAAAAATTAGAGGAGTTTTAGGTTCATAACAAACTTGAGCAGAAAGCAGAGGTCCTGTGTCTCCCCCAGCACATGGCCGGCCACCCTCATGGCCGGTACCTTTGTCACCATCAGGTAACCTACACCAACACATCACAGTTCACAGCAGAGGCCATCGTTGGCATTCTGCGTTCTGTAGGTTTAGACAAATAGACAGTGATGGGCAAGTGTCCATGACACAGAAGGTGTCCACAACCCTGAAAATCTTCCTTGCTCTTTTCAACTTCCTTATCCTCCACAATGCCTGGCACCCACTGATCTACCTCCATGGTTTCACATGATGTGCAGCCATGGTGACTGGAAATACATAGAAATTAATTATTATATAGGAGTATACACTATTATCATTCAGGTCTTTGTATTTCAATCAGATTTTTACTGGTACATTTTAAGTATATACAATGATCACATTCAGCATAGTGCATTAGATCTTTTTTTTTTTTGGTGGAGCTGGAGATTGAACACAGGCCCTTGCGATTGCCAGGGAAGCATTTATTCTACTGAGCCATCTCCCCGGCCCATTGCATTAGATCTTAAATGCACCTAAAAGTTCAAGTGTTGAAGACTTGGTTCCCAGGTGACTAGAAGGCAGTGGAAACATTAGGAGGTAAGGCCAAATATAAATCAAGGACCATTTTGTATCTGTATATACAAAATAGTTAAGATATGCAGCTACTTTCTCTTAATTCAATGAGAAGAAAGATTTATACCAATAGTGTTTGAACAGGATATCATGTCTGCATCTTATACCATGAATAACTACTACGAAGACAACAATATGCAATGTATTAATTATTGTAACTGTCCTACTAACCTGTTTTGAAACTGTCTCTTTGCTATTTGTTTCTCAATTTAGAAAACAAGGAGGTAAGGCCTAGCTAGAGGAAGTGAGGTCATAGGGTGCGTGCCCTGAAAGGTCATGTCAGGAGTCAGCCCCTTCTTCTCATTGCTGTGTGGCCATTATGCTATCGGCAGCTTTGCCTCACCAAAGGCTTCTTGCCATCTATGTTCACCAATGGCCCAAAGACAGACCTCATGATTACAAGCTGAAACCTCTGACGCCATACACCTTTCCTTCTTTAACTTATATATCTCAAGTAGTTTGTCACAGTAACGGAGAGTTGTCTACGCAGGCATTTACACAGTGAAGTCTTTTTAAAAAATAAAATAAAACAAGAAACTCTGGGTAGTAGTTACGTTTTTTTGTTTTTTTGTTTTTTTGTTTTTTTTTTTTTTTTTTTTAGCCGTACTGGGGATTGAACTCAGGACCCAGCACTTGCCAGGCAAGCATTTATTCTACTGAGCTATCTCCCCAGGTCCAAAAGGGTTTTTGTTTTGGTCTTTTTTAAGTAGTTACCTTTGGTGAGAGGACCAGGAGGAGACTGGGAAGGAGATTTCATGTACAATTGGAGGTGAAATATGCGATTCCTGATGAAATTGGGATTTCAGAGGAATAATAATTTTTTTAGCATATGTATGTTGTATACACTATTTGGGACATAGCGATACTTCTAAAAAAATCTTTATCTATATCTGGCTACACTACACTCAGGTCACTTCATCAGTCTCAGCACTGCCTGCATCTTCAGCAGCACATTATTCTTTTGGGTGTGTATTGTACTATTTGTGTGTCCCAACTCATTGACGCTACACATATATTTTTCAGTGTGTAAGATACACTATATCATTTTTTTGTCTCCCATGCAAATGTTAGCGCTTTCAGGATTGGAGAGTACTGTTTTCTAGATACCCTGTTGAGCCACAGATAAGCACACTTGTAATCTACCAGTTGGCAAAGGTCGGTGTGGGGCACCAGGCCATCCCCACACTGCTGCCAGGGCCCCTGAAGCTCTCAGCCCTCCTCCGTTCCCTCACTCACCTTTCACATCCAGCCAGATGTCCACTTTTCTCACCCCCACGGGGTTCTCAGCCCGGCAGACATAATAGCCTTCGTCCAGGTCCTGGGAGCAGTTGCGAATTGTGAGGGTAGAGTTCTGGCCATCCTGGGCAATGACGTAGTGGCTGTTGGGCTGGATGACCACTTCGGGCTGGCTCAGGTTCCTCAGCCACTGGATCTTGGCAGGGGGGTTGGCTTCAGATACCTGGCAGGTGAGCGTCACGTTGCCCCCTACAAAGCAAGTCTTCATGGGCTCAGAGAAAGGGAAGGGGGTCCCTGGTGAACAGAAGAAGGTTAAAAAAATGTTTAGGGAAATACAAACCATGGCCTGAGATCTTTAAGAATATGATTTCCTTCCTGGCAAAGCAACTCCAAGAATTTCTGTACTATAGCTGGTCCTACAGAATAAATGCTATCCCTTATTGAACATGTACTATGTGCTGGGTCTTTTACTGTACTAACCCAACTCACTCTCACAACAACCCTGTGGGTATCCTCATTTACAGAGAGAAAATTGAGGCACAGAGGAACTTAAGCAACTTGCTCAAAGTCACACAACCAAGCAAGGTATGTAGCTAGACTTAGAGTAAACACCTGTCCCACTTTACCCAAGTTCGAACACTCCCCGAGATGTGGAGCTTCTCAGGACTAAAGCCAGGAAAATTCAGACCAAAGTAGAATAAACAGGTTTTTCAGGGTAAAAGAGAACTCCATCACTCAGACCTTATAACCCATAATCTTACATCTATGCTACTAGCATCATTAGAAATAACCACACTGATTATGGACACATTGTCCAGCAAGGTGTTCCAGGGGACAGCAGGGCATCTACGTTGGCTCCCTACTGCTGTGACAAATTACTATACACTTAGTGACTTAAGACAATAAATGTATGCACCTATGTTCCAGAGGTCAGGAGTGAGAATGATCTTCCAGGACTAAACTCAAGCCCTGGCTGGGCTGGTTCCCTCTGGACGCTCTGGGGGTCTGATTAGAGCAGAACACAGATAGCTACGAAGGCCACCGCTGCATGAGACGCCTTTCCTCAAAATGTACACCCTCTGAGCAGGGTAGTAGATTCATCTGGGGGGATTTATGGAGTATATACTTCAGCATCTGAGGGACACAGTGGCTAACAGTTCCTTCCTGGGACAGTGAAACCTGCTCTGCCTGGTAGCTGTTCCAAAGGAGAATCTAGGTTTTCACAGGTGGCATTTTGGGAAGAGGAAAAGAAGTCAGGCTGAGGAGACAGGAATAGGCTCTCTCTCTCTCTCTCTCTCTCTCTCTCTCTCTCTCTCTCTCCCACCCTCCCTCCCCTCCCCCCTTCCTTCTCTCTGTCTCTCTTTTTTTTAATTCATTTTATTGAGAAACAAATAGCAATGAGATACCTGTTCCTTATTATGCCTAAGATGTTTGAAATGCAGTGAGATAGTGAGGTTAAGCTTGATAGCCTAAATGGTTTGATAATAACAATAAGCTTTTCTTCTGGATGGTTAACAACCTAAATTTGCAGACCAAAATTAGAGAAAAAG
>NW_004524655.1:3849805-3854867 GCF_000260255.1 Octodon degus
TACTTCTGATTTGATTTGAAACTGTCTCATTGCTGTTTATCAATAAAACTTTGAAAAAAAAAGAAAACACTATCATAGTTTCTCAAAAATAAATTTAAACATATAATTACAAAAAAAAGAAAATAGCAAAGAGACAGTTTCAAAACCGATTAGTAGGACAATCTCAATAATTAGTACATCGCATATTGTTGTCTTCATAGCGGTTATTCATAGTACAAGATGCAGACATGATATCCTGTCCAAACCCTATTAGTACAAATCTTTCTTCTCAATGAATTAAGAGAAAGTAGCTGTATATCTATCCTATTTTGTATATACAGATACAAAATCGCTTGTCTGTCTGTCTCTGTCTCTGTCGTTGTCTCTGTCTCTGTCTCTCTCGGTCAGATGAACAGAAGAGAACCTCTCCTCCCTCCCAAGTCTTCTTCGGACACTCACACGGGAGCCCTGCTTTGGGGACCAACCATCAAGTTCCTTTCACGATGCCAAATCACACTTTCCCTCTCCATGGTTAACTCCAGTTTCCGCTGGGGCCATGAAGCCAGCAGTAATAACAAACCTTATCCCTGTATACAATCCTTATCCCTATATATTTTGGAACTCCCAAACCAAAATTTCAGAACAGCTCCCCCTGGTAGCCCTTCCTCAGGCCCAAAACAAATGCCATGGATATGACTAGCCTTCTGCCAAACAGACCATGAGTTCCTCAAGAAGCTGGGGCACCCTCAATCTGGCCAGGGTGACACCTATGCAGAGACCTTGGCACAGTGGTAGTCCCAGCTACTTTTTTTTTTTTGGAGACAAGAGTCAGGCTATTTAGTTCGGGCTATCTATGAACTCACAGTGATTTGTCCACCTCAGTTTCCGGAGGATCGGGATTACAGCCGTGTGCCCCACACCTAGCTAGTGAACTATTACTGTTTTAATCCTCTAAATTGGGATGCAAACCGGTAAGTCTAATGCGTGGATGAAGCTCGTCCATCCTGTTCATTGCTCCGTCTTCAGATTCTAGTAACTGTACCTGGTGCGCGGCGGATACTCAATTAATATTTTTCCAGTACTTCATGCTTCAGCTAGAGCCAAGAATCTTAGCAAGGCATCTTTAAAGTTTGGAAGAAGTAATAAAGGGGAGGGATTCGGTTCACTCTGACGCACTGGGGCTTCCTTTCCGGAACTACTTTCTAAGTATCCTCACAGAGGAGAGGAAGGCCGGCAAACCCCAACACGGGACAAAAGGGCGCGGACTCACGAATCTGCACCACGCAGCTGGCTCCCGACTCCGGCCCCACGATGTGGCTCCCGACGCATTTGAACTTCTTGCCATCCCCAAGTTGGGACCGGTTCAGCATTTCCACCCCCAGCTTTGATGTCCCCAGAATCGCCCCTCCTGGCTCTTCTGTCCACAGGAAGTTAGGGTCAGGGTATCCCCCATCCCAGCGACAGGTGAGCTGCAGTGCCGAGGAGGATCCCGAAGACATCTCTGCCGAGCACTGCGGAGGCGACGGTGGGGGCGCTGCAAAACACCAGCAGGGAACAAGGGCTCAATGGCAGGCTCAGATCAGCAGATCAGACCAGGCTGGCACGAACCTTTAGAGGACTCAGGGCTGCGAGAGGCACCCAGGGCAGGAGTCTCCTGCACACAGCTCCTAGCATAGAGGAGATGTGTCAGGTGTCTTCTGCCGGATCTCTTAGGAAAGGCTCTCCTCTACCTCCCATTTCTCTCCTGCTGTGCATGGCTATTTAGCTGAAAATTGCAGATGTAGCTTCCCTACCACACTACCCACATTTCAGTGCCCAGGAGGCCCTCAGCCGCTGTGTTAGGCCACGCAGACGGCGCTGGTCCTAGAATCTGTGAGTGGCTGCCTCTGGCCGAGTGCAAATGAAGGCCATGGAGTTAGGAGATAGGGGGACATGCATCCCACCACCAAACACACCTAGTATCTTATGTACATTTCTTATGCACGTTTGTATACTTTGTTACACAAACAGAAATAAACTGGGCAGTACTCAGGAGACTGAGCCAGGAGTAGCACTGTGAGATGGAGGCCATCCTGAACTACACAGTGAGTTCAAGGCCAGCCTGAACTAAAGCAAGACCCTGTCTCAATAAAAATAAACAAGAAATAAATTTGCGCCTGGTGTGGTGGAGCATGCCCAGCTGGGTTATGTAGAAAGATCCTGTCTTTAAAAAAACTAAAAAGAAGGGCCGGTGAGATAGCTCAGTGGACTAAGGGCTTGCTTAGGCAAGCGCAGGGGCCACGGTTCAAATCCTGGCACCACATGCTGCATCAGCCCTGCCCCTGGGCACGCTGAGCCAGAGCAATAGTCTGGGCATGGTGGTATACGCCTGCAATCCCAGCACTAGGGAGGCAGAAAACAGGAGAATCACTACAAGTTCGAGGTATAGTAAAACACTGAACACACACACACACACACACACACACACACACAAAAGAAAGAAGCTTGTATTTTACATGAATGGGTGTATATGTAACATTAACAAGCAAAATTACTGGAAAAAATACCAAAAAGAAAACCATTGTTAGAATGATTATTGTCTTCTTTAAGCTCATCTGTCATTTCCTACCAGCACATGTCACTTTATGTGCTATAAATGTCACTTATGTTAAACAACACAGAGGCTCATAAAGGCTCTGAATAACATACAAATTAGACAAAGTGTCATTAACCTGCCCACTCACTCCTAGCTCCCATGTTCCCTTTCATTAGCACAGATTATGAGTGTACTCTGCACTTCTGCCGGGGTTTTGTAGCCAAGATATTTGCATACAGGAGTGTTTGCAATCAGAGTGCTTGGTTAGTGTTTCCCCACCCCCAAAATAAAAGTCCTGGACAGCCTCACCAGCTTTCTGAAAAACATGGCTATGGATGGGTGAATGGATAAATAAATGGCGGTGTGTCCACACCGTGGACGGTTACTCAGCCATGTAAAGAAAAGCAGCACTGAGGCCCGGGAGATGGCTCAGTAGAATAAGTGTTTCCCTGGCAAGAGCAAGGGCCTGAGTTCAATCCCTGGTTCCGCAAAAAAAAAAAAAAAAGTACTGACATCTGGAACAATGCAGCTTATAGGGACACTCCTGCAGCCCTCGAGCACACTATGCGAAATGAAAGAATCCAGATCCAGAAGGCCAGGTACTGTCACGATCCATTCACAGGAAGTACCCAGAACAGATCAGCCCGCAGAAGTGGAACACATGTCTGTTTGTCGGGGCCAAGGAAGAAGAGAAGGTGGGCATGGCTGCTCTGTCGCTGGGAGTTTCCACTGGAGATGACAACCAACGAAACTGTTTTGAAATTTGCTGTAAGTGGCATCTGGAATGTCCCCCAGAGAGGCCCTGTGAGTCTGGTGCATCGGGGTGCGATCAGGAGGCGGTAGGAACTAAGAGGTGGGGTCCTGCCCTTGAAGGAGGTTGGGGGAACCCCCCACCCCTTCCTCTTCCTGTACCTGTATGGTAGCCACCCTTGAAATGAACAGGCCTCCCTGACCATTCACTCCCTCCACCACGTCCTGTCCACCACAGGCCCAAAGCCCCGGTTAGCACGGCCATGAACTGAAAACCCCAAAGCCGTGAGTCTCAACTAACTACTAGGTAGAGGTGGCAGCTGCACAGTATGGTGGATGCACTAAATGCCAATAAATTGTATGTTCACTTTTTTTTTTTTTTTTTTTTTTTTTTTTTGCTATTGTTTTCCATGGTACTGGGAACCCAAGGCCTTTACCTTGTGCTACAGTCCCAGCCCTTTTTATTTATTATTTTGAAACAGTCTTGCTAAGTTTCTCAGGCTGGACTCGAACCTGCCATCCTCCTGCCTCAGGCTCCCAGAATCCTGGGCTTACAGGCACGTGCCACCACGCTCAGTTTCATCTCTATTTTTAAAAAATGAAAAAAGACCAGATGGGGCTCATTATTTGTTTCCCTCTATGGCTCACAGGGACTCTCCGGCTGCCTGGTTGGGCGCAAGCTTCCAGAGGGGGTGACTGGCTGTGTGACCCAGAGCTTAGCCTGTGTTCAATGCAGGCAGTGCCTCTGGGGGCACAAGAGGCGTGCACACACGTGCGCCACGGAGGGGGAGGGGCGGGGGCACGGGGAGGCAGGGAGCGCTTCTTACGCACAGTAGACCAGGAGCTCGGTGATCACCTTGCGCTGCCTCCCGCTCAGCGTGCTGGTGGCCAGGCAGGTGTAGTTCCCTTGAAGGTTTTGCGACATCAATAGCAGCGTGAAGCAGTTGACCGTCAAGTTGCTTCCGAAGGACTCGGGCCTGGAATGGCCTTGGAACCACCACTCGACCACAGGCGGGGGCTGTGCGCTGCTGCGGCAGCTGAAGTCGACCTGGGAGCCCTTGACCACGTAGAGGGTGCCATTGGCCAGTGTGCCGGCGGCTGAGATGTTGACCTCCACGTGGTCAGGGCCACCTGGAACGACAGGGGATGATGGGGCGGCGTGAGTTACTTGTGAATTCGCCTGAGCGCCTGACCAGTTCCAGTAGAAAGCGGATGGGTCAGGAAGCAGCCAGCAAGGAGGGCAGCAGCTCTCAGACACTACAAGTGCCACACAAAGGACTCTGACGCATCTCACTTGCACCCTAGTGTCCTATGAGATTAATCGGGCAGTTGCTCTTCATAAAATGAGAAAAGTAAAAACTCCTTCTTTTTAAAAACACCACAGGGCCGGTTAGATGTCTCAGTGGAACAAGCGCTTCCCTGGAAAGCGCAAGGGCCTGAGTTCAATCCCCAGTTCCGCAAAAAAAAAAAAAAAAAAAAAAAAAAAACAGAGCCAAGGTGGAGGAACACGCCACAACCCCACAACTTGGAGGCTGAGGCAGGAGGATCACAAGTTCAAGCCTACTTTGGATAATGTAGTGACTTAGTGAGACCTTATCTCCAAATGAGGTTTGTTTGTTTGTTTGTTTGTTTGTTTTAGGGAAGGGTCTACAGGGTGTCCAGAGTCTCAGTACTAGATCAGACTCACAGTGATCCACCTGTTTACAGCCTCCCAAGAGCTGGGACTACAAGCATGCGCCACCACGCCCAGTCTAAGGT
>NW_004524655.1:3855063-3857566 GCF_000260255.1 Octodon degus
GGGGGGGGGGACAACAAACCTGGGTCCAACCCCCAGTGCTGCAAGGACAAAAACAAACATAAATAAAACCACCACGTAGTAGAAAATAGGTCTGGGCAGAACAGACCAACAGTAAACCTGAGCCGGGTATCCTGTTCAGGCCTGCTTGCTACAAGGTCAGCCCTCGGCGGCATTTGGGAACATAAATTTCCACAATCTTAGAATGGACTACAGTGGCTCACTGTCCCTCATGAACTGCTGCTGCACACCTTCCCTTTCAGGGAATCTGGGATTTTGGTCAGTAGTAGACAGATCAGCTCCCAGTTAAAACCACCACAAAGACCACAGGCTCTGAACTCTTACAACTGTCCCTGGCAGACCTCCGCCATTTGTAGCCCTGCTTCTTGCTGGGATCTGCCAAGGTCCTGTGAAATCCTAGGAGACTGACTTCTGCAAGTTCCTGCTTTGCTTCCCCCAACTTGATCGCTTATGCCTGTTCCCTTTGCTGACCTTGTTATTGCTGTAATGAACGGTGACACCTGCTACAGTCTGCGAGCACACATGGGACCCCCCAGGTAACACACAGGTGGATTAAGACATAGTGTGCTTAAGTGTAATTACAGGAAAAGTCACTCTGTTGTTAATCCCCTCAGAATACCCTCCCTCACTTCAAGCACACTTGTCCGACTGCCTGTTACACCTTCGGAAGCAGCTCTGGCAGTCCCTTTTCATGAGTGTCTTTACAAGTTGTGATCAAAAATACAGTGAATGCTACTTGTGTCATGCAACACAAAAGGAGGGGGTCACCCTAAAAACATCACTGTGTCGTCAGCCTGTTCACAAGATCTGGCATCTATGGGCTTCTGGCTCTTCATCAAAGTCAAAATGACTATGAAGGGTAAATGTTTTGTTACCAATTCAGGACACCAAAGGAACCACAATAGCACAACTAAATTCACCACTCATGGAAGACTTCCAGAACTGCTTCAAAAAGCAGCAAGGATAATGGGATACATGTCTGAAGCAAGGGGGAGTGTTTCCCGGAGGATTAATGGCAACGTCTTTTACTGTAATATATTCTTTCAAAGAATTTATTTATTTATTTATTTTTAATTTTTTTGGCAGAACGGGGGATTGAACTCAGGCCCTTGCGCTTGCCAGGGAAGTGCTTATCCCACTGGGCCATCTCCCCAGCCCCTTCTTTCAAAGAATTTAAACATTTGATTTTTTTTAATCACGCCATATATCATAATGAAAAATAAGAACTATTAGTTCCAATCCTAACTCTGGACTCCACTTACTAGCCGTGCAGCACTGGGCAACTTATCTCCTGTTAGCTTCCACTTCCTCATCTGTAAAATGGGCATGATAACAGAATCTATTTTGTGGAGCTAGTAGGCAAGTAAGAGTTCAGTGGAACACCAAGAAAACTGCCTGGCATGTTGGAAGTACTCGATCGACTGCTTTACCTTATCTTGGTTCTCCTCACCTAGCTAGCTAGCTAGCTAGCTTTCCTTTTCTTTTTTTGAGACAGGATCTCGCTATACAGTTCAGGCTGGCCTTGAACTCACTATATATAGCCCAGGCTGACCTTCAAATTCCCCGAGATCCTCCTGCCTCAGCCATCCAAGTGCTGAGATTACAGGGATGCACCCCCATGCCTGGCTTCTCCTCACATTTATTTTTTTTTTGTCTCCTGAAGTACCCCCCACTGTTGGCACCACAGCACCCAAGGTGTCATCTCCCCTTTGATGAAAACATCTATCTGGGAATGTACTTCAGCGGTAGAACACATGCTTAGCATGAGCGAGGTCCTGGGCTCAATCCCTGGCATGCATGTGCGTGTGCGCGCGTGCACACACACACACACCACAATGTCCTACAAATACATACATCTAGTTATCTGTCAATTGAAAAACATTTTCATCCAAGTGTAGGGGGGTCACACCTGGAATCCTAGCACTCAGGAAACTGAGACAGAAGGATCATGAGTTTGGGGTCAGCTTGGGCTGTTTAGTGAGTTCAAGGTCAGCCTGCACTATACAACTAGCCAGACCCTGTCTGACAAAGAAAAATTAAGACTATATCTAGCAGCTGCTAAAACTCCAGTAACTCCTTGTGCTACCTCCCCCAGAGACTTCCTCTTTTAGAAAGAAGAATCTCAGAAGGGCAGTGCTTTGCCAAAAAAATAAATCTATGGCTGCAGAATTTTGAACAGAAATAGGCCAGTTTAAAAAAAAAAAATTGTGGAAGGAGAAGGCTTTCCCATACAAGGCCCTCAAAACAAGTATGTATTTCACCTGTAACCAACCCATAACTGTATACATTGCAGGTTTCAGCCAAGCATGGTAGAACACACACTAGCACTGTGAGAGACTGAGGCAGGAGGATCCCAAGTTTGAGCCCAGCTTGGGCCACTTAGTAAGAGACTCTATCTCAAAAGTTTGAAAAATTTTGGGGCTGGTGAGATGGCTCAGTGGTCTAAAGCACCTACTTAGAACAAGCTTAGCAAAGCACAGGGACC
>NW_004524655.1:3858383-3863380 GCF_000260255.1 Octodon degus
ACACATGAGGTAAGCTATTCCACCAATGAGATATACATTCAGTTCTTTTAGTGTTTTATTTTGAGAGAAGGTTTGCTGAACTCTATGCAGGACTCAAACCGGAGATTCTGCTTGTGCTGGGATTACACATGTGCGCCATCACATGCAGCTGGGATGACTTCTTGCCCGAAGCCGATCCCACACTTCTGATCCCATGGGGTTCTTTCTTTACCTTAGTTTACTACAGAGGAGGAGAATTCCCTCTCCCACATGCTCAGGACCAGCAGTGTTTTCGATTTGGGCGGTTTCAGATTGTAAAACATCTGCATAGACTTGCCTGGTGGAGCCACGTCTCTGATCTGAGAATCAGACGCTGTGCCCCTGGGCTCTGAGGTTTCGGAGCATTTTCAGTTTCAGATTTTTTAGATAAAGGATGCTTAATCTGGACCAGCTTCCCTCCCTCCCAGATTTCTCACCACCACTATTCCTAAATAGATATCACCAACCCTTTTGTAGTCACAGAGCAATGACAGCAACCATTCTGAGAGACATGCTAATGAGAGAAAAAATAAAAATAAAAATGGGGCATTTAGGGCCAGCCAAATAGTTCAGTGGATTAAAGCGCCTGCAAGCAGGGGGGCAGGGGGCGGAGTTTGATCCCCAGGTCTGCAGTGCCGGCCCTGCCCCCGGGGCACGCTGAGAGGGCGACTAAGAGTGGGCTCTGGTGGTGCGCACCTGTAATGCTAAAAGAGAAAAAAATGTTAAAATTTTGAAATAGGGTCTTGCCAAGCTGCCTAGGCTAGACTTGAACTTGTGATTCGCTTGCCTCAACCTCTCAGGGCGGTGGATTACAGACAAATGCCATCATGCTCAGCTCAGACCTACAGTTCTTGGTGGGACAAGAGAGGGAAAACTTAAGAAGACCATTTTGAGATCACTATTACAAACAAAAGTGACACTCTTAGTGCCTCCCCAGCTCCCTGGTGACCACGGGTCTTACCCCTAACGCCCAAAACCAGAGGTCTTCAACTTTTTCTAAGCATCCACCTCTGGTTTCCACCCTCACTAATCAATATTTGTGCATGAATCACCCCATCTTCGGACAGGAGGCCAAAATTTCCCCTTGTGTAACTGTGGTGGTTGAGTGTGTCAATTTGAGAAGTTTAGTTAAGAAAAGATTAACTAAATCAGGAATTCCACACCCTAGGGTGGGGGGGGACCTGCCCTAAGGCCGCCCCTCGTCTGGATGATAGAAAGGAGAAACAAAGAAAGACAGAAGGATGGGTTTTCTCCTGTAGTGCTCCACCTAGTCTTTCGCCTTCACCTAAGACGCCATCTCCTGGCTCCCAGCACAGACTCCCCCGCTTCTGGTGTAAACCATTCAGCCTGCTGATGCAGACTCACCAGGGACCCTGCAGTGAACGCTAGACCTAGGACTGAATTCTTCAGTCTCCAGTGGGCATGCGCCTTCCGCTTGCTTCCTCCTGCAGCTCTGTGGTTGGCTACTGGGAGCCCATCTTGTAAATTCTCCTACATTTGTATGTTTTTTATTTTATTTTTTTTTTTAACGTATTTAGTACAGGGCCTACAGGGTTTCACTACACAGGTTGGACTCGTAGTGATCCTCCTGTTTTCAGCCTCCCGAGTGCTGGGATTACAGGTACGTGATACTACCCCCAGTCTCAATGGCAGCAAGGCACAGCAGGGATTGAACCCAGTCCCTTGAGTCTGTCTAAGCAGGCCGCTTTAATCCACTGAGCTATCTGGCCGGCCCTCTACCTTTGTACATCTTGTGTTTTATCTGTGTCTCTGGTGAAACACTGCCTGATACAGGTACCAACACTCCCTTTCCCTCAGGCTCTATGTTCTGATAAGGCTGAGAAGGATCCAACAGAGAGGAGCACTCTGTGTCATGCAGGATCTATCTTTCTTGAAACTCCCCTTCTGGGAAGTCAGGCCCGAGAGCCACTTCACTGCCTAGACAGGAACCCTCCCCAGCTGAATCCAAAGGATTGATAAGAACCAGCTTCGGCTTCCTCACTGCCCATGTGCCACCTAACTCACGTGTTCTCTGAGCCCTTGGCGGCGGGAGAAGACCAGACAGTGACAGCCTCGAATCTTGCAGTCTCCCTGGGGTCTTCCTTGGGCTGATCTTTGCATGATCACTCATTCCCCAAAGGCATACTGAACAACACGGCACAGAAGGACAGCGTCTACCAGGACATGCTCAGATCTGTGCCATCACCTCCACGCTCCACCCTCCCTGCAGGTGAACACACAGCTGACTTGACTCACAGCCACTCCAGGGGGAGGAGGACAGGACGGCTGAGCTAATGAGGTCAACGGACCTGGAAGCGAGACCTGCTGTGTGCCAGGGACCTTCTGCACTCCTAGGAGCAGATTCCAATTCCAGGGGCCACAGTGTTCAACACCACCTTTATTTTTTAACTAGCTTTTATTGGCAGTACTGGAGAATGAATCCAGGGCCTTTGCACTAAGCTTTATCCCCAGCCCTTTTTAGTGTTTCTTTTTGAGACACTGTCCCATTAAGTTGCTAAACTGCCCTGTCTGGGCTCAGACACTGAGATCCTCCTACCTAGGTCTCCCAAGGTGTTGCATTTACAGGCATGTGCCACTATGCATGGCTATCCCCACCTTTATTATTATTATTTTTTTAATGTATTTTGTGCAGGGTCTCACTGACTTCATGTCCAGCTCAGCATGCCCGGGGGCGGCACCAGCACAGCATGTTGTGCCAGGGATCAAACCCTGATCCCTGCCATTGCCTAAGCAGGCACTCAGTCTGCTGAGCTATCTCGCCAGCCCTTGATCTCCACCTTTGAATTTACATACAGCACTACAGATTCATTTGTCACAGAATGAATGATGAAATCCCACTGCAGATGCCCACTGCAGGAAAGTAAAACCTTTGCCAGTTTACAGAAAACCTTACTCTCTAAAGGCAGGGGTACCAAATGCTCACTGCTAAGCAGAGGTCCAGGTGGCACAAAGAACCCACCAGCCCTCACACAGGTGGCTTTGTGTCCCTGTCTCTTTGCACATTCAAGGCTACTGATTGATAAAAACCTGGCCCCCTCTCAGAATTTGTTTCCTCTTAGTTTCCAGAGCCACAAGAGATGTTTCTGAACTGTTGCTCTTAGGAGAAAGATATGTGTATGTGTATGTGCGTGTGCGTGTGTGTGTGTGTGTGTTTTTAATTTAATTTAGTTTTTATTTTTATTTTTTTGGTGGTACTGAGGATCAAACTCAGGACCTTGTGCTTGCCAAACAGGACTCTGTGCTTGCCAGGTAGGCGCTTATACCACTAGGCTATCTCCCCAGCCCTCTTAGAAGAAAGACAATATCAACCATGTCTGTGAGACGAAGGGAAGAGCAAAGCCAAGGCTCTGACCCAAGCAAGAGAAACTGACTGCTGGGAGCTTCAGCTGTGCTCACCCACCAGAACCCAGTCACCAGCATGACCAACGGATGGCAGTGAGAAGGGCCAGGCGCACAGTGTGCACCAGAAGTGCCACAAATCTGCAACTAGGTCCCACCACGACCTCGACCTCCGCAGATGATGTATGAGGTTGGAGAAGCACCGAGGACTTCCCCAAGGCCACAGAGATAACAGTAGGACCTAGACTGGGGATTCTGTCAGCCACTCGGCAATACCCCTGCACTCCCAGAAATGGCAGCTGGGGCAAGCCATATTCCCAGTGAGAGACAAGTTCCAGTGAGAGATGCTGAGCCCTTGTGGCTGCCACTGTCTGAGCAGCAGAGGGAGGCTCCTGATGCTCAGGGGGGTCTAGTATGTTGTCCCTTCCTCAAAAAGGAAAAAGGAATGAAATCCTCGAGGGCTGTCCATGACCCAAAGGCATGTGTGCCTGGTTTTCACAGATAAGCACTGCACTCATCAGGGACCCCAAGGTTATTTCCACATAAAGGACTTTCTGCTTCAAACCACACCACAGGAACTCAGTGCACAGATGGCCTGGCGTGGCCTCCCACGTCCCACAGGTCCTCCTGTCTCATGCATCACGCTCTTGCCACACTGGGCCTCTGCCCATCCACAGGCACATCTTCCCTGAGTGCTCCTTCTGCCTGGGCTGCTCTCTCCTCCCCTCTGTGCACCCCTGGCTCCTAGATTCACCCTAAATATCCCCACTGGCTAAGCATCCTTTATCCAGAATGACCAGGACAAAGGAAGTGTTTCCAATTTCAGATTTTTGTTTTGTTTTGTTTTAATATTTTCACAGACTTTATCATTTAAACATTCTTCTTCTTTTTTTTCTTTTTGGTGGCCGGCTCAGCCTGCCCTAGGCTGGCACTGCTTGTGGTGCCCAGGATCGAACCGCAGTTCCTGCACTTGCCTAAGCTTGCCTATACAGGCACTTTAGACTGCTGAGCTATCTCACCAGCACCTGACCATTCTTAAAGCAAAAGTTTGGGGCATTTTGGATTTGAGACTGTCAGATGAAAGGTGTCCAACCTATCCCTCCAAAAGCTGCCTTCTAGTTCCCTAGGCTAAAGTGTTTCCCAGGGGCACGAGACCCCACCTCAGCGCTCTGTGCCACACTTCCCACCCTGAGGTCTTCACTCACTTGTCTTGCATCTGTCTCCCCCCACCAGGCTGCCAGCTCCATAAGGAGCTATAGCCCGGTAGCTACAGCACTCTCTGGCATCGGGTGCCCAATAAATCTATATGGAATAAAGGAATGAGCCAATTTTTTTATCTCTGCGAAACGACATATCATGGGTACAGAACCAGGCTGTCCCTGTAAGCCTATGAGCAGCACACTTTCTGCACAAAAAGCCACAGGCAAATATGTCAGACTTTGGAGCCCACGTGACCCACATCTCAGCCATCACCTCTGCCACTGTAGCCACAAAGGCAGTTGTAGTTGCAGCATGTAAATGAATGAAGACAGCTACCTGCCAATAAAACCTTATGTATAGCACTGAAATTTGACTCGCGATTTATTTATTCTTCTATCGATGTTTTTTTCCAACTGTCT
>NW_004524655.1:3863840-3866466 GCF_000260255.1 Octodon degus
TTAAAAAAAATAATAATAAAAAAAAATAAAATGCTCGCTCAAGGTGGTATAAAACTTAGTGGTAGCTTTAGATCGGCATTCAAGCTGTTTGTGCCATATAATCAAATGGTATGAAGAAGGATGACATTAACAATAGCCTAAAAATAATAGCTGACATGCCCGGAGCCCTTTGAAACACTGCACACGCAGCTTCTAGTCTTCACCGCAATTCTACAAGGCAGGGATCCTTTTTATTCCCATTTTACAGATGAGGAAGCACAGGGGAAGTAGTCCCTCCGCTCATACGTGGCCATCCACCCCTCCCTCCGCCCACGCGCCTCCCCGTGGAGGCCGCATCCTGTCCAGGCTCTCGGCCTTTCGCCCGCCCCAGCCCCAGCCAGCCACTTACTGGCCACCTGCAGCCACACTGGGAACCACCGCGTCCCGTTCCGCAGCTCCTGGCAGGTATAGTTGCCTTCATCCTGCAGGCTCAGCACCTCGATGTGCAGGGAGCTGGCGTTGACCAGAGAGAAGCGAGGCTCCGCTGGCATGAGGCTCGCGTTGGAAGACAGCAGCAGAACGGGCTCCGAGTCATTCCGGTACCAGGTCACCAGGCCCCTGGGGCCCGAGATGTTGCCACAGTGCAGAGTAACGTTCTCGTGAAGCTCGCCGACGATAACAGCCTCCAGTCCTGTAGAAGAAAACGGCCCGCTGTTACTGCCTCCCTCTCTGTGGTCCTGAGGTCTGCGTCCAAGGTCTCTGCACGGGACTCCACCCTCGGCACCCTTGGCTCTTTTTATGTTTCTTATTTTGAAACCAGGTCTCCGAAAGTTGTCAGGCTGAGCTCTGATTTGCAATTCTCCTGCCTCAGCCTCCTAATAGCTGGAATTACATGTATACACCACCACGTTTGGCTGTTACTACCCTTTTTCTTGTGGGACTGGGGATTGAACTCAGGACCCTGCGCTTGCCAGGCAAGCGCTTATTCTTTTTTTTTAAACGTTCTTTCAGGCTTTCTTTCTTTCTTTTTTAATTTTTTTTTTTTTTTTTTTTTTTCGGAACCAGGGATTAAACTCAGGCCCTTGCACTTGCCAGGGAAGCACTTATTCCACTAAACCATCTCCCCAGCCCCCAAGCACTTATTTTGAGCTATTCCTCCCACGGTTACTACCTTTCTTGATCTCTAAGCAACTACTACCTTTTTGGAACACTCTCTCTGCGTTGGGATTTTTTTCTTTTAACTCAAGAGCAAAGTTTTAAGAGTCAGTTGTGTTAGGATTCAGGCCCATTGTTGATATTCATGAACATGGGGTCGACTTCAGACATCGTCCCAGGTCCTCACTCACAGTCCACGGGGCCACCAGGGTACCTATCCTAGGACAAGTGTGTTGGGCACTGAGGATCCAAGGATGAGCCAGACGGAAACTTGAAGGCTTTCACAGGCCAGTGGGGAAACAGAGTGGCACTTACAACTCCACGAGAGTTGAGCACAAAGATAAGAGCTCATTCTTACCCACTTGCTTTTTTTTTTTCCTAATGTGGAATAAGATACTATTTAATTTTGTTCTTCCATAGCTAATTTTTTTATGTGTATGCTTTAATGATTTTTTTTCTTTACAATTAGTTTTGGACAATTTCATTTTTGTGTATGTTGGCATGATTTTATTCAAATTTCTTAGGCAAAGGGTTCATTTTTCTTGAAGATGTGGTGCTATAATTTCAACTAAATTCAGAAATTTTAAATCTTTAAACATTTATTGCATACCCCTTTCTACTCTGAGAATTCTAATTACATGAATATAAGTTTCTGGATTCTGGCACAGAGTGAATTGTTATATGACTGATTTATAAATTCATTCTTCTTCTTCTTCTTCTTCTTCTTCTTCTTCTTCTTCTTCTTCTTTTTTATTTATTTTTTTGAGGTACTGGAGATTGAACTCAGGACGTTGTACTTGCCAGGCAAGCGCTTATTCTACTGAGCTATCTTCCCAGCCCCCATTTTTATTTTAGAAAATTTTTATTGTTATATTCATTTAAGTTTGTACATAATTTATTTACAATGTGCAATCTATTACTAATCTCATGCTATGTATTCATTTCAGAAATATTTCTCTAAAGTTCACTCTGTCTACATCTTTTATCTGTCACATTTCAGTATTTGTCTACAATTTTTAATATGCTATATAATTATTGATTTTCACTAAAGTTAATGAGGAAAAAAAAAAAAAAAAAGATAACAGCCCAGCTGGGGCACGAGTCCTCCAGGAAGCAAACTGAGATCTGAAGGGTAAGTAGTGGTCAGCCAGGTAAAGGTGAGGATGTGGCTCCCAGGCAGACGGGAACCCGCTTGCCGAGGCCCAGGCCAAGGCTGGACATACAGCAGTGGCCGTAGAACTTTTGCCCAGCATGTGTGAGGCCCTTGGTTCCATTCCCAGCTCCACAAAAGATCAACCAATCAATAATAAAATAAAATCAGTGGAACCAAAAGCTGACCAGATTCGACCCCCGGGCCTGCCGAGCTGATCCCACTGCTGATCCTGCCCCTGGGAGCGAGCTGAGACTGAGACGCCATTGAGACTGGGCGTGGTGGTGTGCACCTGTAATCCCAGCTCTTGGGAGGCTGTGAACAGGTGGATCACTATGAGTC
>NW_004524655.1:3866701-3877181 GCF_000260255.1 Octodon degus
AATAAATAAATAAATATTTTTTTAAAAATAAAAATAAAACAAAGCTGGCCAGAGCAGTAGTCTTGTTAGAAATACAAACTAGGCCAGGCATGGTGGCACACACCTCTAATCTCAGCACTCAGGAGGCCGAGGCAGGGGGATTGCAGTGAGCTTGAGGCCAGCCGGGGCTACAAGAGCAAGTTCAGGCTATGCAGCCAGTCTGTACTACATAGCAAGATGTTGTCTCAAAAAATCCAAAACGAGAAAGAAAAAAGAAATAAAAACTATTAATAACACAACACACACCACATCCAAATCCAAATAAGAATCAGGGGTGGCATGGTGGGAGGGCAGTGGTGGTGGTGGAGGTGGTGACAGTGACCCTAATGCCCAATCAGGGGTGACAGATACTAACAGCAATTGTCTCATCTTAACTAAGAGAGTATGTAGAAACAAAAATAACCCATTTTCCTGAGACGCACCCCAACTTTGCAGACCCCTTTACATTCAAGACCCAAATTCAGAGAGACAACAGGGACAGAAGTACAGGCAGGCCCTGTTGTGCAAATGAGAATGTTCTGGAATTAATTAGTGGTGATCGTTGCATAACCTTGTGAATGTACTAAAGCCACAGAGTCGTACATTTTAAAGGGACAGGTTTTATGGTATGCAAATAATATCATAATAAAGCTATGAAAAGATACTCTGGGGCCGGGGAGATGGCTCAGTGGAATAAGCGCTTCCCTGGCAAGCGCAAGGGCCTGAGTTCAATCCCCGGTTCTGCAAAAAAAAAAAGAAAAGATACTCTGTCACTTGTCCTTAGGTAGTCCCCTGTCCCCCTCCCCACCCCCACCCCCGCTTCGCTCTCTCTCATTAAGGCAAGATTTTGCTATGTAGCTCAGGCTGACCTTGAACTCACTATGTAGCCCAGGCTGACCTGGAAGTCACAGCAGTCCTTCTGCCTCAGCCTCCTGAGTGCTAGGATTACAGGCATGTGCCACCATGCCCCAGTGTTCTCATTTATAAGAGCAAAAGGAAGTTATATGTGATTAGAAGGGGTCTCCTTTTAAAAGACCTATAGTTACCCTACAGGCCCATAAAGTTGATTCTCTTACCACCTTGGCCACATTGTTGCCCAAAGACTTTCATGCCAGGGCAGCATTTTAAAAAAAAATCTAATTTGTTCGCTGAAAGCCACAGAAGGTCAGGCAATGCTACAGATTCTCAAATAGCAAGAAATGTTCCTGACCGATCACTTTGGAAAGCAGGTGAGGATAATTTTCAAATGATTAGGCAGGCAACCCAAGTTCTCGGGTGGCAGTCCCCCCAGGAGGGCAGGAGGGTGAACCGTAGAGTGACAGCTGCAGTGTGTGTCCCTGAGCCATGCGGGCCTGCCCCCCCAAGGGAATAACGGGACAATGGCTTGGAAAAGCCCAGGTGAAACTCTAATCTTGGAACTTGAGCTAACGGTCATCTCCTCCAAGGAAGAGAATGACATGGTCACAAAAGAAACCATTTAAAGGCATGGAACTTCTCTTTTTGGCTCTGCCTACTGCATTCTTTTCTAACTGCTGAAGTTCAAGGCTACCCTAGAGATCACCTAGTTCAGAGATGTGCGGGTGAGCCCTGGTTCTGTGGAGCACACAGCCATTGATTAGTAATGTCTGGCACAGCTGAGAAAGGGTGGTTTTTGCAGGTCCGCTAGTTCCAGGAGAGATGCTCCCATACCCCCCTGCTTTACTACTGAAAAAAACTGAGGTTTGGGATGGTTAAGTGATTGAATGAAGATCCCACACAAGTCACTGGGAGATGTGGGATTGTGGTTTTGAGTATTCCAAGTCACAAGGATTAGAAATCCTTGTGGTATCCACAAGGTACCTCCTACATGGTATCTGGGGGTCCCTTGTTCCCCCACTTGAAATTCAAAACATGGAACAAAAGAGGGAGGGAACAATACAGCACTCTCTTTTTGTGTATATGTGTGTGTATGGCTGGCTCAGCCTAACCTGGGGATGAGGCTGGCACACATGTGGTGCTGGGGATCAAACCGCGGTCCCTGCGCTTGCCTAAGCTTTCCTAAGCAGGAGCTTTAGACTGTGGAGCTATCTCACTGGCCCCAATACAATTCTCTTAATACTGCCCTCATATTATTTAGAGAGCTAGATCCACATGTTTATCTTTTTCTAGCAACTTTTCCAAAAATGACCCGGAGTATAAGCTGGTAGAAAGAGATTATTTGAATGACTATAGGAAAATATGAAAGGCTAGTCAAACTTTCAAAACTGCTCTGAATAATACAGTAATGAGGTAAGTATTTTTTTTTAATGACTTGAGGTATACCATGCAGGTGACAAGTAGATGCACTCGCACTCTCTGGAGCTGAGTGTTACGAGAACATCCCTTCTCAAGTTCCTGACTAGCAAAACAACAACTACAGCATGCCCAGGAAGTCCCTGGCACTGTACAAACTGATGAAGCAGGCCTGGGCATCAAAATAACCAGGTCTGACCAGGTGTGGCGGCATGCATGTAATTCCACCCAGGGAGGCTGAGGCAGGAAGATCACTGTAAGTTGAAGGCCAGTCTGAACTACATGGTGAGATCTTGTCTCAAAAAAAAAAAAAAAAAAAAAAAAAAAAAAAAAAAAAGACAAAGTAACCAGGTGTGGCAGTGAGGTAGGTCCCCCCATGGGGAGCTGCAGCCACCCTGTGATAGGTTCTGGCACTAGTATAAATTGCTGAAATCATTATGCTGGTCATCTAATATGACTGATGCCCTTCAAACAAAAGCCCATCTTGCCCAAAACCACCTCCCCGCTTCTTCTCCAACTCAGCCCAGGGTACAATTTCCTTTCAGCCTTCCTGCTGCCTCAGAAAAGAACCCCCAATCAGCTCCCTCAGGTACATCCAAACATCCCCTTCCAACTCCACCCCTAGCAAAGGCCATAAAAGCCTCAGCCTCCCTTTGTTCCAAATGAATTCATCTTCCCCACATTCTGTGTCCTCAAACATCATAAAGCCCCTTTCCCTTTTTCCTTCTGCCTGTTTCTCTGCTGCACCAGGTGCCTGGGAAAAACCTACCATCCTGGAAGGGGGCTGATGCCAGTATGATTTCAGTCCCAGTTGTTCCTCAAGGCTCTGGGTCCCCATTGCTCAGTCCAAAAAACACTACACACAGCTGAGAGAAGGCAATACTGGACAATCACCTTTCATTTCTCTCCTCTTTTCTCTGCCCAGCAAAGGAATATAATCAAATGTCTAGAGGGCCCAAACTATAAGGTCCCCGTCTGAAGAGGGTCAAGGATAAGTTACTATAACAGGGGAAAGATAGGACAAATTTGTGGGGATAAAAGAGAATGGCCACAGCTTCGTTCCAGCTAGGAAAGCAAGAACAGTGTTGCCAAACTTAGGTTTGGGGATTTTAAAAAAACTTCTATGAATGCTAAAAGCAAAACAAAATGGAAATTTGTGAGCCGCTAACAGGGAACTTTTGACACTTGCTGCTGTGAAGTTCAGGTGGAATTTACAACCCTCCTTTAGAAACCTGCAAAAGAGGAGACTAGTTGGGTGGGCTAGAGTGGCCAATACAGGAAGTAGGACTCCTCCGGGCCAACCTTGGCAACAACGGATTACATCTTGGTAAACTACACTGCATCTCCCCCTTCATCGCCCTTCCTTCCACCCCATCTCTCCCCTGCTTGTAAAACTGGCTGCACTCAGCATATACGGATCACCTGGTGACTTACATTCAAAAATACTTTTTAATCTTTTCATATGCCACATATTCTTGCAAGCAACCCTCTTATTAGTCTCCTGTAACATAGCAGAGTGTAGGTGAAGCATTTAAGCCCTTTTGCCTATCGTGTCTAGAGTGAGGGAAGTTTTTCACTGAGTCTTAAATTATTTGAAAATAAAAAGGATTTCTTTTTAATAAAGGAAAGCATAGTCTGCGCTACTGGGCACCGCGGGGCTTGAAGGTTAATAGGGAAATCCACAGGTTACAGGTGTAAGGCCGGTTAACCTTGGGCACAGGGAGAAGAGGAAAACGAAGTAGGAGCCTGCAGTTCAGGCAGCAGCGCCGCAAGTAAACCGAGTACTCGAATTTACATACGAGGCTTAGGAGGAAAAAAAAAAAAAAAATCACTCTCTCCTCTCCAAATGCCTCTTCCTTTCCCCACTACCTCTCTGCAGTCCCGATTGCCCACCCTAGGAAGCAGGGACATCTCTCCCTCCACCGAGCGCCCGGGAAAATTCTTCCCTGCAAAGAGAGCCGAGCTGCTAGCAGCAACCCGAGGTTCTCCTAGGGCGGCTTCGGGCGGAGTCCGAGGGATTTCGGCTCGGGTTGTCACCGCCCTATTGTTGCCTGGGAAAACTCAACTTTTCCCTCCAGATCGAGGTCCCTTACCTGCGGCAACCCAGGGAGCCAGGAGCGCCCCGAGGCAGAGGAGGACGCGGGGCTCAGGCGCCCCGCAGCCTGCGGCCATCTCGCCCCAGATCCGGGCTCAGGAAAAGCGGGGTCCAGGCGGGCTGGAGGTGCGCCCCGGGGATCCGGCCGCCGGAGTGGCGAGGGCTCCTCCCGGGTCCTGGGCTCGGCACAGCGGCCCCGATGCCTGCAGCCCGGGAGAAGGAAGGATGCTTGGGGTGCGCCGAGGTCCGGGGCTGGGCGCCGTGCGCTCTGCGGAGCGCCGGCCGGGAGGGAGGCGCACCCCGCCCCCTGCGCCCGCCTGCCCGCTGCGCTGGCGGAAAACAACAGGCGCGGGCTCCCTCCCGCCTCCCGGGCCGCGCGAGCCCAACTTCCTCTACCTTGGCCCGGGAGGAGGGCTTTGTGCACGCGGCGCGCCGGGCCGCGTCCCGCGGGCCAGGCCGGCCGCCCCCGAGTCCCCTCGCCCGGGACACCGGGGCGGGAGCAGGCCCCGCAGCTGCCGCAGGACGCGCGCAGCGACCCGAGGGACTGGCGGCCCGGCGGGCGGTCCCTCCCGCCCAGCGGCTCGGGGCTGTCACTCGAGTTCTCGAGCGCGGGGCGGTCGCCATCGCTGCCTTTTCTAACCCTTTGCAGGTCGGAGCGAGGGAAAGCTGATCCCCAGACCTCCGGGCCAAACGCAGCTGCGAGACTCGGGTCTCAAATTCGCCGGCTCGGACCACACAGTAAGAGCGAGGGCCCAGCAGGCGACCAGACTTGTTTCGCAACAAGAGTTGCTTTTGGATTCCACACACCCCCAACACACCCGGCCCCCCAACACACACCCCTAGCTCTTACCCCATCCCTGCCCTGGCAGATTAGTGACAGCCACACTGGGGCTCAGCGCCCTGTCCTCCCTAGCAGGCCCCCGGCCCGTCCTCCAGGCCTGGGGGAGCGGCAGCTGCTGCGTCCTTGGGAAAAGTCCCAAAAGTGCTCAGAACAGCCCTGGGAGAAACTTCCTGTTTAAAAATGCAATTCCGGCAGTGAAATACCCGGGACAGGCTCTAGTTGGGGAACGTGGTGTGCACCTTCTTTCGGCTTTTCTGCGTGCGTGTTGGAGGATACTTATTATGAAATATTGGGGGAAACAATGAAACAGTAAAACAAAAAACCAAAAAAATGTGCTTCTCTCATGAAAGAGCCAGCAAGCGCTTGCTCCTTCCTTTTCTAACCTTGTTCAGTGATTTTAGTTTCTCAGCTGGCTCCCTCAGGATTTTCCCTCCCCCTTTGGTTCTTGTTTTTCACCTTTGTGGTACAAGGGAAATTCCATCTAAGCAGACTTGTTTCCCAGGATCTGGCACCTAGCTGCTGCTAGATGTATATTTGTTGAATAAATGAATATATATTAACATCGTATGCACTGGCTTTGATGTTGTAGTTCCTGAACTTTTCTGACAAACATCGGATGTCCTCAGCTCAGTAAACAAGCTGTTAATAAAATCAACTGGCACGTTTTCAACTGAGGATCTGGACTTTTCTGTGGCACCCATGGGTCAGAATAGGAACTGTGTAGACATGTAGACCTATCTGTTGAATCAGTGTCAAGTTCTAATCTCCCAGGAGCCTCTCTATGACCCTTGGACTAGGGCACAATTCAGTTCCTGTTTTACTTGATGAACTGTAGCATTCTAGAAGGTTCTGTTCCAGGTCAGCACAGTTGCTTTATGGTAAAGCCAGGATTTCACCTCTTCTGACTCCAAGTCCTGGTCAACAAAATTCAGTCAGGGGCTGGGGAGATAGCTCAGTAGAATAAGCACTTGTCTGGCAATTGCAAGGACCTGAGTTCAATCCCCAGTTCTGCCAAAAAAAAAAAGCAAAGTTCAGTCAGATTGAAGGAGGTTCCCTCAAAGAGGAAATGGAGGGCCAGGGATATGGCTCAGTGGCACAGAGCCTACTTGGCAAGCAAAAGATCCAGAGTTCAATTCCCAGTACCAAAAAAAGAAAAAAAAAACAAAGAGGAAATGGAGACCTCAGATACCCCCCACCCCCGCCCCTCATGTCAGGTAAATGTACTCACTTTGGTCACAGAAAAGCATTTCAGGACAGGTCAATAAAATATAAAGAAAGCTTTATTAAGCAGACTCAAAGAAATATGCACTAAGTATAATCCTTGAAGGGTGAAAAACATTATGGTATGGGGTTAGGGGATTTATATAGCTTTAAGATATCTCAGGACAAGTGACCTGGGATGGTTTTCTTTTTTTAAATTTCTTTTCTTTTCTTTCTTCCTTTTTTTTTTTTTTAAACCAGGGATTAAACTCAGGACCTTATGCTTGCCAGGCACTTAAGCTGCTGAGCTATATCTCCAGCCTTCATTTCTTTTATTTTTTTTTAAAAAAGACTGTATTTATTATCTGCTCTTAAAAGAAAAGAAAGAAAGCTGTTGGAGGGACAGAATGGGGCCCTGAAATGGTTGTTCTCCCTCTTTTTTTTTTTTTAACTTATTATCTAGTGTCTGTCTCCTGAGGGTCAGGTTGCTCATTCTGGGCTAAAGCAAAACCTGGCTTATCAGGTAGGTTCAATAAAATGCAAATTTTGTACATGTTTGAAGTTGGGAGAGATGGTGGACAATTAATAGGACTGTTCTTTTGAGGGTCGAAATCCTTGAAATGCATGAATTTCTAGTACTAAAACCACAGGCCAACTTACAAACTTAAATGCACCTTTAAGATTTAGGCATTGATGGGGGCTGGTGAGATGGCTCAGTGGTCTAAAGCACCTACTTAGAACAAGCTTAGCAAAGCACAGGGACCGCGGTTCAATCCCCCAGCACCACATGCCAGCCAGCCCCGCCCCCTGGTGGGCTGAGCTGCCCCCCCCCACACACACACAGATTTAGGCATTGAAGAGAGAGGAGGCTGCGGGGCTGGCGGTATAGCTCAGCCCACTAGGCACTTGCACAAGCGCAGAGGCCAAGGTTCCATCTCTGGCACCACATGCTGCGCTGGCCCCGCCCCTGCTGAGCCAGCAATGGAGACCGGGCGTGGTGGCACACACCTGTAATCGCAGCGCTAGGGAGGCAGAGGATCACTACAAGTCCGAGGGGTGTAGTGAGACCCTGCACTCAAAAAACAACAACAACAAAACTTTTGTGCCCGCCAAAGAGCTCAGCAGATTAAAAGTGCCTGCAAGCAGGCATAGGGGCCGGGAGTTCAATTCCTCAGGAGCACTGGGACAGCGATGAAGACTGGGCGTGGTGGCGTGTGCCTGGAATCCCAGCTCTTGGGAGGCTGTGTCCGATCTAGTAGTGAGACCCTAAACACCTATAGACCCTTCCCTAAAATTAAAAAAAAAAAAAAAAAAAGAGTCTAGAAGCACATAGGAAGGCTGTGAGTGGAATCGGCATCAGAACCCTGGGTTGCCTTTGATGGTGTTTGGAAGCTGTAGTTTTCTTAAAAGTTTATTGATTTAGCTTGCACTTGCCAGGCAGGCTCTGTGCTGCTGAGCTCTCTCCCCAGCTCAAGGCGCAGTTTTACAATTTAAGGTACCACTTGAATCCCATCTCAGGATTATGTATGTACCACCTTGGGGCATCCCCTCTCCCTGAACTGGGGCTGCTATTGTTCATTGCCCCTCTGGGCTAAGTACCTCACATCTTTTAGCTTCACATCTCTGAAAATTAGGTGGTACCTTTCCCATTCATAGGGAGCTCTGAGAGGCGGCATTATAAGGCAAATAAGGACTCAGGGTGTGCGCTCAGATCTGAGGCTGCTTCTTTTCATTTGCCTTTGTTTGTTGGGGTGCTCTGCTCTCACGATGCTAGGCAAGGGCCCCAGCCCTGAGCTGCACCCCACCCCAGTGCCTCTTTGGGATCAGTGTGGGAGGAGGGGCCAGATGGGGGCTGGGTCTTTGGAAACTTGAGCAGCCTGTGTTGGTGCCTATTTCTACCTCTCACCTGTGTCTCTCCCAAGGGGTGATGCTGAAAGGTTTCTTAGCAACCACCTGCTTCAACTTCAGCCTAGGAATATCCTCTGGGGGGCTCCTGAAAGAGGGGGCTGAAGAGAACAGCCTGTAGGAGCTCCCCCTTCTGGATGCCCCAGTCTCAGAGTAATAACCTAGTGAATAACAAAGATCCTATCTATGTTCCCTCCCGTGGCCTTGTCACTGGCCTACACCAAGGACCCTCAGGCCGAAATAAAGAACTTAACCCACACTTTATTTTGTAGGATAAGTTCACGGGTTCACTGCCTCCTGTCATGGACAAAGTGGTCAGGAGCCTCATTATGAGCTGGAGCTGGGTAGATTCAAGAGGATGTCTTCCAGTGGGTGATCTAGGGTGCCGTTTCTATCGTTGGGTGACCGTGCAAACTTCTACATGTGTTTGGAGTTGAGATTTGCTGCCCACCAATATTGCTGTGTCCTTGGGGATGGAGCAGGAGCAATTGACAGGTGAAATGTCAGGTCCAGAACCTGTATTTTTTTTTTTTTTTTTTAAAGACAGACCCTCATTATGCAGTTCAGGCTGTCCTTGCACTCACTCTATAGCCCAGGTTGGTCTCCAACAAGTATTCCTCATCCTGCCTCAGCCTCCCAGTTGCTAGGATAACAGGCATATACCACCTTGCCCAGCTGAAGCCCAGATTTACAGGCCAAGTTACTGTCTTTGAGACCTTTAAGAATTTTTTTTTCTTGAGTCAGTTTCTTGGACAGGAAAATGGTGTGAGTAACTTTTGTGTCTTTCAGTTGTAAATCAGTACAATTTTAAAATCCTGATCCTTTTCCCCAACTATCTAGTTTTTATTTCTTCTATCTCTGGCTGGAATCTCAAAAAGCAAGGAAAATAATCAACCTGGCCTATTCTTTGGAGAAGAAACTTATGAACCTTTCTGGCAACACCACTTCCTTCTCCTTCCCTCTGTCTGGAGCTACTGGGTTGGGGTTGTGGGTGGCTGTAGCCACAAAGTTTCTGAAAACTGGCAAAGTTCCAAGAAGCTGGCAGGAAGAGATGGAAAGGGAAAGTTGTCAAATGTCTGCTGTTTCTAACCAAAGCCCAGCCTAGAGACCAAGAAGGTAAAGTTCACTGTCTTGGGAACCATGGGAGTTGGAAGGCAGATCAGGAAAGTGACCTTCCAGGTCCCTGGGCAGGGAGCATCCGGAGGCGGAGAGGGGTAGGTGAACCATGTGCCCTACTTGGAGAGTAGCCCAGTGGGGCCCTGGTAAATACCCAGACTCCTCGAGTGCAGATGGCTGTGGGTGAGCTGTGTGTTGGCCGATTTCTAGGGTATAAATATTTCCAGATAGCTGATCTCAAGCTACCACTGTCACTGTCACTGTCACCAGTTCTGTGCCCAGTCAGCTCTGCAGGGAGCTAACTCCAAAGGGAGACGTTTTGACAAGGAAAGCTAAAAGCTAGACTATGGGTGGTGAGACTTGCTAGATGATGGTGGGAAGCTCTTTGATCCTCTCTGTTCTTTAAACTCCTGTTCACCCATTGAATGCATTTGTTGGCCAAGATAACTGTTGTTTTCCCATCTCCACTTTGGGAGTGTGAAGCAGTTTCTGAGCCGGCCAGATAGCTCAGCCCATAGCGTGCTGTGCTAGCCCAGCCCCTGGGGCACACTGAGACTGAAAACAGGAGAATAACTATGAGTCCAATCTGTGTAGTGAGACCCTGTAGACCCTGTACTAAACACCAAAAAAAAAAAAAGCAGTTTCCTTCTGTTGATACAAATTTCTTTTTTTTTTTTTTTTAATGTATTTAGTACAGGGTCTCACTACACAGATTGGATTTGTAGTGATCCTTCCTCTTTTCAGCCTCCCAATCTCTAGGATTATAGGCGTGCAGCACCACACCCAGTCCCAGTCCCAGTCCCAGTCCCAGTCCCAGTCCCAGTCCCAGTCCCAGTCCCAGTCCCAGTCCCAGTGCCAGTCTCAGTTTTAGCCTGCCCCAGGGATGAGGCCAGCACAGCAGGTCCAGGATTGCAAATTTCTTATGGAATAATGGCTTTTTCCTGATTATAGATATAACATGCTCATACCTAAAAGGATGAAAATACAAAAAGTAGAAAATACAGACCCAGTCCTAGCCCAGGTCCGGTGAGTGT
>NW_004524655.1:3884052-3885681 GCF_000260255.1 Octodon degus
GCAAAGCACAGGGACCGCGGTTCAATCCCCCAGCACCACATGCCAGCCAGCCCGCCCCCTGGTGGGCTGAGCTGGCCACACACACACACACACACACACATGCATTAAAAAAAAAAAAAATTGCATCTGTGCCAAACATACACAAGACCCTTTTCTTGTCATTCTTCCAAAATAATGTAACAACTATTTACATAGAATACATATTATATTAGCTATCATAAGTAATCTGAGATGTAACCTGTACACAGGAGGGAGGGAGTAGATTTTATGCAAATGCTTTGCCATTTTATGCAAGTGACTTGAGCATCCGGGGATGTTGGTACTCATGGTGCATCCAGAAAGTCGTCCCCCACGGATACTGACTGAGCGAATTTTGTACCTAGAATGGTCAAGTTCCTACAAACAGGAAATAGAAAGATGGTGGCCAGGGCCTTGAGAGACAGGAGAATGAAGAGGTAATATTTAATGGGCGCAGAGTTTCAATTTTACGAGTTCTAGAGACAGGTGATGGAGGTGGCTGTGTAACACTATGAATCTGTATATTCTGAGTGCTTGAAATGGTTGGAATGGTAGCTTCATGAGCTATAGTTTTCCACCATGGAAACTTTTGAAGGCACACAAAAAAAGAAAAATGGGGAAATAAAGTGATAAATATATGAGACAGAAAGCAAAGATCATTCATTAGCGTTTATGAGTTCAAAAAGCGAATCAAACCAAAATTCTAAGTAATTTTACTGTGAAAATTTGTCTTGAAAAATACTTTGCCCTCCTCGCCTGGCCTCAGTCCTCTTTCACAGGTGCCACCAGGCTACCAACGTGTAGAAATACAGTTTTCACTGGTTATCTAATGTTATCTAATAACACTTCATGTTTTCAAAATTTAGGTAACAGTAGAAGATTCGTCTATTGAAATACCCGGATGTATAAGCTGTCTCGGTTACTCTTCTTGCATTGCTTGGACAAAGTACTCAACACCCAAAATGAAGGGAGGAAAGGTTTATTTAGCTCACAGTTCCTGGAGGTTTCAGTCCATACTCAGCTGGCTCCAAGGCAGAGTGGCACAGGGCAGAGGGCAGCAGTTCATGGCCGTGGAAGGCAGCAAAACAGCAAGAGCCAAAGTAATAGCAACAATGGCTGCAGAGAGTGAGTCTGTCCCCCTTAAGTCACATCCAGGCTATCCGCCCCAGGCTGGGTGTAGTACTCACACCATAGTCCCAGCAGCACTCACACCCATAATCCCAGTGGATCATGAGTTAATCACATACTCTCGAAGTCCATCCCACGATTGCATGAGGCTTTGGGGGGACACCTAGACACAAACAACAGCATAAGCAAAGTAAAATAATTGTGTTGGTGTCAGCCTTATTACAGTATATAATTCAATAGCTCTCAGTATAAGCTACAGAGCTATAGAACTGTCACCACTATCAATTTTAGATCTCCCCCAAGAAATGTCTTACCTTTCAGATATCACCCAACTCCACCTCTTCACTCTAGACCCTAGGGGTCCCTAATCTACTGTCCTTATAAATCTATCTCTTCTAGGCATTTCCTACAAATGGTACCTAGCAACATGAGCTCAGTCTGGCCTCTTTCATTTCACCATATAATGTTACAAGGTCCGTCCAC
>NW_004524655.1:3886441-3888050 GCF_000260255.1 Octodon degus
TGCCAAGGCACCTGGCTGAAATTTGATCAAGAAGTATTTTATACAAGTATTTTTCCTTTTCAGACTTTTTTTTTTAAGTTTTTTTTTTTTTTTTTTGCGGAACTAGGGATTGAACTCAGGCCCTTGTGCTTGCCAGAGAAGCACTTATTCTACTGAGCCAACTCCCCGGCCCCCTTTTTATTTTTTTAGCTGGGGTCTCCCTATGTAGTTTACTTTGAGCTCCCTATGTAACCCAGGCTGGCATCAGACTCACAGCAACCCTCCTGTCTCAGTCTCCTGAGTGCTGAGATTACAGCTGTGTGGCACCACGCCCAAACCCTTTGGCAGACTTCAAACTCCTCTGGGTATATAGTCAGGATTTCCCAGCTCCTCGGGGCCCCAGCACCTGGTCATTATTTGCTTTGCCCTGACTCCATTCTACTCCCTATAAAAGTTCCACACTATTTCTCAAAGGGGAGCATAATAAATTTACTTCAGTCTTAAGCGTCTTGCATTTCCAGTTCCAGGACAACTTAGTCTTGCTAACCTGGTAGGGCCAGTGTTGAGAAGCACGGTACTACCCGGCCTCCAGGCTTTTCCATCTGATCGCTGATGTCCTGGATGATTTGGAGAAGCTTCCACGTAACACCTGCCGTGTGCCCCCGGAAGTCCGTGTGTGGGAATCGTTTTGTGCAAAGTGGCAGTGTCGGAAGGTGGGGCTCAGGGAGGAGGGTAGGTCACGAAGCCTGCACTGGCGAGATTAACGTCATCCTAGTAGGACTCTGTCTCATGGGAGTGGGCTGCTGTGGTCCTGGGATTGAACCCAGGGCCTTCGCACGGGTTCAATTCCCCTGCCTTTTTTGATTTTTTTTTTTATTTTGAGACAGGTGTTCATAAGTCACTAAATTGCCTAGGCTGGGCTTGAACTGTCGACCCTCCAGCCTCAGCCTCCCAGAATTCTGGGATCACAGGTGTGACCGCAGCTCTGAACTGCAAGTGAGGGTGCTTATAAAGTGAGGCCCACCCTGTGCTTCACCTCTGGAGCCATTCTGCCCTTCCTCCTCCCTGCCCTATGATGCAGTGTGAAAACCCTTGCCAGAAGCTGACTCCTAGGCTCCCAAACTATCAGCCAAATAAACCTTTTTTTCTTTATAAATTACCCCATTCTCAGGTATTATGTTATAACAGCAGAAAAGGACAATATGTGATATATATATAAACATTTATATTATATATGCCACATATAATATATATAATTTTTTGTTTGTATTTTTGCAGTGTGAGGAATCGAACTCTGGCACCTGGTACACTGGGCATGTGCTGTACACGGAGCTACACAGTCAGCCCAAACCATACGGTTATGCAAACCTCTGAAGCAAGAATTATTCTCATCTCCACTGTACACATGAGGAAACTGAGGTCCACAGAGATTAAGTGACTCTCCGAAGAATATCATAGCCCAAAGTTCATGTTTATAAAAGGACTGTCTCCTATAGCTAGTTCTTCCTTAAAGTAGTAGGAGGGTTTTTTTTGTTTGTTTGTTTGTTTTGTTTTTTATTTTTTACGGGGGGTGGTTGTTCTGTTGAGAGAGGGTTTTGCTGTGTTGTCCAGGCTGAGCTCGAGTTCACAG
>NW_004524655.1:3889045-3894428 GCF_000260255.1 Octodon degus
CTGCGGTATTTTCTCACGATGACTCAGGGAATAACCTGAGTGCGTGAGCGTCGATGTCCCGGCTGGCCGCACTATCTGTGGGACACAGATAGATTCCAAGGCCGTGTCCTCCTTCGTCTTCGCAGGCACAGATGAACCCAGTCTGGTTTCTTGCTGAGATACCTCTGCTGGGCTCAGGCTTGGATATGTCTGTCTCTCAGGCGTGCTCTTGCGACCCTGTGTGCTCTGGAAAGTCGCTCAGCCCTCTGAACTTCAGTTTCTGGGGACTCACGTAATGCCCCCTCCGGTTCCTGCCCATTTGCCGGACCCAGACAAGTGACACCTGCTGATTCCTGGTGAACTAGGAGAGCGTAGGCACCGCCGAGAAGGGTCCTGCTCCTATTTGGACAAGGTGATTTTAGTACGGTGAGAAACACTCCTCTCCCTTCCTTCAGCTGTACGCTTCGCACCTAACAGCTATCCATGCTTCCATAAGCCTAATACAGGCAAGCCGTGTGAACCACCACCCTTCTGGCCCTTCAGCCATAAGCACAGACCATCCCGCGATTCTTCAGGCTTAAGTTTAGGAGGTCACCCAGATTGCTGACCTCTAAAGAGAAACACGGTGGGAGCCACGTAAGGCCAGTGGATGTCTGACCGCGTAAATACTGGAAGCCAGAGCTACAGGGCTCTTTTCTGCCCACCTCCCCCACTTCGGCCTGTTCCTGCTGCTGCCCTGAGATCTTCAGTGAATATAAGAACATACAACGACATGTATACTTGGCATTTCTTGCCTTGCCCTACACAAGAACCTGGACCACTTTGGTGCACTCAACTGTGTCAGCTTTTGTTCTGTGGCTCGGTGTTCCTCGCTCTCAGCTGGGTTCTGAGAAGTAAGAGTGCCAGTGGAGCGTGACCACTGGCGCTAGAAGTGCTTGTTGGTGCTTGTTGGAAGTAGCCAGACGCGATGGCGCACACCTGGAATCCCAGCACTCAGAAGGCTGAGGCAGGAGAATTGCTGAGAGTTTGAGATGAGCCTAGGCTACAAAGTGAGTTCAAGGCCAGCCTGGACTGCACAGTGAGACCCTCTCTCAAAAAGAAAAGAAAAAGAAAACTATTCTTCATTTAAATAGCATTAGAGTTTGCTTTTCTTTTTAACATGTATCCATGTATTTCTTTTTTTTTTTTAATTTATTTATTTATTTTATTTATGTGTGTGTGTGTGTGTGTGTGTGTGTGTGTGTGTGTGTGTTTGTGTGGCCAGCTCAGCCCGCCTGGGGGCGGGGCTGGCTGGCATGTGGTGCTGGGGGATTGAACCGCGGTCCCGTGCTTTGCTAGGCTTGTTCTAGGTAGGTGCTTTAGACCACTGAGCCATCTCACCAGCCCTGTATCCATGTATTTCTGACCATTCCAATGTTGCAAGTAGCAATAAAAATATGCATGCGCTCACATGTGTGTGTGCATCTTTCTGCATTAGTCTATTTTCTGTTGCTATAGTAGAATATTTTTTAAGACACACTTTAAAAAGAAGAAGAAGAGAGAGAGGGAGAGAGATGTATTCTGCTCAGTTTTAGAGGCTGAAGGTGTACACGGGCCCTAGCCTATCAATTTCTGGTGACGGCCTCATGGTAGACGGCTACAATGTCAATGATGAGAGTTCAAATAGTAGAGATCACATGGTGAGACAAGAAGCGAAAGGGACTCAGGAGCCAGGCTCGCTCTTTGTATAACAGCTTAATTTTATTTTTGTTGCAGTTCTAGGGATTGAACCCAAGGCCTTACACACGCTAGGCAAGCACTGTACCCCTGAGCTTCATCCCCTGCCCTCAGCTTGCTCTTTGGAGAACCATGGTTCCTCAGAGAGCTACATTAATCCCTCCCAAGGGCAACCCCAAGGACGTAGTCACCTTGCACCAGGCCCCACCTCTGAAAGGCCATGGAGAACTGAAGCCAAACTGTAGCACCTGCAAAACTCAAAGTTCCAAAGAATGTGCAATGTCAGGCCTCAGTTGATGTGTACGTCACTAAGGGTCATTCAGAGATGTGCACCTTCGATCCCAGACAGCCTGTACCTTCACGGACATCCCTCATCCTGGCGTGAGTTCTGCCAAACGCTGTGCTCTCTCTGCCCTCCCATCCACCCCCATCCACATTCTCTCTCTTTCCACTACCAGGGCCGCCTTGAACTTCCTGCAGTGGGCTCCTTCCCAGCAAGTCTACAGCCCAAATAGTCACTGCTTCCCTGAGGCACAAAGTGGCGGTAGGTGCCCTGCTGTTCTAGTCCTAAAATGCCTACAGAAAGGTGGATGACCGCCATAGCCACTCTGATCTGTAGTCATCTCTTCACACCCCCGTCTTTCCACTGCAGCCCGGTTCTTCTTTTTTTTTTTTTTTCGGATCTTCTTGAAAGCCCTAGAACATCTCATTCCTCTTGGGTCCCGAGGTCCATCCCAGGGCCTAGGCATTTGGCTCAGTGGTAGAATGCTTGCCCTGCAAGCTGGAAGCTCTGGGTTCAGTCCTCGGCACCAAAAACAAAAAAATAAACCTCCCCTACAAAAACAATTCAACCAAGGTCCGGCACAGGACTTTGCAAATAGTACATGTTCAAAAAATGGTAGGTGAACCGAGAGAGTTTTGGCACCCCCGTGGATTTTGTTAAAACAAAAATTTTGTGTCACCGAAAGTAAACTATCCTGAATGATAAGGACTTCCATGTGTGACTCCACTTGGAAGACTACCCTTGGAACTTGGAACTTTACTATTCATAGGTATTTAAAATGGCAAAGCTCTGAAGAGTCAGGATGAGCAGGCCTCGGTCACATAAGCCAAAGCCAGAGGCAAAGAGCTCGTAAGAACCAGGTCAACCATTAAGGCCAGGGATGTAACAAGCGACATAATAAGAAAGGTGACGGATGACCACTATGACAGCTTCTGCCCCCACTTGTGGAAAACATTTTACCCCTCTTACTTTGTTCTTTAAATACATTACTGAGGGCCGGGGAGGTAGCTCAGTAGAATAAGCACTTGCCTGGCAAGCACAAGGTCCTGAATACCACCAAATAAATAAATAAAATAAAATACATTACTGAGATAGGACCGTGGTCAAGAGCACCTATATGCTTTCTGTATGCCTGTAGTCCTCATTGGCCCATTTCTAGCTTTTTGTTTTGTCTTGTTTTTTCCGGTACCGGGGATTGAATTGAGGACCTTGTGCTTGCCAGGCAAGTGCTTATTCTACTGAGCTATCTCCCTGGCCTGGCCTACTTCTAGTTTAAGAAAGCTTGTTTTAGTCCCTTAGGTATTCCTTAGGCTGACTCAGAGCAGTCTGAATCCTGGTCATTTTTCAGTATAAAAGCTTCCTAGACAAAGAGTTCCCATGGCAACTCCTTTCTGGATCCCTTCCCGACTGTGGGAAGCTGTTTCTCTCTTCCTAATACACGCTTCTCCTGTCTACCTCCTTTGTCCTCAACTTCATTCTTCGATCTCATGAGACACATACCCAGACTGCGTCGCTACCCCTGTACCTGTCAAGGATCAGGCGTGGGAAAGTAGCTGTGGATATTATTCTGGTGAAGGAGAAGAGGGGATGTCAGTTATGGGTTCAGCAGGAAAAAGTTTGGAGAAATTGCTTCTCCGTGCAAGAAAAGAAAAATCTAAGTTTTAAAGTTTTATTTTGCAGTGTGTTGTGTCACCACCAACTCCACTGGCTACAGGTAATTGCAGGACATTTTTCAGTAACCCTAAGGAACCCTGTACCTGGTAGCAGCCACTTGTCACTTTTCCTCACGCCCAACTCCCCACAGTCACTAGCTTCTAGTAAAGGGGTGGCCAGATAGTTCAGTGAATTAAAGCACCTGCAAACAGGCGCAGGGGCCCGGGATTTGATCTCTGGGCCTGCTGTGCGGGCCCCGCCCTTGGGGCAGTTGAGATTGCAATTGAGACTGGGCGTGGTGGCACACGCTTGTAATCCCAGCTCTTGGGAGGCTGTGAACAGGCGGATCACCATGAGTCTGATTTTTTTTTTTTTTTTTAAGGACAGGGCCTCCAGGGTCTTGTTGTAAGCTGGCTTAATCAACTCCATTTTGTAACTTCTGTTTTGTAAAACCTTGATTTCCTTTGTAAACTCCCACTCATGCCTAACTGCAAAATGTGACTGTGCAAATAAGAAAGTGTTTCTCAGCATTCCGAGAGAAGATAAGAAATGTTCCTCAATATTCCGCAAAATGAGAATGTCCTTCCAATTATGGGAACAAACAGAACACCTAAAAATGAGTTAAGCTGTCATCAGATGTCCTTCTGACTACTGGAACAAAAACAACGCCTAAGCCAAATAAGGACATATTCCTGTAGGATTTTACAAAATATGACCTTGTCTACGAAAACAAAGAGTTAACCCTCCATCATGACTAACTCTGTAAAACTCCCCCTCCTCCCCCTGGTTTTGTGGTTTTCTGCTTTAGAAACTCTGTGTCACTCCAGCTAGGTGTGCATTCTTGTCAGTTTCTGAGGAGAGTGTTGCCCCTGAGCTCAGCTAGTAAAGTGCTCCAAACTGTCCCTTTGGTTTTGGTGTCTATTGGTTTTGCGACATGCCACAGGTCTCTCTGCTAGATCGGACTTGTAGTGATCCACCTGTTTACAGCCTCCCAAGAGCTGGGATTATAGGCTCCCACCACCGCACCCAGCAGTCGCAGAGCACCTTGGGGGCGGGGCCAGCACGGCAGGCCCAGGGATTGAACTCCCGGCTCCTGCATCTGCGTGAGCAGGTGCCTTAATCTGACGAGTCCAATATAGTAGTGAGACCCTGAACATCCTGTAGACCCTTCCCTAAAATACATAAATAAATAAATAAAATTCTAGTATGGAACACACAACCCCAAATTTACCGTCACAACTATAGTTCAATAAAGTCTATTCATTTCATTATACAATAGATTTCCAGACATTTTTCATCTTGCAGAATTGAAACTGTTCAACAAGAGCTCCACGTCTCCCCCTACCTTGGTAACTGCCCTTCCAGCTTTCTGTTTCTACAAACTTGATTATTTTAATGCTGCCTACAGGTGGAATAATACAAACGTGTCTTCGTGAGTGGCTTATTTTCCTCATCATGAGATCCTCAGGGCCCATGTGGCCTGTGGCAGGACTTCCTGTCTTCTGGAGGCTGGTATTGTGCTGGATGCATATACCACGCTTTGTTTATTCATCCTTCTGTGAATATTTTCTCCTTTTGGTAGCTGTGAATAATGCTACCATGGCATGGATGTGTGCGTCTGGGTAGCTCATTGAGAGCCTGCCTTTCATTCTTTTGAATGGAAATATACCCAGATATAGGATTACTGGATCATAGGGTAGTTGTATTTTAATTTCGGCAGGAATTTCCCTTATTGTTTTCTTTATTTTTTTT
>NW_004524655.1:3895473-3896030 GCF_000260255.1 Octodon degus
TGTCACTTCATTGGGCCTCAAATTTGCAATCCTACTGCTTTGGCCTCCCAAGTGGTGGGATTACAGCTAGTATGCCCAGTGGTGGTGCTTTGCATTTGCATTTCTCTGATCATTTATAATATTGAGCAGCATTTTGTGTGTTCAGTCTTATTTATTTATTTATTATCTTTTTGAGACAAGATTTCTCTATGCAGTTCAGGCTGGTTTTGAGCTCGCTTTGTAGCCCAGGCTGGTCATGAACTGCAACAACTCTCCCGCCTCAGCCTCCTGAGTGCTGGGATCACAGGCGTGTGCCACCGTGCCCGGCTTATTTCATTGTTTGAACATATCAAAATAGCTGATTTTAAAATCTAGTAAGTCTAACACCTGAGCTTCCTTAGAGACCATTCCTACTGATTGGATTTGTCCTGTGGATGGCTGTATTTTCTTGTTTCTCATCATATCTCTTAATTTTTTGTTGAAAACTGGACATTGAGGGGCCAGGAGATAGCTCAGTAGAATAAGCACTTGCCTGGCAAGCACAAGAGCCCGAGTTCAATCCCTGGTACATCAAAAAA
>NW_004524655.1:3899260-3900304 GCF_000260255.1 Octodon degus
GTCAGTCCCAACTCCAGAATGGAGAGGAACAGCTGTTACCCTTCCTCAGACCCGAGTGTGACAGTGCTTACCTATGAGCTGCGCAGGCTGTACAGAGACACCTTCCCTGAACTGGCTTTCAGTTTAATTAGCGAGCCCAGCCAAGGCTGTGTATGCACCTTCATGAAAGCAGGAGGCTGACAATGGACTGACATAGTTTATTATCAACAGCCATGGTTGTGCTCAGACAGATGAGCCATGGTACCCTGGGGCTAAGATTGGAGGTCTGAGGCCTGCATGGCTCTAGAGGAAAATTCCCTCGCAGCATTGGCTACAAAGCAGGTCACCTGTTAACCATAACCAAATCTGACTGTTCCTGTCCCTTCCTCAAGAATGCTTTGTCCCCTCTGCTCCAAGCCTTGCCCCCTTGCCACTTGTCTAACACATCTAGTCTCAATCCCCTCACCATTTTCCTCAACGAGTAAATACCAAGGTTCTGAGTGACTTGTGGCCTTTTGTTCCCCAGAACAACCTCAGATCCTTGCTGTCTGTCCACCTCTATTTTGTTGGTTGCTCTTTCTTTTCTTTCCCACTGTGTGGTGCATGTAATACTTGGCGGGAGATTGGGTACCACTGCAGGGGTCCCCAATAGCTGGTTCTGTGGGAAGGGTTTCCAAAACAGGAGAATCAAAGTTCTATGGAGAGTATGGGCAGCAAAAGTGACCAATGTGAGGGCAGAATTTCAAAACTTGAAGACAGTGATGTCTTCAAAACTCAAATACTGTATCTGGTAATCTGAGAAACAAATTTGATGATAACAATACATACTATAGCAGGCATTGTTAATTTCTTATTCCTGTTTTGAAATTCTATACAATTTTTACTGTGTTTTTTAACCAATTTTTTATTGTTACATGTTGCTTTGTTTTAATTTCAGACAAAGTAGATTTCAGGCCAAGACTGATCAGTAGAAGAAAAAGAAGGTCATTGCATATTGGTTAAGGGACAATTCTACAGGAGAAAATAACAATTATAAATATAAATGCACCAAGTACTTGATCACTC
>NW_004524655.1:3901759-3913386 GCF_000260255.1 Octodon degus
TGTTAAAAAAAATAAAATAAAAAATAAATTAAGAGTTGCTTCTTTGAAAGATTAAACAAAATAGACAAATCCTGATGTACTCTTACCAAAATTAGGAAAGAAAAAACCCAAATCTACGCAATTAGAAATCAAAAAAGACAACATTGCAATGGATTCTACTGAAACCCAGAGCATCAGTAACTATTTGAGAACCTGTACTCTAATGAAGTGGAAAATTCAGAAGAAATGGATAGACTCCAAATACATATGAACTCCCAAAGCTGAAAAGGAGATATAAAAATCCTTATTAATCCAATATGAATTAGTGAAACTGAAGAACTAATGTTAAAAAACCTGCCAACTAACAAAAGCCCAGGTCCCGACAGATTCATTGCTATGTTCTACAAGAATTATGGAGACAATCTAATGCCAATACTCTTCAAACTCTCTCACGTGCGCAGCTTTTTACTTAATGTAGTTGATACATGGTCACACTACACAGCTCAGACTTGTAGTGATCCTCCTTTTTTCAGCCTCCCCAGGGCTTGGATTATAGGCGTGTACCCCCATATCTGGCTTCAGTGGCTGGCTCAGCATGCTTAGGGGGTGGGGCCAGTGGGGCAGGTAATGCCCAGGATTGGACCTCAGTCCCAGCGCTTGTCTTCCTCAAACTCTTTAATAAAATCGAAAGGGAAGTAATATTCCTAAGGTCATTCCTAGAAGCAAGCACTGCTCTGTTACCAAAACCAGAGTAAGACCTAACCAAGTGAGAGAACTACAAGCCGGTTTCCTTAATGAACACAGATGCACAAATCCTCAATAAGATACTGGCAAACAGAATGCATTAAATCCTCCTAAAAATCATACATCATGACCAAGTAGGCTTCATTCCAGAAATTCAGGGACAGTTCAACATATACAAATGAATAAATATAATATACCACTTGTAGTGGTCCATACATTGTGTCAATTTGGCTGGATTGCCTTGCGGTTCCACACCCTGCACAAAAAACATATATAAAGGGGTTGAGCAAGGATCAGGTCCCCACTTCCTCAGAGGAGTTCCAGTCTTCACTGAGCCACTTTGCAGCCACGCCACTTCAGAGGAGCACCGATCTCCTTGGTGGAGTGCCGGTCTTCATAGCCAGCACAGAAGGAAGAGAGAGAGGTAGGGAGGGGAGAGGAGGAGGAGAAGAAAGTGAATGGAAAAGAATTAAGATACATTGCATACATAGAACAACTGCCCACAATGAACGTAATACTCAAGTGGTGCAAACATGGCCTACTACTAATAAAAAGACCCCATTACTAAGAGATGCCAAGGGTTGGGATTGCATGCTAGGAAATGAGTGAGAGACTAAATATGTATTCCCCGATGTCACAAGGACAAATTCTCAGATGCAATACTACTGGATAAAAAGCAAACATGTTCAAAGTTGTTATAGGATCTCCCCAAGTGGCCCCTTGAAAGGGCTTTACTTATGGCCGTAGTGTGTAGGGTGAGGCTTTCCCACACCCCAATCAGGGATGAATATCTTAGATTTATAGGCAGCTTCATTTTTTTTTACCTTTTTTTTATTGGTACATTTTATTTTATTTTTTATTTTTATTTTTTTATTTTTGCGGAACATGGTATTGAACTCAGGCCCTTGCTCTTGCCAGGCAAGCGCTTATTCCACTGAGCCATCTCCCCGGCCCCTTATTGGTACATTTTAGATATACATGATGATAACATTCATCAGAGGGAATTTGTACCTGTACATGCTGTGCCTTGAGTCTTCTTTTTTCCCATTTCCTGCTCCTACCTTGAACCCTCATTCTCCTATTTCCCCTGTTTATTTACAGAAGTTTTGTTTTTATTTTTCTACATTGCAACAGCAAGCACAAACACCGAAACAACACTGAGGATTAGGAGGCAGATTTATTTTATATCGGTGGGCACTGATCGGGATCATTCCCAGAGTATCAGTCCCTGATCTCTGGTAGTCTGGGGCTTGTATGGGATAAGCAAGCAGGAAGTACAGAGGAAAAATGGCTTGTCAACTGGGGATTGGTTGTTACAGTGTGCACCATAGTAACCAGCTGTGCCTCACAGTGACCAGCTGTTTCTAGGAAACAAAAGGAACAGGAACTGCAACTGGATCTGTTACCTTGGCAACTAACAAACTGACATATACTGGCTGGTGGGGAGGCATCTTCTGCTACATCTCCTCACTCTTTCAGTTTTCCTGGCAAATCTTTGCTGGGAATATCACAAGTGATCTGTTGAGACAAGGCCCAGCTAGAAGCAGTAACATTAGGGTTGTTAGTGGTCCTAGGATGAGCCCTAGGCAAGGTCTCCAAGATTGTCTTATTACAGAGTTTTTGCCTATGTTGTCTTTAGGAAGAGACATAATTTAGACCTGTCTGTCCTGTGACATTACTCTGGCAAGGTAGTGAGGGAGTTGATCTGACCTTGGGGAGTTCTGATGTGCTTTGGACACTCATCAAATCTTGGTCAAGTGTTTGATTGTTCTGTTTTCTTGGGACAACTGACCATAGAGCTGAAGGCAAAAACCATAGCTAGAAGGGAGTGGGGAAGCAAGATATGAAAATCAAGGGGAACAGGCACAGAGCAAACCTGTGAATGGTGTCCTCAGGCTTCAGCCATGCATGGAGAGTGGGCAGTGTCTGGAATGACCAGGACAAACCTTTGAATACATCAGCTCTTCAGAGTGAGCTGTCTAGTCCAGGCAGATTCTCCAGTGGATCTAGGCCTGGATTTCTTAAACTTCTTAGAGGTAGTTACTATACACCTATAGGCATCCATAGCAGAACCTGTAAACTCCTGCTGTTTTTTCAGTGCAGATAGGGAATATCTTTGGCCAGCCTGAGTAGGCACAGATGAGCACTAATAGATACTTCTAACCCCTGTAAGATTTTATTTTTCTGTAGTCTATCTATATAGCTTTAGGTGGGAGAGTCCACTCTATTGCATGAGGTCAGGGCCTGTGACACAGACACTGAGGCCTGAACTGGTTGCAGGGGTACAGGTGTCAGCGCTCTGGCCCGGCCTTGCACATGTGGAGGCCGGCTTGGCTCTCATCTTCTGGAGTACCAGGCAAGGTTTTTCTGGCTGTAGCTGCTGTTTTAGTCCATCCAATTCCCAGAGAGGGCTTAGGTGTGCAGTTTGGCCTCGTTGGTGGCAGGTTTCCAAACAGCAGCAGGAAGCAGTAGCTCTACAGCTTTGGCCAAAATAATTTGGTCCAAGGTGATCACAGCATATGTACCTGTGAGATTACATCCCTAATTGAGCTGCTTCCATCCATGGTGGGGACAGTCGGATGAGCCCAGTCTGCTAGGCAGACACATGGCAGGACTGAGTGGTCCACATTTATTCCTGAGGTTCAGGACAGCGCGTGGCACCCGGACCGTTAGGACTTGGCCTGGGGTGAGTGAGTCAGCTTTCGTGAGCAGAAGGGCAGTGGCTATTGGAGCCCAGAGGCCAAGAGGGAGGCAGCCTTGTAACCAGATCCAAGTGTTTGGTACAGGCAGCCACTGGGTGCTTGCAGGGACCAGCAGTCTGAGATGGCATCATTGTTTTTGTGAACTCAAGGATCCAGCAGCCCCCAGAAATTTGCAGTTTTTTTTCTTGTAACCAGTTCCTACGAGATACTGCGGCAGAGCTTTCGTGTCTTTCCAGAAGGCAGCTTGGGTGCAGTTAATCAGAAGTGCAGCGATCTTCTGTGCTGGGAAGCCAGTGAGGTTGGCTGTGAGGGCATCTCCCAGGAGGGTACACAAGCTTCTGAACCTTGGGAGGCTGGCTTCAAGTCAGTTGATGCTTGAGTTCAGAACTGGGGTCTTTCCATTTAAAGACAAAGAGTGGCCGGCTGACAGGAGCCTGTTGAAAGCAGACGAAAGCTCTCTTTAGGTCCAGGCAGGTGTACCAGCAGGCTGTGGGTGACAGAAGACGGAGGCAATATATACAGAGGGCAGTCATGGTGGCACTGGGAGCTCAGAGATTTTTTTTTTTTTTTTTTCATTTGTGTATTTGGTTCAGGGTCTCACTACGCAAATTGGACTCCTGGTAACCTCCTGTTTTCAGCCTCCTTAGTGCCGGGATTACAGGCATGTGCCACCACACCGGACTCTCTCGAAGGTTGAGCACACTCCGGGGGTGGGCCCGGCACAGCATGTAGGACCAGGGGTCAAATCCTGGTCCCTGCCCTTGCCAAAGCAGATGCTTTGTCCGCTGAGCTATCTTTCTGGCCCACCTCAGAGATCTTGAACTGGCTTTACAAGCAGGAGAGGTGTATTTTAGCAGTTTGACTGTCTATAGATATTTTACAATTTTGAAGCCTTATTTATTTTATTTTATTTTATTTTTTTTAAATTTTATTTATTTGTGTGTGTGTGTGTGTGTGTGTGTGTGTGTGTGTGTGTGTGTGGCCAGCTCAGCCCACCAGGGGGCGGGGCTGGCTGGCATGTGGTGCTGGGGGATTGAACCGCGGTCCCTATGCTTTGCTAAGCTTGTTCTAAGTAGGTGCTTTAGACCACTGAGCCATCTCACCAGCCCCCTGAAGCCTTATTTTTTTTTCCCCTCGAGGACCATACTAAAACTGGAAGGGACAGAGAAACAGGCAGTCCTATATCCAAATCTTGCTAGGGCCTCTCCCAAAAATAGTGGGAGAGTTCCCAAACCCTTGTGGCAATTGAGTAACTGTCCAAAAAGGGTGTATCGGTCGGGAACCGCAGAATGCAAGGTGATGGTTGCATTGTTGACAGCATGGAGATCTTGCCTAAGGTGATCCACACTCTATCAGATTGCTGTGTGGCTGGATCCCTGTTTGTGCTTCTCATGAGGTCTGGAAGCAATGGGGGTCACCGCGAGGTGGCCTGGTTGATGGCCAGGCCCAGAGGTGAGGCTTTAGCCCATACTTCTGTGTGGTTTTTTTTTCAGAGATGGGGATTGAACTCAGGCCCTTGCGCTTGCCAGGCAAGCACTTATTCAGCTGAGCTATCTCCCCAGCCCCTAGTCCATACTTCTGGGAGGGGAGTTTTTAGAACTGCAGGATTGTGGTTGTCTGTTTCAGGCTGATGCAAGCATCATCTTCCTCAACAGCTGAAGTTGAAAGTTCAGGGTTACATTAAGAGGGAGGCTGACTGGCTTGGTGCAAGAGCTGCTGGCTTCTAACTTGAAGAGGAGATCTCTTCCTAGAGGCAGAATGGGGCTGGCTTATACAGAAATTCATATTCACTGAGATGTCCTCCCAGGCTGCAAGTTTGTGTCTGGTAGAAGTGGTGGGAGGCAAGAGTCCCAGCTGCCCCAGTGGTGGTAACTTTTTGACAGAGGGAACTTTTGAGGTGGAGAGATCAGTTTCCTTGTCTACCAGGAAAGTCACAGGTTTGCCCCCAACTTTGCAATGACTGGGCTCTTGGGGACCCAGCTGGATAGAGTTTGGCCTCCTATCCGCCTAGCTCTCCGGGTCTGACAAGGTGGGGAGAGGTTTAGGCTGAGATGGGCCTGGACAGGGGCATTCATTATAAAATAATAGTTACAAAATAGCCCTTATAACTCATAGACAGAGGGTAGGGTAGTCCATCAGACTGGATTTTCTTATGGATGTGAGATGATTTTCTTTTATTAGGTTTCTGGGTAACAGGGGTTGATGGGCTTTTTGCCCCCCTGTCTGATGTCTTTGAGAAGCACTTGCTTGGGCTGTTTCTAGGCGAGGCAACCTGTGGAAAGCCCGTGGCAGCTCATTCCAGGGCTGACAGCCCAGTTGTTCCTCAGTCAGAATGTGGAGCTCAGAAGGAATTTTGTTTGAAAATTTTTTTAATCATTCATATATATATCTCGTTAGTTAGTTAGTTAGTTGACACGGGGTTCTCACTATGCAGCTTGGACTCATAGTGATCCTCCTGTCTCAGCTGTCCCAGAGCTGGGACTATAGGTATACACCACCATACCCAGTTTTGGTGGCCGGCATGGTCCACCAGGGGTTCTAGGGCTGGCACAGCATGTGCTACTGGGGATGGAAGCCGGGTCCTTGCACTTGACAAGCAGGTCCTTAGACCACTGTGCTATCTCTCCAGTCCAGAAAGAATTGTTGATAGCCATGTCTAGTGGGCATCATATGATGCCATCTTACCAGGATAGGCGCATCTCTGGGGGCCCTCTATGGCTGAGTGCAGGCCATGGCTGGCTGGAACCAGTTCATCAGGCTGGAATTAGAGGAGTCAGAGGTGGGGAGTGAAGCTATAGGGACCTTCTCTCTCTCTCTCTCTCTCTCTCTCTCTCTCTCTCTCTCTCTCTCTCTCTCTTTTTCTGGTTTAGTCAGATTTTGACTAATTCCACCTACTCATACATTCATTCCACAGGCACTCAGAGGTTGCACACTCCAATCCCCTTCCCTTGAGGTGGTCCCGACTAATGAGAATTGATCAGACTCCTCTTCTGCTTGAGCTGAGTAGGACTGATAGACTAACTGGGGTGCTCCCAGGGATCTTATTGAAATCAGGTAGACAGACAGACACATGGACAGACAGATAGACAGACAGACAGACAGACTATGTCCTCTTCCTTTTGAGGTCTGATGTAAAACACTTGAGTGAGGAGTCAGGAATCCTCCTCTAGACCTCTGAGGAGTCTCAAGAGATCTCGAGTGCGCACTTTCTTTTGGCACCTAGAGAAGTCTTAGCTCTGTCCATGAAGGTCACAGCTAGTGAGCAGAGAGTCAGCTCAGTGAATCTTCCCAGCTGACGCATCAGATACAATGGCAAGCAGAAACACGAAAATGACACCCAGGATTTGGAAGCAGATTTATTGTACATTAATGGACACTGATTGAGATCATTCCCAGAGTATCAGGCCTTGGTCTCTGGTGGTCTGGGGGTTGTGTAGGATTAGCCAACAGAAAGCACAGATGAAGAAAAACTGGCAGTTGGGGATTGGGTCTCACAACGTGCATCATAGTGACCAGCTGTGCATCACAGGCGCCAACCGTGTCTAAGAAATAAACTGTAACCAGAACTGTTATCTTGGCAATTAACAAGCTGACGTATACTGGCAGGTAAGCAGGCATTTTCTGCTGCATTTCTGCCTCTTTTAGCTTCCCTGACAAATCTTTGCTGGGAATATTACAAGTGATCTGTTGGGACAAGGCCCAGCTAGAAGCAGTAACGAATGTTAGGGTTGTTAGTGGTTCTAGGATGGGCACGAGGCAAGGTCCCCAAGATTGTCTTAGTATAGAGTTTTTGCCTAACTTATATGAATTCTATATTCACTTTGGAAAGGAGGGAGAGACAGAAGAGAGAGGAGGAGAGAAATAATTTAAGTAGTTTGGTGATTGCTCATATTGTGGCCTTTTTCATGGACATTAGACCCAAACTTCCACTAAAGACGTCATGCACAATTATTCTCACATTTCCATGAGACCCCTTGACTGGGGCTTTGCCTTACCACGCCTGTGAAGAAAGTCAGCAAGCTGCTTTGCGCGGAAGCATCTTCATCTTTCTACCAAAGTCCCTTCTCCCACCAGAAAGTAGACAAATCACCAACATCTTTGCGTTTATTTACTATTTAAAATCTTTTTTTTTTTTTTTAATCTTTTGGTTTTTAAGACAGAGTCTCACTCTGTGATTCAGGCTGGCCTTGAACTCACTATGTTATGTGACATGCCCAGACTTGCCTCAAACTCAAGCTGGTATTACAGGCATGGGCCACACTGCCTAGTCATTCTTATTTTTAAAACAGTCAAAAAAAAAAAAAAAAGAAAAAACAGTCAATAGGGCTGGAAGTAATCAATGTTGCCAAACTAAAAGGAAACAAAAGCATCTATTAACCTTGACTGGGTTCACTTGATTACAAAACAGGTTAACATGAAAAAAGAAAGAGTATTTCTGTATACAGAACATCTGTCCTCCTAAGACTTTGACCCAGCTGTAAGAAGTTGGTTTGGTACCCTCTCTTTATCTAATCTCTTTGTTTGTTTACCTTCAACTTCTGGACAAATATTAATTATAGCAAAATCCTGCCAACTCAAATCAGCTGGGCAAAGTCAAAATAAAGGCTCTGTGTGTGTTTTAATAAGTAACAGTTTCTTGAATTTTTGGACTATGTTCATGCCATTTGGATCAGTAGAGATTAAATTCATTTTAATTAAATGACCAATAGGACATATAACTAATACTAGCTGTGAACTTGTGACGAACCTTCATAATATGTTTACTGATGTGGTATGTTAAATGTTTCTGTTTTCTCTCTCTCTCTCTCTCTCTCTCTCTCTCTCTCTCTCTCTCATTTTTGGATTTTTGAGACAGTATCTTGCTTTGTAGGTCATCCTGGTCTTCAACTCATTGTGTAGCTCAGGATGGCTTTAAATTGGCAGCAATCTACCTGCCTCAGGCTCCCAAGTGCTGGGATTGCAGGCCTGTGCTACAAACCCTACACTCTCAACTTGATGAACAAGATTCCTGTGGCCGCTTGTACATGACTCACTTGCTACTTGCAGGGAGCATCTTTTGCTTTGCTTTTTCCTGCCTCCACTCCCCTATGTTCATCAGCATATCTGTTTCTCTGGGAGAGCTGCTCACCTCCCTAAGAAAGAACAGAGTAGTAGGGGTGGACAAAATCCTGATATGGCCAGTCAGTTTGGGTTGGCCACACCCTCAGTCTGCATGAGTGAGAGGCTATCCCTGTATTTGTGCCAGAGCTGCTGGGAAGTAGAAACCTTTCTTCTGGAGCTTCCAACCCCAAAGCATGTAGACCTGAAGCTGTAGGGAGCACCACTGTTTATCAGTTGCTATGAAAACCGTGAGCACAAACCTTAAGGTTTAAAATGACACCCATCAATGATCTCAATTTCTCCGCATCAGGAGCGCAGCATGACGGAGCTGGTTCTTCTGCTGACTCAGGATCTCTCAAGAGACCGCAGTCAGTGGGTGGCCAAGGCAGGGGTCTCACTGTCAGGTACTCAGTTGAGCTCAGAGAGCTGAGCTGGCCAGTGTCCTAGTAGCTGATGAAAGCAACAGGACAGAACTAGATCTTAGAGCAACTAGCTTTATTGTGGTCATGGCAAAAGAACTAAACATGGAAAAGTACTAGTATTGAGTCAGAGTGGAGCAAAGCATCTTCAGGATACCCCTCCTGGAGGAGGTGACAGAAGTGCTCAAAGCACCCCTCCCCCAAGGCCTTAAATAAAGACCCTGGGAGTGAAGGTACCCAGCTGAGGAACACAAAAGCAGGGATGAGCCCAACTGGCTGTGGGGACTGAGTCTTTGCTGTCACTCCCTTCAGAAAAAGCAGAGCACAGGCTTTGTACTTCTCCTGTGAGACTCCTTTAAAATCTCCTTGATTATTGTCCTTGATTATTGCAGTCAGACCAGAATAGACTCACAGAGATTTTTCACTGGGATCTGCTCTCCCTGCTCATCTGAAGGCCCAACCACAGGACGATCCACTTCCAAGCTTACTGGGTGGTTGTTGGCAGGATTCAGTTCCTCAGAGATGCCGGACTGAGGGCTCAGATCCTCCATGGCCCTTGGTCAGGAGGCACCCCAGTTGCTTGCCTTGTCATGGGCCTCCGCTGCATGGCAGCCTGCTCCGTGACAGCTGGCCAGCTGAGGGTAGTGGAGTGAGAGCTGCCAAGGTGAAAGTACCTCCCACTGGCATGCCATACCTAAATGGTTAAAAGCAGGTTCCTAGAGGGAGAGGGTTACATGGGGGTCATGGGCCATCCTGGAAGCAGCCTCTCACAATGGCTATCTGGAGAGTCTACTTGAGATTGAAACCATTCTCCAAGCAAGCAAGTGGTTGTCTTGGAAGTCTGGCAGACACTAGTTGCAAAGTACAGAGTATCTCCATACACAACCCCTTCACCCCTTCACCCCTGTGTCCCCAGCACCAAAACACAGTCTCAGTGCCAGCATCTTTCCAGTGCTTTGCCCTTGTGATGAGCCAGCTTCCAGGGCTCAGTCTGGGAGGGGTGAATAGACATACAGGAAGATTAAGAGTTACCCCCCCCAAAAAAAAAAAAAACCAATAGACCAGTCTCCTAGGCTACAAAATTGAGGAAAAAAATAACTTCCTGAAAAGAAATAAAATTAATTTCTCGGTTAACTTGTTTCAAGAAATATTTCGTGTAGAAAATGCCAGTGAAAATGGGAAGCAGGTTTCCAAAGGCTTCAAAATACTGAGAGAAAAGACAACAATCTCCATATATTAAAAAAAAAAAATCATCCCATGAAGTAGAATCTCAGAGATCAGTTAGAGGTTAATTTCCAGAACAAAATTTGAGTCCATAGCCTGGCCAACAGCCAGTTACTCTGCCCCTAGGAATCACCACTCCTAATCGTTGGTACAAGTGGGACAGCAGTTTCTGATGGAGCTTTATTTTTGTCCAGTTTTCCCTTGCTAAACACTTCCCCCGGTGGAAGCACAATGATCAGAACTGGAAGGAAGCTATTGCTTCTAATAATCACGTTAGTGGGTTTCCAGCCCTCACTCGGCTAACAAAAGCAATCTGTGGTTTTACTGATGCTTTCATTCATTTATTTGAGTCCTCTCACATCCAGTGCCTACTGGGACTCTCAGCCTAGACATACATTGGACAAATGACAATCCAAGAAGTCACACAGACACCGGATGCATGTTAATACATATGCCATTTCTTTCTTTTCCTTACTGCTTTCCAGACCTGCTTTCATATATGCCAAATTTTGGATCCTGAATATCTCCCCAAGTCCTGTGTGTTTGGATCCCAGAGCATGGTGCTACAGGCAGAGTTTGAACCTTGAAGAGGCAGGGCCTAGGGGGAGGATTTAGGTTATTGGGGGCGTGGCCTCAAAGGAGACTGTGGGCCTTGTCCTCTCGCTTTTCACTTCCCTGTCGTGAAATGAAGAGGTTTGTTCTGCTACATGCTTCTTGCCATGATGTACTCCTTGCAACAAGGACCTAAAGCAACATGTCCACTTGATCATGAACAGAAACCTCTACAAATGTGAGCCAACGTAAACCTTTTCTCTTTCTAAGTTGATTGTCTCAGGTATTTGTTACAGTGACAGAAAGCTGTCTAATAGCATTCATGAACAGTGTTCTGATTGGTCAACAAAAATTGAGGTATTTGCTATATACCAAGAGGTCCCAAGCTTCCCCAGGGCCGGAACTAGTGCTGGTGTTTCAGCATACTTCTTGGCTTCTGGGTAAAGACTAGAGTTTCTGTAGACAACTGCAGGGACATCTGGCTGCTCTGACTCAGCTAAGAAATGGTGTTCTCTGCCGGAATCCCTACCTTGTGCTTGACCCCAAAGAGACCTTAAATTTCTGTCTGCTGAGAGGAGACCACACAGTGTCTCTTCTTGGCTAGATTAAGGCCTTGAGCAGCTTCCTGAAAGGTCAAACTAGGGGGTAATGAGAAACAGCCTCAGTAACCAACAATAAATTCATGGTTAAATACTTTGTGATATTTTTATATTGGGCAATTGCTTTCTTTCTTTATTTATTTATGGTTTTTGGAGACAGGGTCTCGCTATGTAGTTAGGCTAACTTTGAACTCAATATATAGCCCAAACTATCCTTGAACTCATGGGGATCCTTCTTCCTCAGCCTCAAATTCTGGAATTACAAATATACACCAGTATGCCTGACTGGAAATTATTATTATTTTACT
>NW_004524655.1:3915686-3922298 GCF_000260255.1 Octodon degus
GCTCTGGGTGTGTTCAGGATCCAGAAGGCCCTGGGTTGTCTCACTCACTCGTCGGGCCTGCGCTCTGAGTCTATTCAGGATCCCGCGGCCTGGGTCGTCTCTTGGAAATTATTTTAAAGTATCCATTTTGAAATATAATAATTGAATGTATTGTTTTTCTGAAATATAATAGCACAGAAAATTGCCTTACACAGAGAAAAGGTTGTTTCGGCTCACGGTTTTGGGAGTTCTAGTCTCTGAGGCACTGGCTTTATGGCCCTAGGCCTACGAAGAGGCAGTGTATTGTGGCTGTGAGCACTGGGTGGGGAAAAGCCATTAGCACCCTGGCCAGACAGTGAAAGCATAACAGGGAGGGGCCCATCCTGCAACCCCCTTTAAGGCACAGCCCTCTTTGGGACCTAAGACTTTCACCAGGCCTAACCTCCTGGGCACTGTGGTCACCTCTCAGCACCCCAGCATAGGTAACTAATAGGCCTCTGGGGGACACTTACCCAAACCATAGTGATTTACTTATTAGAAAGCCAGCAGATAGAATATTCAAGGAGATAATGTGGTATTAAGTGTGTTTTAATTTGCATTATATATGTACAGATATTGTAAGAAGAATGGAAATAAAACTTTGTGGAAATAGAAATAAGAACAAAACAATAAGGGCTGGGGATAGTGCTCAGTGCTGGAGCATTTGCCTAGCATGCTAAAGCCCCTGAGTTTGATTCCCAGCAGGTCAAGAAGGGAAAAGGAAAGCAGGGGCCGGGAGGGGTGGAAGAAAGCAGAGGAGGAAAAGGAGGAAGAAGGAGGTCTCTGGGCTATAGTGAAAGTGTCATCAGAGCCAGGTGTAATCCTTTGTAATCCCACCTGCTAAGGACTGCAAATTTGAGGCCAGTCTGATCCTACCTCAAAATAAAAAGGGCTGGAGCTATAGCTCAGTGTTCCTAGTAGTACAGGGGACAGGTGCAGGGACGCCATCAGGGCTGTGCTCCTTCGGTGGGCTCAAGGGGAGAATCTATTCCCAGCCCACTTGGCCTTACTTTCATCATCTCTGTTCTTACAGAAGTGCTCATTCCAGCAAAATTCATCTGCCCCCTGGCCCGGATATGACATCCCTGAAAATGTCACCTTCTGAGACTCTGATGACAAGTTCAACATGCAAGGAATTTGTTAGAAGAAATGGCTCTGAGCAAAACCAGAAGGGAAAGTGGAGGTTGGGAGAGTCCGCTGAGGGTGGGTGTGGGTGAGGAGGAAGGAGGAGCCTCAGCTCTGAGGTATCCCCAGGGGATGCAGACACCCCACTCCCAGACTTCAGAGGAAACTGCCTCAGAGCCATGCCTACCTCTCGTTCCCTGTCTGCTTGAGTCTCTGGCTGCCAATGTGGGGCCTTGGCCTAAAAGCAAAGCCCAGCAGCCTGGATCAGATGGTCAGAGATCTGAGCAACACACTGTCCTGGTTGCCAAACTGGGGCTTCATGGCAATTTGCTGTTAGTGATATGGGAGAAGGAAACTTGCAACCTAAAAATTACCTGGGATGAGTTGTGTTCTCTAAAACCAAATAATGAATTTTAGGAACAAACAGAGGTTAAGAGCATAATATTTATTGAGCAAAGAAAGCTTCTGTCCAAGAGAGGGACAGAAGAAGGGCTTTCATGGGTTGTATCTGGGAAGGTTTCTCTTCCAGGGACATTTACAGAGTAAAACCATGCAGTGAAGTGGGTCTAAGGTGGAGAACATGGGAACTCACTTGGGTGGGCACAAGGTGGGACAAAACTATGGTCAACCAATGAGATTAGAAGCACCACTGCTCAGGTAAAACTAATTAAATCCAGAACCAAATGGGGAAGCAAGTCATGTAGCAAGCAGGCACGAATATAGAACAGGAGTTTATCCAGTAGCCAGCTGGTAGCAGCTGTATTAGTGACTCTTCCTGGCTTCCTCAAGCTGATGATCAGTTCTGGATGCTAATCATTAGGGAGGTCAGCATTTGTTCCATCTTTGGTCTCTAGGTCTGACCCATAGCAGGAGCATCCATCTCTCTCACAGTTGCAAGGTATCTTGTCTTCCATGCTGTCTCCTTGAGGGCCTGGCCCTGTCTGACTGCCTATAATATTTTTATCTAATTTAGCTGCCTACAACATTCCCCACTCTGAAGAAGTAACACTATCTGCCGTGAAGGAATCATGGGCGATGACCGCTCTGCCTTCTTCAGGCTGAAAGGAGTCATAGTTGTGAACCGGCAGTCAGAGATACTCTCCAGAGGTTCTATCTAAAGGCCCTCAGTAGGCACTAGGCATTTTTATCTTGGGTAGGCGAAATAGCTTTAAGTCTAGAGGAGACAATACCAAAGAAACAATTAAACATACATGGGCCAAATAATAACATCATCAGGATAATTATGAATACAGTCAAAAATGATTTTCACCAAGGAGACGGTAATGACTTCCCATAAAGATGATAAAGATAGGGCCCAGGGGACCTCAGCATCACGCTTACCATTGATTTGTTATCTTTTGAGCAGCTATTGAGATATTAGCAGAAGGATCTGGACTGTAACAACCTTTTAAATTTTGTAATTATAAAAAGATTAGTCAGAACTTTTTGTAGGTCCATTAGCAGAGATCTCTTATTTTTTTTTAAATATTTATTTATTTTTATTTATAACATTTATTTATTGTGTGTGTGTGTGGCCAGCTCAGCCCACCAGGGGGCGGGTCTGGCTGGCATGTGGTGCTGGGGATCGAACCGCGGTCCCTGTGCTTTGCCAAGCTTGTTTCAAGTAGGTGCTTTAGACCACTGAGCCATCTCTCCAGCCCCAAAGATCTCTTAAATGAGGCTTTTAACCCCTTTTAAAAAATCTTCCATGGCCACTGGGTATTGTCTCAAATAAACTGGCCTTTTATGCCTCACCAACTCTATTGTTACTGGGCCACATGAATTGCCAGACCTAGGGAGAACACTGAGCACTCTCCGGTTTGCAAGAGGGGCTACTGGCTGGGTAACTACTGACAAATCTGCATAAGCATCTATTAAAAGTCTACAGGCTTTTTTCTTACATTGGCAGTTAACATGGGTTCCCTTGGGCTGAGAGGCAAAGACCCATGGTCTTGTCAATCTGCCTTACTGCTAGGAAACATTTTCTGAGAAATTTCTATCAACTGAGACCAATTCATTCCTGCAAACTCTCCTAACTTCTGCAGCTTGTGTCAGATATCTGGGGCCCACTGGGCAACATACGCCATATTGATGCAGGCAACTGAGAATGTTAGATAAAGCCTTAATATCATAAGGCTTTATCATAATCTTTTCTCTAGACAAGGTCTGGTGGATCCCAGTAACAGGATTTTTTCCCCTATATTTTTAGGGAAAGGTCTACAGGTGTTCAGAGTCTAACTATTAGATCAGACTCATAGTGATTCTCCTGTTTCAGCCTCCCAAGTGCTGGGGTTACAGATATGCGCCACCATGCCCAGTCTCAGTAGTTTCAGCGCACCCCAGGGGTGGGGCCAGCACAGTAGAGTAACAGGATTCTTTTCTTTTTTTTTTTTTTAATTAATTATTTGTTTATTTGTGTGTGTGTGTGTGTGGTCAGCTCAGCCCACCAGAGGGTGGGGCTGGCTGGCATGTGGTGCTGGGGGATTGAATCGTGGTCTGGGTGCTTTGCCAAACCTATTCCAAATAGGTGCTTTAGACCACTGAGCGATCTCACCAGCCCAGTAACAGGATTCTTAATCTAGCATATTTGTTATAGATTTTACCTGTATGACTACCTGGGTTTTAGCATCTTCTAGGAAAGAACAAATTTTCTGAGAAATTAGAGCACGTATAATCAAAGCATGTACATTTGAGCTAAAAGGTAAATTTATAAACTTTTTTGAGTCTTAGCATTTGTAACCCACTAGCTCTTAGACCCCTTTATTCATGGAGTCTGACAGTTTGCTATAAGTCCCTCTAGCTTTAGCTAAGAGAGGTTACACCTGTATTTATTATCAGCATGAAATACCTGAGTTACATCAGAAATTAACCAGGTGAACTTATACACGTATCAGAAAATACACAGCATTCAGTCAAATTAAACCAAAGTCCCATTCAGTGTTTTGGATATGGCCCCCACTGTAAGCAGGGGCACTGCTGGAGGATTTCTTCTTTTAACACTGTGGCTCTGAATTTTATATTCTAAAGACAAGGCCTGGCTCTATCTATAAGCTCAATGCTGTTTGATACAGTACAGCCAGTGTTTCTAGACTATTTTTCTTACCAGAACTCTATCTGTCCTTGGGAACCTGTTTTAACCAGTGAAATACTTTTTAAGTCTTGTACATGAACAACTATATATATATATATATATATATATATATATATATATATATTACATTCGTAAAAACCAGTCTTAGCCTAATTTTGATTAGTTAGCAACCTGAATATATTGTAGTATTTAGACAGGATAAAATCTCTCCAGGGTGACAGCTGGGCTTTTAGGCATAATTAAAAGAAATGAGTGAAGAGAAAGTTATGTCAGTTACAGCTAAAGCAAGATAACTCCTAAAGTCTGTTTCTGTTGCGGTACAAGGACCGGCAGGAAGGTCAGTGTTGGAGAAGGACAAAGAGATTTGTGCCAATGTCCAACAATACCCTGAATTTCTTTTCCCTCTGTGGAGGTGACAGGTAGAGACAGTAGTCCAGCCAGAGGGAGAAGGCAGGCCCAGGGCCCTTCAGTCTTATTGCACCACCTGGGGAGCTGAGTCTGGGCTCTGCGGCCTCCGCCTCAGCATGCAGCCTCACTTCTAGTGGCTGCCTTGGCAATCAGGGCATGGCTTGTGGGCCTCTTAAGGCAGTCCCTCTTATAGATGGCCTGGCTTTTGACAGCAGTAGCAGGTGAACCACATCAGCAGATGAACTTCACTGTTGAGCTCTTGGAGCCCAGAAAATCAGACTTAGGATCTGTTTTGAGGCTGCAACAAAGAGCCGTTTTTGATCTTTTTGTTTTCTCTCCCTGGTTTTCTCCCAGTTCCAATTAGAGGACACTAAGGAAGCAGGTTTTTACTAAAGTATCGAGGGACTTGTCTGGAGCAAAAGCTATTTTTTGTAGCTCTTTTCTAATATCTGGAGCTGACTGATTATTGAACTTAGCTGTAGGAGTAGTGTGTCCCTCTAGTAAACATTCTAAGAAAGCACAGGGATTTTCATCTTTCTCCTGATAAATAGCTAACATTTAAAATATCTAGGAGGCTTCATTCTAGTTCTTAAACCTTCAAGAATACACACTTTAAAAAATGCCTTTTCCAGTCTACTTCCTGGCTACTAGACCAGCAGGGGTCTGACTGCTTGGGCTCCCACTGGAACAGGTAGTCTGACTGGCTGTCTATCTTTCAGCTATTTAAGATGAACAAAATAATATTTATCTCAAAATGCAATAACAGCTTGTAATGCTGTCTACCTCTCATTAGAAGTCAAAGTTTGGCTTACAATTAACATCACATCCTTCTAATCTAGTTCATAAGTCTGAGTGAGTTCTCTAAAGACCTCAAAATCCTTAATAGGGTCACCTAAGGATTTTCCAAGTTCAGACTTTATCTGTTTTAGGTCACTGAGAGAAAAGGTTCATGAACTCTGGATGTTCCAAATTGTCGTTTTCCTTCTTGAAAGGGTATTATCTTTGAGGAGCTTGCATAAGCCTAGCTGAGGATGGGGGTAGCCCTGTAGAGGACTGGGTTATGGTTGGTCTGGAAGCCCTGTCCTCTGGACTGGAAAAGCAACTCGGGGAAACCTTACTTCCAGTAAGGGTGGGTGAGGCTGTGATTAAGGCTATCTTGTTCTTAGGCTCCAAAGGTTAGGAAACAGCAGCCTTAGGCTCCAGGCTAGTGAATGCCTTATGCACCTGAACAGCCTGGTTCTCCTGTAAGTCACACCTAAATTTTAAAACTTAGATAACAATGACTTTCTTAATGCAAACCGAATCTGAACATAAGACATTTTTACCATTTTCCTTTTTTTTTTTTTTTTTTAAAGAAATACCTTTCTAGTTGCAAAATAGTGTCATAAATGATACTACCCTCTGGATTCCATTTGGATTAAATGGCTCAAGGATCAAACATCTTCTGGTGCCTAATGAAGTGCTCTAATGAGTAAGAAACGTTGACTATGAGATAGCCTAGAATTCAAAATAAATTACTTTTCAGGGCATCCCCACCTTATTTCTAATTGATTCCCCTCAAGGTATCCCCTGAGTAGACCACTCCAGAGCAGGTGGATGATCATTTGGAGAGTGGGTAGACAAGATCCAACCAGCTTATCCACTGGCACTCGATATTATCTCCCAAAACATCTCATGAACTGTGCATTTACTCTGATTGAATATTTGTAAGTATAAGTTACAACTGGTCTGGTGCAGGAATGTTTACAGAAGGAAGCATAACCATTGCATAAAAAGGTGAGTTGGAAGCAGAGCACCTCTCAGTCTACAGAGGTCACTTCTAGAGAGAAAACAATTGACTGGAAGAATTTGGCCTCCTTCACTGAACCATGTCCCCAGGCACTTGTGTTTTCCATCTAATCACCTAGGTAAACGCTTTTAGCAACTGGACAAAATTTAAATTTGAAATTCACTAGTGAAACATATTTATC
>NW_004524655.1:3923073-3927294 GCF_000260255.1 Octodon degus
AAACCTGTCCTCTGCTTCAAAAAGTGGCAGCTGCTCTATAAGCATTTACTAGCTGGCAGAGTAACCAGTTGTCACAAGTTCTGTGAGGGATAGTTAAAAGCCTGAACAAGATTGTCTAGCACTTTTCAGTAAATATTTTAAAATCTACAACTTAACTCTTATGCACCTAAATGATAACTAGACCTAGGAGAAAAGGCTGGAGAGGCTCCCTTACACTAAATATGCTTTGGTCCCATAATTGTACTGCTTTTGGAGATAGCTCTTTCTGGTGTCACCCAGAAGTTGGTTCTCTCCACTGTGTCTCAGGTTTAGCCTCCTGAAAGAGACTTGCCCAGAATACTTAGCCAGGACATGGCTTTTATATGTGTCCTGGTTGGGCGTAGTCCTCTTTGTCTCCTCTGACCCAGAGATGGGATATATGTCTTTTTTTTTTTTCTTTCTAAATGATTTCCTTGTCTTTAACAAATGGCCATTTTCTATGGGCTTCACTTAATTGAAACAGTCTCTAATTTTCCATGTCTCTAAAAAGGAAAGTACAAGGGCCAGCCAGAAAGCTCAGCAGATTAAAGTGCCTGCTTAGACAGATGTAGGGGCCAAGAGTTTGATCCCCAGCCTGCCATGTTGGTCCCGCCCCTGGGGGCATGCTGAGAAGGTGATTGAGACTGGGCATGGTGGCACACACCTGTAATTCCAGCACTTGGGAAGCTGAACACAGGTGGATCACTATGAGTCTGATCTGCATCGTGAGACCCTGTAGACCCTACCCTAAATGCATAAAAAAAAAGGAAAGTACAAAGAGGTAGGAAAATTAGGAGAAAAATCAAAGAAAGAAAACTGAAACAGAGCAGGTCTGACACTTGCTCTAGCATATAGAGTGGGATCAGAACCAGTTTGTCCCAGTGAATCCTGTCCTCCAAGTCTTTAAGAACGGTTGCCAACCTAATGTCATTTAGTTGACAAAAGGAGTCCTGTGTTTTATATACAGTCATGTATATTTTCTAAGTCTGAGCTAGATTCAAAAAGTCCCATCTTATAGAAGTTTATATAAAGTCCACTAGGAGGCTTTCTAACATTACTCTGTCTAGAGCTATTGTCTGAAGTCAAGCAAGGAATACCAGCACATTTAGCAAATAGTTCCAATGCAACACATATAAGAACAAAAAGTCATAAAATGTCCCATTAGAGAAATATCATAACCTTATAACATTTCCATGTTTTAACTTAGATTTACCAACATTCTGACCAACATTTTAGCAAAATCATATGAGACAAAGCATAAGCAATTTTAACAGAACTATATAAGACAAAACTGTTTGAGGCAAAGCATGACCAATTATGAGTAATGAACAAAGACATATCAACATTTGAAGCATAAAAAGTTGTTATCTAGGGGGGGAATTACCTGCTCGGCTTCCCCTTCTGTCCCTCTCTTGGACAGGAACTTTCCTTCTCTCAATAAATATATTCTGCTCATAACTTCCGTTTGTTCCTAAAATTCATTCTTCGGTTTTAGAGAACACGAACTTATGCAGGTCAGGTCCAGAGATCGTTTTTCTCTATATCATTTGGAGGTTCCCTATATTGTTTGGAGGTCACTCACCCGAGACCAGTTTTTCTCCCTGTATCATTTTGGAGGTCCCACCGAGATCATTGGACGGAGGTATTAGTTTGTTTTCTTTCATAAATTCTGAATTGGGATTTGCTTTTATGTTTCACTGCATGGTTTTCCTCTATAAAAGTCCCTGCAAGAGACAACTTCCTGGGGGAAGGGAATTACTCGCTCGCCTCCCCCTTCTGTCCCTCTCTTGGACAGGAGCTTTCTTTCTCTCAATAAATATATTCTAGGGGTTGGGGAGATGGCTCAGTGGAATAAGCACTTCCCTGGCAAGCGCAAGGGCCTGAATTCAATCCCCGGTTCCGCCAAACAAAATAAAAAAAAATAAAATAAAAAAGATTTAAACAAATAAATATATTCTGCTCATAAAAAAAAAAAAAAGTTGTTATCTAAATGAATCCCAATCCAGAACCTATGAAGGAAAAGCAAACTCATACCTTGGTCAAATGATCTCAGTGGAACCTCCAAATGATATAGGGGAATGAAACTCCCAACCTGAAAGGTACCTGAGATGAGTTTGTGTTCTCTAAAACTGAAGAATGAATTTTAGGAACAAATGGAGGTTAAGAGCATAATATTTATGGGGAAAGAAAGCATCAATCTGAGAGAAGGACAGAAGGGGGACCCGAGCAGGTTGTCCTGGGAAGTTGTCTCTTCCAGGGACTTTTATAGAGTAAAACCATGTGGTGAGGTGGGTCTAAGGTGGAGAACATGGGAACTTAGGTGGGCATGAGGTGGGACAAAACTATGGTCAACCAATGAGATTAGAAGGACCATTACTCAGGTAAAATTGATAAAATCCAGAACCAAATGGAGAAGCATGTCCTGTAGCAAGCAGGCACAAATATAGAACAGGAGTTTATCCAGTAGTCAGCTGGTAGCAGTTGTATTAGTGACTCTTCCTGACTTCCTCAAGATGATGATCAATCCTGGATGCTAGGGCTGGTGAGATGGCTCAGTGGTCTAAAGCACCTACTTAGAGCATGCTTAGCAAAAAAGCACAGGGACCACGGTTCAATCCCCCAGCACCACATGCCAGTCAGCCCCGCCACCTGGTGGACTGAGCTGGCCACACACACACACATAAATTAAAAAAAAAAAAAATCCTGGATGCTTTTCTTTAGGGAGCTAAGCATTTGTTTGATCTTTGGTCTTTAGGTCTGGCCCACAGCAGGAGCATCTGTCTCTCCCACATTGCTAGGTGTCTTGTCTTCCACGCTGTCTCCTTGAGGGCCTGGCCCTGTCTGACTGCCTATAATGTTTCTGTCTAATTTAGCTGCTTACAACAGAATCCCTGGCTCCCTGCAGAGCCCTACAGAGTTCTCCTGTGTTACTCCCCTTGCATTCTTTTCTCCAAACACCCTGAATGTGGTATGGCTTAGTTGGAGCTTATCCTTGCTTCCTGGAGAGAACAGCCCTGGCCTAGCAGGGACAGAGAAAGGCAGGAGATGGCCGGCTGATCCGAGGTGCGCAGGACAGTGAACTCCAGTTTACCGATCACTCCCACTCCCTGGTGCCTGGCACTGGCAATGGCATCTCACTTCATCCTAATGCACATCTAGAAGGAATTATTATTATTATTATTTAGCATTTATAGGTTTCAAGTAATATCCTTTAATAAACACCAGACCCTGTCCAATATTTTCCTAAGACAATATGGCAATGCTTAAACACTTATGCACAAAGATATTTATTTTGGTGTTTGTAAAACAAGCAAACAACAAAACAGTAAATCTCTAACATCGAAAGACTTGTTGAATAAATTATGGAGTATCTAGATGAGAAGTCATTAAAATAATGTTTTTGACACTCTAATGATGCCACATGATGCAATTTTTTTGCAAATACTCTAGATTCATAAACACTTAACTAGAAAGGTACACCCTACATTGTTCCTAATGTTTATACCCAGGTAGTGGAATAAACAACTTTTTATTTACCTAGCTTTTTTTCCCCCTCTGAATTTTCTGCAGTAAGTTTGTATTATTTTATAATAAATGAGAATGTCCCATTCTTCAGAGAACAAATGCCAAAGGCTGCCCTCGGGTCAGATCAGCTGAACGTTACAAAGAGTGCCCATATTCTGCCCAAAGACAGCTGCCAGAGCACAGAGCGTGCGGTTGGGGCAAGGCAGAGCCACTGTCGGCAAAAACGGAATAATCAGAGCTTTAAAAACTCATTTCTCAAGAACGTTGTGAGGATCAAGTGGGTGGGGAGCAGTGAGACACGCGAACAAGTGCTCCATGTTCTCTCTGGCCTTCTCACCCGGCATTTATCAAATAAAAATACAAAGAAAAGACAAAAGTCAGGCTCGGTTTTTTATTTTATTTTCTTTTCTGTATTTTAGGGAAAGGCCTAAAATAGGCCTTTCAGGGTAGGCCTTTTAGGGTGTTCAGGGTAGGCTTGGTTTAAATGCATAACTATATCTGTTAATCTGAGCCACAGATTTGATGATAAAAATAGTAATATAGCAACTTTTTTTTTTTAAAGACAGGGTCTCACTATGAAGTTCGGGCTGGACTTGTGCTCACTTTTGTAGACCTCGGGCTGGTCTCAAACTCTCAGAGATCCTCCTGGCTCAGTTTCCCAAGTGCTGGGATTACAGG
>NW_004524655.1:3927554-3953146 GCF_000260255.1 Octodon degus
TTCCTGTTATGCAAATCTGTAACATATGTATTTCTCCATATTACCCTGTTTCTGTCTTTTTGTTTTTGCTTTTTACCCTTCAAAATAAAATAAAATTGAATTTTTTCTAAAAAGAAAAGCAAGTCTTCATCACCTCTAAAGAGAAACTGGAGGAAAGATTCAAGCACAAAGGTGAAAACAAACAACAAAAAAAGGCTGGCTCAGCTGCACTTCTGAAAACAAGGAACCCGCATGACCCCCGCTACATTTCCGGGCGAACTCAGCTACCGCGCCTAGCGAGTTGCTTCGACCCGAGAGCTCCCGTCGCCCCGCCTTACCGGGGTGCGACCAACCAGAGCCGAGTGGGCCAGGCCTCGCCGTTGATTGGAGGCCCGGCGGCGGGGCGGGGCGGGGCAGCGGCGCGAGCGTGCGCTCTCCTAGCGGAGCGGCGGGCGCAGCCTCCGGCGAGTTTGCGGACTGGGACGCGTCCTGCGCTCTGTGCACGTGCGCTCCGCTGCAACTCGCTCCTAACGGCCGCTCCGTGTCGCCATGCCGGCAGATGTCAGCAAGTGGACCGGGCCCTTGAGCCTGCAGGAGGTGGATGAGCAGCCCGAGTACCCACTGCGGGTCGCTTACGGCGGGGTGGAGGTGGACCAGCTGGGCAAAGTGCTGACGCCCACCCAGGTACCGCGGGGGGCAGTGCGCGGCGGGTGGTGCGGGGAGGCGCGGCAGGCGGGGGAGCGAGGCCGGTGTTGGCTGCGCTCAGCCCGTGGGAGACCTGGATCCGCTTTCCTGGGACTCCAAGGGGCAGAGAAGGCCGGGCTCAGAAACACCCTCGATCCTGGGCCGGGGCCGAGTAGGAGTCTTGCTGGGCCCGGAGTAGCTTGTGCCCTCCCGGACGCCCCCGAGGCCTTCTGCGATCTTAGCATTTTGGGCCCTAGTTTGGACAGTAAGTGCCCCTCCCCACCGTGGCGCCTTATGTAACCGGCGATCGGCGTCTCCCGGCGATTTCTCCTTTGTTTTAGCGGTCAGGAGTGAACACGCAGCCCGAGCCGAGTGTGCTCTGCAGCTGGTGGCCTGCTTCTGCCCGCTCTGCTTGGGGCCCTCCTGCCCGGCCTGGGCTGCACGGAGGGGAGAAACTGGAGTTGTCGCAGGGGCAAGTGGTGAATAAGCCACCCGGAGCCTTCACTGTTGAGGGTGTTTACAGAGTTTGTTGTTCAAGGTGTTTTAAATACGAAATGCGTATCTTGGAGGTTGTGCCTTCCTCCCTTACCCGGCCTCCCGCCTCAGTTCTGGCCCAGCCAGGCCTTTTCTTTATTTTTTATTTTTTGTACTTTTAAATATCTTAATTAATGTAGATTTATTTCATTCAAGCTGGCACCGAGTTCCTGGTGTCCAAATCCAGAGACCTTGTCGTTCCCGACGGAGTGGAGTGTAGGCTGCGGTTGAGAGCAGGCCCTGGGGCTAGGGTCGAATCCAGGCCTCACCTCCGCTTGTTTCCCCTGCTGGGATACTGGCCCCAGACTGTTGCTGAGATTAAGATAATTAACGTACATGTATATAAACCTTGGACTCTTGGTACTCAGTACATGCAAAACCCAGTAACATTTATTAATAATCGACTCTTTTACTCTGGAGGATTCTTTTTTTTTTTTTTTTTAACCCTGGCGGATTCTGAGGTCAAATAATTGGTGGTTTTCTGAGGCATTTCTGGCTCCTTAACTCCAAACTGGTTCCTCTTTACAGGTTAAGAACAGACCCACCAGCATTTCTTGGGATGGTCAGGATCCTGATAAACTCTACACCCTGGTTCTGACGGACCCGGATGCTCCCAGCCGGCAGAATCCCAAGTTCAGGCAAGTTGGGGAAAGGTGAAGGGGGTGACCTGGCTGGTGTTAAGAGAGAATTAGACCTGGCTCGGGGTGCCAGTGCCAGTGGTGTGCTTAAGCTGCCTCTTTGTCCTTGAGTGGTAATCGGTGACTACCTGTAGGAGCCATCTCCGTCTGAGGCTGTTTGGCCCCACGTGCTAATTAAGTATGATTTTTACATTTTTCAGAGGAGGAAAAACTCAAACAGTAGTTTGAGATGTGAAAATTAAACATTCCAATTTCAGCGTCTGTAAAGAGTTGCATCGGGGCGCTGATCTGATACTTCATGTCTCTGAGACTGCTGTCTTGCAGTGGCAGTCATTTGAGACAGAGATAAGATGGATTCCAGGGCTGGTGAGATGGCTCAGTGGTCTAAAGCACCTACTTAGAACAAGCATAGCAAAGCACAGGGACTGTGGTTCAATCCCCCAGCACCACATGCCAGCCAGCCCTGCCCCCTCTTGGGCTGAGCTGGACATACACAAATAAATAAAAAATTAAAAAAAAAAAAAAAAAAAAAAAAAAAGATGGATTCCAAAGTTGGAAACAGTGCCCGCGGGCCCTTGACTTCTGCCCCAGCGAAGCGAGGGAGGGTCTGGGTGCTTCCTGTACAGACCCAAGGGGTTCGCGCCTATCCGAAAGGCAGGACCTGTGTTGCCCTCATAGCTGTGTGTCCTGGCCCACGGTGCGGCACGGTGACTGCCGTGACCTGTGGTGCTGACGGGCTGTGTTCTTCCACACAGGGAGTGGCACCATTTTCTGGTGGTCAACATGAAGGGCAATGATATCAGCAGTGGCACCGTGCTCTCCGACTATGTGGGCTCCGGGCCTCCCAGTGGCACAGGTTGGTGTGAAGGCTGGCTGGGGGCGTGGAGTGGGGGCGCGAAGAGAGGCCAGATGCACCTGAGGATTCTTTTAATTTCTGAGCTCGCTGGAGGGAAAAGGCTGCCTGAGTTCCTTTAGGACATTTGCCTTTCTGAGCACATTCAGACCTCCACGAATGTGGGGTGCATGGCACTTTGGGTTCTGCTAAGTTGTGGGCCTTCAGTAAGCTGGGCAGACGTGGAGAAGGAAACAGTGTTGTAGGAGGGCTTTCGGGGGTGCACAAGGGCTGAGCACAGTTGAGTCTGCTCTGGTCTACATTCAGCCTTTGAGGAGTTTTTTTTTGTGGGGGGAGGTCTTTTTGAGACAGGTCTCACTATGTAGCTCAGGCTGGCCTTGAGCTCACTTTGTAGTCCAGGCTGGTCTCTTACTCACAGCGATCCTCCTGTCTCAGCGTCCCGAGTGCTGGGATTACAGGCGTGTGCCATCTCACCTGGTATGGCTTATATGATCTTTGAGTTTCTGATTCCTGTGAAGCCTCAGAAATAATCATTGTTTCCCCATTCACTACAAAACGTTATCAAGTCTGTCTCTTTATGGCTCTTTTTTTTCCTCCCCCTCAAGTCTAGTTTGGAATCTTGAAAAGATCTGGAAGCCTTTGGTAGAACTGAGTTGAAGAAGTGCCACACACTGGGTTGCTCTTGTTTGTTGTAAAGCATAGGTAGAGAAGAGCTGCGCTTGCCCTGTGACTCCCCCTCCCTTTCCCCTCCTCTTCTCCTCCCTCTCCTCCCTGCACTTGGGAGGTGGGTAAGGGATTGCCTGAGGGGGTGGCTCCATTTGCTGGCCCAGCGAAATGGTGGTGGGTGAAGCATGGCGGAAGAGTGGCTCTTGTGCATGCTGTCCTCTCCTGGGGAGGTTTAAGAAGTCCCTGCCCTGGGCTCATGCTTTATTTGCAGACCCGGAAGCTTCCAGATGAGCCCTCTCATGCATTCATAATAGGGAAGGTAAAGGGACAGGCTTCCTAGGGATCTCTTAAGTTCTCTAGGGCAGTTGTAAAAGTAGGCAATTTAATTATGGGGACTATACTCATGAGCCTAAGAATTCTCTTGAGAAGGAGCCGTGCTCTCATTAGAAAAACAAGCCTTAGTATGTCACCTTTTTTTCCCCCAAAGATTATTCTAGTAAGATCTACCATCCACATATAAATATTAACCACTAATATTAACCACATATAAATATTAACCACATATAACAATTAACCACTAAGAAGAATGTATGCAGTGTGTTAATTATTGAAACTGTCCTACCAACTTGATTTGAAACTGTCTCATTGCTATTTATCAATAAAATTATGGCAAAAAATATAGATCATAATAAGGTTACAGGCAGCAAATCTGACCGATGTATACACACGTAGGGATTTTGAAAGGACAGAGGTCATTTGCACCACCCAGAGGGTTCTTTGGTTTGTGGTGACCTTTTTTATTTGAAGCGCCAGGGCTCATTGGTCCTGTACCTGTCAGCGTGGGTCATTTTTGACCTGCTTGTAGTCGGATCCGTGGTGTTGTGCGGTAGGATGTGTGGCTTTCGTTCCTGTCCAGCCAGGTTAACGCTGCGGTGTTGCTAGGTGGTCTTCCCCCGTGCAGCAGTGTGGTACTCCCCTCCAGATGACCATTGTTCCCAGTACTCGGCTCTTAGGGAAATCTCTAGAATTGTGGGGTTGTAAGAGTTGCCCAAGAGTTCTCTGAAATGGTTGAGAAATTTATGCTCTCACCCACACATTCGAAGGTTATCAATAGGTCCATGTAAGATCCCCGTAGTTCTGTACCAATTATTAAATATAGTTGGCCTTGCCCACTGTGGTGGTGCCCGCCTGTGATCCCAGCACTTGTGAGGTGGACGTGGGGTTGCCATGAGTTTGAGCCCAGCCTGGGCTATAGTTCACGGGTAATACATTCTATCTATCTATCTATCTATCTATCTATCTATCTATCTATCTATTTATATTTTTTTTGTTCTTTTTGGTAGTCTTGGAAATGCAGCTAAAAGCCTTATGTTTGCTAGGCAAGTATACTACCACTGAGCTTTCTTTATCTTAGCCTTTGAATATGATTTTTATCTTTTTTTTTTTTTTTTTTTTTTTTTTTTTTGGCTGGCTCAGGCTGCCTCAAGCGTGGGTCTGGTACAGCATGTGGAGCTGGGGATTGAACCACCGTATCCTGTGCCTGACTGTGTTTGCATAAGTAGGCACTTAAACAACTGAGCTAACCGGAAGGCCTCCTATAATTTTTATCTTTTTTTTTTTTTTCTAATTTTTATCTTGAGACAGGGTCTTGCATAGTTACCTGGGTTGGCCTTGAACTTGGAATCCTCCTGCCTCAGCTTCCCGAGTAGGTGGGATTATACTGTTATTAGTCATTTTGACTGTAGACATTCCAATGTGTGTGAAGTGGTAGCATTTAATAACTTTTTTTAAACTCTAGTCAAAACATGCAGCATACATTTCACTGACTCAACTGTGTTGTACCCCAGCCCATTACGTTACTGGGAAACACGTATCCAGAACGTCCTCATCTTCCCAAAGGGAAGAGGTAGCCACTGAAGGTCAGCACCCCACTTTTCCTGCAGCCTTCTTAGCAATCACTCTTCCCTGGTCTGTTTGATGAGTTTAACTACTTTGGAGAACTCTTTGGGGCTCCTCTGTGTTGAAGCATGTGTCAAACATGTGGTATATCCATGTTGTGGATATAGCACATGTTTAATGTCCCTAATGGATGGACATCTGCTTCTAGCTCTGGGGTGCTACAAAGAGTGCCACAAAGAACATTAATATGCAGATGGTTATGTAATTTAAAAATAACTTTTTAAAAAAGCTCACGCTACCCATTTGTGTCTGGCACTTACCTGGGTCTTAGAGGAAGCTGCACAGCTAGCCAGGTGTGGTGGCGTGTGCCTTACTCCCAGCTGCTTGGTGGGCTGAGGCAGGAGGACCTAGAGTTCAGGGCCAGCCTGGACAATTTAGTGATACCCTATCTCAAAATAAAAAATGGAAAAGAATGGAGATGTAGTTCGCAGTAGAATGCTGCTCGGAATGATCCCCAGTACTTACTATAAAAAGAAAGAAAACTATAAGCAAGCTGCACAATTAGTTTAATAGGGTGGTTGCTGATTCCTTCTAAAACATTCTTTGCTGCTGGGCTTGGTGGTACACCCCTGTAATCCCAGCACTTGGGGAGCGTGAGGAGGAGGAGCCCTGCAAGTTCGAGGCCAATGTGGGCTGTAGGGAGCTCAAGGCCAGCCTGGGCTGCATAGCAAAACCTTGACTCCAAACAAAAATTCTTTGCTATGATTAACATTTCAAAACAAGTCTGTAGTGTTCCAAGAAAGTTAAGTTGAAGCGATAGGAAGGTAACACTCTGCATTTGTTTGCTTTAGCAGGAAGATTCAATTAGAGTTAGATTTTTGGCTCCTGAGGTTCCTGAGGCAGAAGGAAGATGGGCATTGTGATGGGCATTGGCTGGAGGTGGGCCGGAAGTGTGGGATGGGCCATGAGGGGCAGAAAGGGGTTGGCGGTGAGGTGTGGGGAGGGCAGAGGCTGGAATGATGGGTTTGAGCGGGGGCCTGGCAGCAGCCTTGCCCTGGTGATGTTTCATGGCGGAGGACCTGAGTGGTTGATGAGGACGGGCGATGGCTCCGTCTGAGGTGCCCTCTGTGTACCCCTTCCCTTCTGCTCTCCCCTAGGCCTGCACCGCTATGTGTGGTTGGTCTACGAGCAGGACAAACCGCTCAAATGCGACGAGCCCATCCTCAGCAACCGGTCTGGAGACCACCGCGGCAAGTTCAAGGTGGCTGCTTTCCGCAAGAAGTACCATCTCGGGGCCCCAGTGGCCGGCACGTGTTACCAGGCCGAGTGGGACGACTACGTGCCCAAACTGTACGAGCAGCTGTCTGGGAAGTAGGGGCGACTCCAAGGCCACGTTGTCCTGGAGACCCCAAGCAGTGTTCTTGAGTTCCGTTCAGTGATGCATGTAGGTTTTTCCTTTGTCCCACACCTGAGACCTGAGCTGTCCCTAGTGGTGTAGGGTGACTTTTCCTGCTGCCTGTTCTTTTGGGTTCTAGAGAGTCATACTTCCCAGTTTTTGTTCTGGCCAAATTTGAGCTCTGTTTTGAGGGATATTTTGGTACTGTGGTGGGATCAACATGTTAATAAAAGTATAGCAGTCCATGATTTAAGGAGAAAAAAAGCCAAATGAGAAGACCAGGTATACAGAAAGAGAGCAGATTATCAAATAATCTGTAAGGGAGGCTAAAAAAAAAGATTGGTTGTCACGGCCTTCATGAATCCTGAGTCGTGTTTATCATGGTACAGGACAGCAGGGTCAACCAGGATGGGACGGTACAGTTCTGGTGGCTTAAAAGTTGTGATAGCTTTCTCTGGGTCCTTTAAAGGGCACAGCTGGAAGCAGAGTTGAGGGGGTGGCTCTTTTCTTGCAGATGTCTGACCATCTAGATTAGCAGGGGGTTGGGGTGACAGGTCATCAGGATCCTTAAATTGTCCTCTGAGTTGGTCACTTGTCATTGGTCTCAGAAAAGCTGGGCTAGAGTTGCTTACTGTTGTGTTCATTCTGATGTTTGCTAATTGCTCAATAAAAACGAAAACACTGGACAGTCTTGGCCTCCATGTATTTTTCTTAATTGAGTGTGGGTTTCATAAAGGAGGAAGCCAGAGGATGAGCTTGGAGGGTGCGCGGCCTTCTCCCGGTGCAGGAGACGCTGGGATCTGAGCCACGGGCTCCTCTCTGGATGGCTTCGCAGTTGCTGGCAGGTGTGTCAAGAGCAGCCTTCGGATGGGAGGTTGTGAAGAACGTGTACAAGACTCTGAGCAGCACTTTCTGGCCCAGAAAGATCGTTTCTTTGCTTTGTACAAGGTTCTTTTGGCCTAAGATTAATTTTTTCTGCATTCCTGGGAGTGAAGCCCAGGGCCTTGAGTGTACTACAGAAGCACTGTTCCCTGGGTGACATCTCCTGCCGAGAAGGCTGTGTCACAGCTGACTGCCAACTCTTCCCCCTTGGGGCTGTGGCGCAGACTAACTGGGCCTTAGAAATCACCTATGTCCCTTGTGGTCTGGTTTCTTTTCTTGCCGTACTGGGGGTTGAACCTAGAGCTTTTGCACTACGTCACTTCCCTGACCCCCTTTTTTTTTTAAATTTTATTTATTTATTTATTTGTGTGTGTGTGTGTGTGTGTGTGTGTGGCCAGCTCAGCCCACCAGGGGGCGGGGCTGGCTGGCATGTGCTGGGGGATTGAACCGCGGTCCCTGTGCTTTTGCTTGGCTTAGCTTGTTCTAAGTAGGTGCTTTAGACCACTGAGCCATCTCACCAGCCCCCCCGTTTTTTTTTTGAGATAAGATTTTGTGAAGTCATTGAATTGCCCAGGCTGGGCTTACCCTCACTCGCTGCCTCAGCTCCGTGTGCTTGGACTTACGCGTGTGTGTCATGTGGCCTGGCTATTCAGTACTTCCATCAGAACTGCTGGAAATGATACCACATCTCTTCTGGAAGATAAGGAAAATAGAAATGTTTTTAAACTACAGGGTTTTAAAATTATTTTTAAAAAGATTTTATAAAATAAAGAGTCACAGAAGGCCAGCCAGATAGCTCATTGGACTTAAGTGCCTGCATAGGCAGGCTCAGAGACTGGGGTTTCATCCCTAGTGTGCCCTTTCTGATAGTTGCTCTGGAGATGACAGTACAGTTAATTTTTCATAGTCTGAATAAAAGCTACCTGTGCAAATAAAATGTAGAACTTTGCAGCTGTATAGATCCTTTAATCCTTAACCTCTGTGTCATAGCTATGTACACATTTGCAGGCATTAAAACCCTTTCTGGGGGCTGGGGAGATGGCTCAGTGGAATAAGCGCTTCCCTGGCAAGTGCAAGGGCCTGAGTTCAATCCCCGGTTCCGCAAAAAAAAAAAAAGAAAAAACCTGCACGATGAATTTTGCTTTCACCAGTGTTACATATTGAAAAATGGTAGAAGGAAGGAGTCAAGCCAGATTATTTATCATTTCTGTTACTCTTCCTTCATTCTTAAAGGTTCAGGTTTCCTTCTGATAGCCTTTTGGGTCAGAATGAAGAATTTTCTTCTGAGCGCGGTGGCACACACCTGCGATCCCAGCGCTCTGGGAGGCTGAGACAGGAGAATCACAGGTTAGAGTCTGGCCTGGACAACTTAGCAAGACCTTGTCTCAAAATAAAACATAAAAAAGGACTTGGGATTTAGGTCACTCCTCAGTATCTGGGCAGTGTGTGTGTGTGGGGGTGGTGGTGGTGTTGGAGTTGGAGGGTGGGGTTTGGGGTGGGGTAGTTCCCTTAGCACTTTTTGTCCTTGAGACACGTTGTTGTCACGTTGTCCAGGCTAGTATTGAATTTGCAGGTTCGAGTGATTCTCCTGCCTTGGCCTTCTGATTAGCCAGGACGTCAGGCGTGTTCCACCACTCCTGCATTTGTGGCATTTCTTTTAGAACAAATCTGCCACAAATGCATCTCTTTTTGTCTGAGAATGGTTTTATTTCATCTTCATTCCTGTCTAGGTTGCTTCTGCACACACAAGCCATTTGATTTTCACTGTTAGCATCCTTGGGTAGAGGGGTCTACCTTTTGTCTAGATTTTAGTTATACTCAGCAGGACAGATGTACTATGCTAAACTGGAACAACCTAAATATATTTCCATGGCAAAATATACTCCTGGATTAAAATCAGAAGACTTCTTACGTGGGTCTATTGCCAGGTGTCTGGGGAAGCTTTTCCAATAGGTACTTAGGTAATTACAGACGGTAGCAAATTCAAGAAATATACATCTTTGATTTGTGTGTGTGTGTGTGCGTGTGTGTGCACGCACGCTGGGGATTGAACTAAGGACCTTGCACTTGCTAGGTGGGTGCTTGTGCTACTGAGCTATCTCCTTGGCCTAAGAAATATATATATATTTACATAGTTAGATATCATCTGGTGCCCTGTCTCTGGAATTACTGCAGTGAAGGTGCCTGGTAGTGCGAAGTACTCACTGTCATGACCCTAAGTCACTGCTATGACTGAAATGAGGCTATTGCCGATTTTCTTCTGTTCCAGTGGAGATAATTTACACCACAAGCCTGAATACAATAGCAACTTCATTCTTTTGTTTTTGGTATTAATGATCTAACCCAGGAGTGTCATACTGAGCTTTTACCTTTAAAATATTTTTATTGTATGATGGTTCATTTGAGGGATATCATGAGTATGTTCTTTGTGGGTAGTTGGCACATGTACGTGACACATCTCAGTTCTATTTATGTCCCTTTTCTTTCCTGTCTCTCTCTACCTTATTGTTTCTTTGCCTTTTGCCAAAGATCTGTCTCCATTTGTCCCCTCTTTATTTTCCTCTTTGACTTGCTTAGACTTTGAGTTTCACATGGGAAACCGTGTGATTTTTGAGCTTGTGTACCTGAGTCGTTTTGAGACAGGGTCCCACTAAGTTGCTGTTGCCCAGGCTGAGTTTCAGCTTGTGTTCCTCCTGCTTCAGCCTCCCAGAGAGCTGAGATCACAGAAATGCCCCCCCCCCACCCGGTTATTGTTACTGCTATATCTCCTGGCATAGAATAGTAAATAGTCCTTGAAGGAGTGGGGACATGTGTGCTGATCCTGGCACTTCTGATCTCCCTAACCCTTCCCTCCTTTCTCCCTTGTATCCGCAGCACTCATTACCATATAAAATCATCAGCCACTACGGCTACTGGTTTTCTACCTCTTACGTAAGCTGCCTTAGAGAATGGATTTTCACCAGTTGGAGATACAGTGGTGCGTTGCAAACATCTTGTGTGCAGCACCTCCAAGGTGCTCAATAAATATTCACTGAAGGGATAGTCATGAATCCATGGGGACCAGCCGCCCCTCCCCCACAGGCACGACAGACCTTCACTCATTCCTTTTAATTCAGGACAGTTTAGTGCATGTTGGGAGAATGCAGGATGCTTCCTCTCTGCCACCGTCCCTGCATCACCTCTGTGCCTGTTTTTGGCTACCATCTGAGTCCTTGTCTTCCTTATCCCCACCATGCACAGGCATCAAAACAGATGGGAAGACTTAGGCCATACCAGGGCCTCACACTCCCTTCTTCCTGGACCTGCCTTGGGACACACTGACAAACTTGCAGAGAGGGAGATTTGATACAAGCAGCACCTACATGCTCACAGACGTAGTTCTTTTGACAAGCTAGCTAGTTATTTTCACCACAGAAAAATGGATGAAATACACTGGGGGTGGGGGGAGTTTTCTGCCTTGAAGAAAACTTAAAGATTGAACTTCCTTTTCGGTTGTGAGTCCTGAAATCAGACAGGTCCTTGTCCCTCCTCTTCCTACCTGGTCTGTGCTTCTTTTCTTATTTCTGAAGCAGAACGGAAGCGTTGTGTCACAGGGTAAGCATAAACATGCAGTACGGGTTGTTTTCCTTGGATAATTTATTGTATTAGTTTTCCATTTCTGTGGCAATACACTTGGGATGCTCAATTTAGAAGAAGGAAAGTGTTACTTGGTCTCAGTGTTACTTTGCCCAGGATAACTTGGACCTGTTGCAGTACCCTACGTCATGGCAGGGCCTTGCGGTGGAGAAGCCTGTGACCTGTTGGTGGCCAGGAAGGGGCTGAGGGTCCCAGTATTCCCTCTGAGGGCACTGAGAGTGCACCCCACGCTGATCTAGCTTCCTTCCACCCCGTTCTTCATGGTCCTAACATCTCCCACAGAGCTGTAGGCTGGGGACCAAGTTTTCAACCCATGCATCTTTGAGAACCATTTCAGACCCAAACTACAGCATTACATATCCCTGCCCCTCCCCGACATTATTTTTTAAAAAAAGAATTAACCTTGACTTGGTACAGGGTCTTGCTACACAGGGATTACAGGTGTGTGTCACCATGCCCAGTTCTGGGGCTGGCACAGCATGTGGTACTGGGGATGGAACTTGGGACCTTGCATTTGCCAGGCAGGTGCTTATGCCACCAAGCTAGGTCATCCCAAAAAGCAATTAGCAATGGCTAGGACTTACAGGCCTAAGAGCAGATGTTATTGATACTGTCCTGACTCAAGTTATGTATTTGTATACCTTCATCATTATACACATGAAGTTCGTCTAATGAAAGCTGAGGGCGGGGGCATCTACATTACAGTGGGGTCACTCAAGGTATTTGCTTGCTATGTTTTCAGTGCAGCTTGCTTTCTCTAAGGGTGTCCCACTCATCTCCTCAGCAGTGTACCCTGAGGCCTACACACACGCGCCTCTTTCTGCTGCCAAAGGGGAGTGAGGTGCACCTGAGTAGGTCAAACAGCGCAATGCCATCTTCAGCCAAGGAGACCTGGGAAGACGCGGTTCCCTGCACACTCCGGTGTGGCATCTTCCTGGCACGGCCTGGGCCCGGGGCAGGCTTGGTGGAGGTGGAGGGCGGCTGTCCCTCTGTGCCAGCCCCGAGCGAGCCTGGAAGGGAAACCTCCTGCTACAATGACACAGCGAGGCGATGTGATGAACACTTTTATTTACAAATATAATTAAAGCTCTGACAGTTACCATGCTCTTCCTCGGAACCTGAAAAATGTTTCGTTTCGTTTTTGTTTTTAAAGTGCATGCAAAAGAAGTAAAGCCTTTTTTTTTTCATCATTTTTTATTGTAAGAAAATACACAGTTTGAAAGTGTGAATAATGCAGTATTTATGACCAAGAGATGGGACTCAGGAAGGGGCAGGGAAATAAAGCAAAAGGCCAAGATGGTCTGACTGAGAGACAGTGTAGAACTCCAGATACTGAACTGGAAGGGAGGGGCGGGGGAGGAACAGGAGGAGGAAGTAAAAAAATTTGATCAGAGAAACAGTTAAAATACAATATGAAAATAAGTAATACCTCTCCTTAAATTCCTTCTATACACAAAATACACGATTTGCCAAAGCCCAATTTGTGCTACTGGGATTCTGTGAGCTCTGTAAGTGTATTCACATCCTCTGCGACTGCAGAAAATGATTATGATACAATCAGAATATGCTGAGGACAAGTTAAACTCTTGCCAGCAGGTTCTTAAAAATCACAAGATCTCTTCACCCCACCCACCCCCCAGCCCCAAAAAAGTAATAATATGTCACCACTGATATGTACATCACAATTAGTTTCTGTAAAATGTATCAAATTTTCAATCTTTAATAAAACTTTGTTTTTTTTTAATTCCTGATGAATAAATACCAAAAAAATAAAATAAAATAAAATAATGCAGCAGCTAGTTAAGGTGTAAGGCTGCGGATATTGTGTCTCTCTCCCCCTTGGCATTAATTATTATTATTATTATTATTTTTTGCTTTACTTTCACAGATTGTTGGTAATGAGTGATTGCTTAAAGCAATACACATCCACTGTGTTGTTGTTGTTGTTGATTTATTGGTTTTGTTAAAACTGTCTCCAAGGTTTCACTGAAACATTTCGGATCACATCAGTACTGTGACGTGTACTATGAATAAAAGAGATGGCCAGGGTGTGGCCAGCACTGAAAGTTGACACGGGGGGAGGAAGGGCCCCTGATGGATTAAGAATAAACAGGCACTAGTCCGACACGATGTCAGTAAGAGTAAGAGAGAGAGAGAGTGAGAGCAACGCCCGTTAAAATGGGGAATGTGGTTTTGCAGGGTCTGAATTTTTTTGTTTTCTTTTTTCTTTTTTTTTTGTAAATGGCAAAAAATTTAATTTCATCTATAGTCCTCCTTAGGAAAATCTAATGTAACCAAATTCCCAAATCCCATTCTGAGGCTCTCCATGTCAAAAGTTTCAATCTCTCGCTCTTGCCTTTCCAATAGGAACTTGATTCTCTCGCTGCGTTCCTTCTGCAGGGCAGCCAGCTCCTCTTCAATCTGAAAGAAGCACAGTGATTGGTCCTTAACTGCCAGTCTCCAGAGGGGCACCAGTGGCACGGGTTACACACTTAACATGCACACCTGTGCCGTGGGGCTCTGAGTGACCTAACTAGGCAGGCTGGGGGTCCTGAGAGCTGATCGCCTGGGAAGAACTCACTAAAGGATGAGAATGCTGGAACTCGCCTGAGGTGGGCAATGCCATCTGGGCTGCCAGGCAGCTGGGCTGGTCTACGTTAGTGTCCTGCCCAGTAGGTGGAGGCTCCAGAGAGGCCAAGGATGCTGGAGCATAATTAGATGGGAATTGTTTCCTGCAAAGGGCTGGAGGCCTCCTGGGTCTCTGGAAATTTAGTTCTAGAACAGGAGCTGGGAAAACTATTTCTTGGTCTTACACTTTCTTTTCTTTTCTTTTTTTGGTGGAACTTGAGGATTGAACTCTGGCCCTTGCGCTAGCCAGGGAAGCACTTATTCTACTGAGCCATTTCCCCGGCCCTACTTGGTCTTATGGAACGGCTGGTGAAGCGACAGATGCTCAGCAGCTTGAGGACACTGCTTGATCACAGTCCTCAGAATATAAAAAGCAGTAATCATGCATGGCGATACTGGCCTAGCCCCATTCTAACTCTTGCTTAAAGTCCCTGGACACCTCTGTGGAGGTGGAAGGTTTCCTTCCTACCAGAGGAGCAGAAAGGCTTAGGCTTTGGGGTCAGACTCATCAAGTAAGAAAGCCACCCTGGCCTGTGGAACAGGGACTGCGCCTGCCTCTCAGGGCTGCAGAATGTAGGGCAGACCAGCGAACTGCGGCTAGCTGAGCCCCGTGTGAGCAGGGAGGGCTCCGTGAACGGCAGCTGTGTGGGCGGCGACTCCCCCATCCCGGCTGCGCAGGACCCCGGAAGCTCTCGTACCTTCTGCTCAAGATGTGCTCTGCGCAGAGACACCCTCTGCTCTAGCTTCTGGAGCTCGCGTTCATGTTGTGCCTCTGTCTGCATCTTGATTTTGCTCTGGTAGGCATTGAGCAGCTCCATTTCCTGCTGGAGCTGTAGCCTCAACGCCTGGCATTCTGCTTCTTGAGCCTCATCTAGCCGTAACTGCAGGCACAGGAGACACACACTGTCACGCAGCCCTTGCTCACCACGCTTGGGGACTACTAGGAGGTGTTTCCTCGATCGGACTCAAATGGGTCCCCTCGGAAAAACAGATGCCCTGGGGATACTCAGAGTTCTGACCGAAACCAGTGAAGTCTGCCCAGGGAGCTCCAGGTCCTAAAAACACACACGTCTCTTTTCTTTTTTTTTTGTGGAACCAGGGCTTGAACTCAGGCCCTTGCGCTTGCCAGGGAAGCGCTTATTCCACTGAGCCAGCTCCCCGGCCCCTAACACATGCTTTTCAGTGTGGCCTGAAACCTCGAACCAGGTGGCAGGGGGGCTTCTCACTCTGCTCATGCAGCCCATGGCTTGGAGGTGGACTCCTGAGCCAGAGTGCTAGTGCCACTATTCATGTACATGTGTCACGGCCACTAGTCACTTACATGTGTCACCTTCCCGGTTTCTTAAGTTCTTTAGATCTCATTCTTTTCCTCTCAAGGAAGCAATATTTAGTGACACCTGTTTTCTGGGCTGGGTGGAGGATGAAGTGAAAGAATACACACACAATCCCAGGCATTGTGTTCTCCCTGCACACCATACAATAAATAGTAGCCATTATCATTACTTTGGTTTTGCCAAGTCCATTTCCATACTTGGGTATTTTTAACTAGAAAACCATAAAGCCATTTGATATGTTCTAAATAAATGAACCTAATACACACAAAACTTGGGAAGTATGCTACACTGCTGCTGTGCTTCATCAAGGTCATGTGGGCTGCTGTCGTTGGCTATATGGGTCATCTTGCTAGCTGCCAACCCAGAATGCTAGCGTTTAAAATCTCTTCCCCAGAGAGCAGCTCTGATACTCTTAAGGGGAATATTCTGGCTTGGAGTAGAAGTTTACATTCTAAGGCAGCCCGGTAAAGCTGCCCTTGCTGCCTGCAGAACCCAAACTTGGTATGCCCTGATCCTACCTTGGAGGGAAAGGCAATGGACATGCCAGTCTCTCAGCTCACACATAGGAGGCTCTGGGCCACCTACAGGAGTAAGTTACGGGGTTCTGGCTCTCTGTCCTAGGCTTGGTTTTGTCCAGCAGACCCTCAAGATGGCTAAGAACTATGAGATTAGAATCTGAGTTAGACCATTTAGGTTCCCCTGGATTTATCCACAGGTTTCCACACAGACCACTTTGCCAAGATACTTACTCTCCACCTTATCCACAATTCGTGACAATTAACAAGACTAGTGTAATAGTTGCATCGGAAAGTGACTTTCTGAAATGTTAGAATAGTTTTATGTAGGTTTTTTTTGCGGAACTAGGGATTGAGCTCAGGCCCTTGCACTTGCCAGGGAAGCACTTATTCCACTGAGCCATCTCCTTGGCCCCCAAGAACTGAGCTAAGGGGCAGGCCCCCTAGAATAGTTTTAGAAAATCATTTGCATGCTATCTTCTGGAATTCATGATTCTCCTGCCTCAGCCTCCCAGGGTACTGAGATTATGGGTGCTCACCATCATACCTAGCTTCTTTAGCCTTTCTAGAGAAATACAGTGTGGTTATTAAAGAACATAAAATTATGTAATCCTACTTCCAAGGTGCCTTCTAATAATTAAGTCTAACCAGACTTCATGAAAACCCATTACAGATGACAGATGGCTGTCTTTCCATTTTCCTGACTGTGGACACAATGCAGGATCCATGCACAGCAGCCCTACAGATGAATTCCAAACAGTTCTACTGCTGAATCCCTCTTGGCGCCATAGGCTCCTACCAGTGAAGGAACGAGAAGCCAGTTCTTTTCCACTCACCAGCACTGCACGTACCAGACCTTGAGCGCATGGCTGAGAGGCTTGGCCTAAGGGCGGCTGAGAACACCCAACAGCTCCGTTTTTGGCTGTTTCTGGGATCCTATTACTATTGTCAACAACTATGTGCCAAACCAGCTCTGATTGTACAAGTCCCTGTGCTGGAACCAGGGGACACTCCAGGACTTGGATGGGATCCATTTCCACATCCCAAATCAGTAAAAAAGTTTGATATCAATATATCACCTCTGGTTTTTAAAGTGGCTTAAAAAGATGTGACATAGGGCCGGGGAGATGGCTCAGTGGAATAAGCGCTTCCCTGGCAAGCGTAAGGGCCTGAGTTCAATCCCTGGTTCCGAAAAAAAAAAAAAAAAAAAATGTGACAGAGGCAGCGTGGTACAGTGGAGACCAAACACATAAACTTACAGGCCCTCCCCTCTCAAAGCATCCAGGCAGCTGGCTCAACCACCAGCAACGTGATGCCACAGAAGCCTGGGGCTGGCACACCATGGCCCACAGGCCTGCTACCTGTTTTTGTAGTTTTGTTGACAAGGGCATTTGTTTACGTGTTCCAGTGAATGGCTGTCTGTGCACTGCAGTAGCAGGGTGACAGCGACCTTGTGATCTACAAGGCTGAAAATATCCAGCTGTCCTTTCACACCAAACTCAAAAATACTTACCTGTTCCTGCCTCAAGGAGGGCTAGCTAACCCTAAGTGGGTTTCCTTCTGTAAACCTTAGTTTTATCACAGATAAATTTAGGGTTGAGCAGGAAGGACTTGAAAGAGATTTCACAAAAATGAAACAGGAAAATGCCTCTAGACTACGTACAACCACCTGGCCAGTGGCATGCCGCTGGCAAAGGACAGCTGTCCTGTTCACGCCTACTTTGATCTCCTCCTATCTCAAGGGGGTTTTTCTCTCCTTTTATTCAAGGGCAATCATGCACCTATATTCCACATCTGGTTCTCTCCTGTCTTAGACTACAGTATACACCCACTGGACAATGCTGTGTGCCCGGCGCTGGAACAGATGCCAAGGCACAGTGGTTAACCAAAGTCCCGCTGTCTGTGTCAGCCTCATCCATGCCCGCGCCTGGCCACTCTGCCCTCCTCACACTTGTTCTACTCTGACTCCCTTATGTACTCTGCTCACCGACGACCACTGCGAGGCGCCTCTGCCTTACCTGGCCTGCCAGCAGCACCTGCGCTTGTTGATGGCCCTGTCCTTCTTGCCATCTTTCTCCTGCCTTCTGAGATACCACCTGCACCTCCTGGTTTTTCCTCTTTTCTATCTAGTCCCTACCTATTGGAACACATTCACTGTGGGTGTCCTTGGGGCTTTGTCCTGGACCCCCTTCCACCTCTAACCAGTCTTCCTCAGGAATCTCACCTATTTCAAAGCTCCCATTCTCAGCCTGGGAACACGCTAAGCATCACCCAGTTGACAGAAGTCTCCTTGGACTGTGTTCTCCTTCTGATTCCCCCCTCAGCACTGCGGCTGGAGCCCAGGGCCTTGCATGTGCTACACAAGTGCTCTACCTGAGCTCCACCCCAGCTTCTGTCTCCTCTTTCTGCTATAGATCTTTGTCTTGGCCCCACTGGCAGGGATCTGGGCAAGGCACTCCAACATTTCTCCTGGACTTTGCCAACGCTCTGTTGGTGTACCATGATCCCTTCCATTCCTACCACTCTACTGTCTATCTGTGACAAGTCATGGACAAACCCCTGCCAGATCCAATACATAAACCAACTTGATCCCTTTAGCTCATGTCCATATACTTGACCTCCTCAGTTACAGCCTTTGCTCTGGTGGCTGTGACGTGTTGCCCTCTGCTCCCCTTCTGTGTCTCGGGATAGTCACCTTCCTGGGTCTAGCTCTATGCAGCCCTCTAACACTGGTTCCAAGTGAGGGCTCTGTCCTCAGTCCCTTCTTTTCTAATCCTATCCCCTGGCCCTAGCAGATCTATTCCTAAAAGCTACCACTGTCCCCATATGGCAGATGTCTTTCTTTTCTTTCCAGTGCTGGGGCTGGAACCCAGGATCTCACAGGTGCTAGGCATGTGCTACTCCACCACTGAGGTATACCCCCAGTTCTTTTTTTTAAATTTTAGACAGGCTCTTAAAGCCAAGCATGGTGAAACAGACAGAGGCAACCTGAACTCTGCAACTCAGGGAGACTCTGCCTCAAAAACAGGACTGGGGATATAGCTCAGTGCAAAGGCAGTACCCCCAGTACCCCCATTCTCCCCACGATCTTGCTAAGTTGCTTGAGCTAGGCCCAAACCTGCAATGCTCATAAGTAACTGGAACCTGATCAGATCCAACATTTCGTCTTTACTTTTGGCTTCCCTCTGAACTAGACTTGTCTGCACCTCCACCTGGATACCCACATGTCTTAGATACAATGCCCGCAACTTAGTTATCTTCCAGGCATCTGGACTCAGCTGTCCTATTTTTTTTTTTACTGTGGTCAAATAAATTATGACCTATTCCAATCTGCTGCCAAACCTCTCTAACGGGTCCCTGAGTTCTGTCTAGCCTACCTCTGAATGCTCACATGTCTCACGCCCTTGCTTTCACTATCTCCACTAGCCCGCTTGCTCCCTGTATTGAGCCCTTGCTTCACATGGCCACACACCCCCTACCACTGAGTCCCGTCTCACTTCAACCCGCTGTGCTGTCTTAGTTGAGGCCTTCATCATTCTTCTCTGCTATTCCAGCAGCTCCTAAAAGGGCTCCTTGTCTGTGTTTGCTACATGGCTGCCAATCCCTTTTCTGCTCCCAGCACTGGGGACTAAACTCAGAGCTGACCACATGCTAGGCCAGTGCGGTACCATGGAGCAGTGTCCCTGCCCCACTTTCCTTCTCAACCAGGCTTCCGCAGGATCTCCTGCTGAGCGCGTGGTGAGCAAAGTCCTGCCCCTGGGATGCGGTCCCTGGACTATCCACCCACCTTCCATAAGCAAGCACTTCGCACTCCACTGTGGCAACTGCTCAGCGTTTCTCCAAAGCGCCAGCCCTTTTCAGGCTTTTGCGTCTCTGTAGACACTGTGCCTCTGCCAGGATTAACCCTTCCTCTTCTGCTTGTTTGGTAAACTGCTACTTTTTAAGCCTCACCTCCTGGGGAGTCTTCCCTGAATCACAGGCATGCTCCATCCCCGGCTTAGCAAGACCTTTATGCCTCTCTTTGTGGCATTTCCTCCAGCCCCTTCCTAGAATGCTGGCCTCACACCCCAGTTCTGTGGGTCTGTGGATGCACGCTTCCTATTGTTTGGGCCTGTTCCCAGGTAGGTACCTTTGCACGGAAACTGCTCACTCTACTGGTTTCCTTTAAGCCTCCTGCTTCGCTCCAGGAAGCTTTCCCTAGTTGGATTCATTCTTCCTACTTACCCTCCTGGGTCTCCCCAGCTCCTCCCACTTACAGCACTTATGGTGCTTTCTGATTATTGCTTGATTTCCTGACTTCCTGGCTTGACTGACCAGTGCCAGGTCAGAGACCCACTGTCTACCTAGCTCACTGCGCTAGCTCTAGCCCAGCACGGGGCTGAACTCAGACTTAGCAGGGGTTTACTGATTGCACGTGTCTGTGTATGTCTTCCTCATTTGACCATGAGCTCCCAGGCAGGGGCTGTGTCACATTCCCCTTGTGCCTGACACTGGTAGGAAAGGCGGTCAGGAAATCTTGGGTGAATGAACACATGACATTATGTACGGTATCTATCACAGCTCGCCCTGAGGTCCCTATGTGCCACGGAAACAGGTCACTCCTCGTGCTCCATCTTATACGACACATTCCGGCAAGCATCCGCATGGCCTTGGCTTTATTCGGCGTCGTCATTTCCTCAGTTGTTGGGCAGGAAAACGCCAATATCCTAAATTTGTGCAAGAATCATCCCAGGAAACAAAGGCTGGATCTTGAATTTTCTTGAATCCCAAAACTCTTGAAGCCGTGGCACCAAACCTAACCACTTACCGCTTGAGAGGCCATCATTTCATTTATACTCTGTTCATACTGCTCTGCCAAAATGGCCAGTTTTCGCGTCTGCTCATCTTTCAGTGTCTTTAAGATTGTTTTGTGCTCATTCTTTGGAGTAACTTCCAACTGGTGATTCTTGAGTGCTTTATACTGTTTGGTCTGTACTTTGCAAGTGTCCTGAAACTGTTTTTTAATTTGCATTTCCATGGCCTGTTAGGGAAAGTGACAGAGGGAAAAGAGACACGTCAGCCAGTATAGAAAGCCTTCCATTGTAACGGCACAGCACAAGTGTGGGGACCACCTGCCTTTCAGTATGGTGGCCCATGACACTGGTCAATAATCATGAAAGCAACACCTGCCATTTAGGTAAGAGTTAACTTTCCAGTACTTTCTGTTTAAGTGAACAGAAGTAATTTTGAATTTATGAATAGCTCCAAAGGAAAACATAAATTGGAATGGGGACAATAATTCTAAATGGATTGTGGAATAGTATGAAGCCTAGTCTATTAAAATGTCTACAGTCAAACTCAAGGTTTCCCAGTCAAAGCCTTAGCATTTCCCATTGCTTGTTGCTTTTTTTCTTTGTGTGTACGAGTGTATGCGCGTGCGTGTGCCATTCGTCTCCATTGCCCAGTGAGAAAGTGGATGTTCTCACAGCTCTGGCTCACGGGTGCTTCCTTGACTGATCAATAAAGGAGAGTATCTGGGCAACGCTCAGATCCTGACCTGGTTCCACTATGTTCTGGCATAAATGGAAAGAGAACCGTGATTGTTGTCGTCTCCACCATTAGGCAGTTGTGCTTGCATGTAGCACTATCACATTTGCGCTCTGGCAGGAAGAGAGCGTGGTGTGGTGAGGGCCCCAGAGCACTCCAGCAGGCTGCCCCAGGGTCACGGGTGTACCCCATAAGCACTTAGAGGCCTTACTGAGCCACGGATCACTAATCAGACCACTTAGGACTCAGCTTGAAGAGGCACATGGCCAAAGTGATGAAGCTGGCTTCATCTCTGTGCCAGCACTGACAATGTCCTCCATGACATACACAATGGCTTAGTACACGGAACTTGTTCATTAGCGGTCTGCTGAAATTAGCCAGAGGCAGTGTGGCCCAAAGGAGCTCCTCCTCACAGTGTTAGCGCAGGGGCAAGTGAAGGCCCCACGCCCTTGGAGTCAATGGCGATTTCCATGCTGATGACCCATGTCACCCAGGAATCACACCCTTTCCTACTAAGTTTCAATGTGGCCTTGGAGTCCTGCTCAGTGTGTACAGCAGAGCTTGTGCTTACACTGGTTGGTTCTAGTGTAACTCTCTTAGCTCCCAAGATGGGAGCCACAGGCTCCTATGCATCCCATTGTAAGGTCGGCAGGTGGTGAAGGGCTCAGAGGACTAACGTAACAGAATGAATACAAGGGAAACTGAGACATCATACAGGACATGGCTATCAGAGCTGCTTGTGAAATGCAGGCTCCTGAGCTTTCCACCTTGAGATTCTGATCTGGCAGAAGGGAGGCCTAGATGTGTGATTCTGGAAAGTTCCCCGAGTGACTCTAACAACTATCCAGGTCCAGCCCAGCTGCCCGAGCACACACAGGCGACACCTCTCCTTCCTCTTACCTTTAAGTTTTTTGGCTGTTGCCGAAGTTCCATGACATGCTTTCTGTGCAGTTCCCTTTCTCGCCTCTTATTGTACTCCAGCTGGTTTTCCAGTTCAGTCTGGTGCTGTAAACGGATCAGATCCATGCGTAGCTTCTGTAATGTGTGCAGCTGCCTATATTCTAGCTCTCGGGTGGACTCGTCGTGCCGGATTAGCATGGCGTGCTCCATCTCCTTCTGCGTCCTCTTTTTATTTAGTTCCTGCATTCAGGAGCAAAAGATAAATGAAGAGAGTTGACTGGAGGGGAGGTGGAAGAAATCTATGTAGAGCTGATTGAGGGAGGGATGGAACAGCCCCACTAACTGACACGTAAGCCCAGAAGTGCTTGCAGTATGACTTCATGTGATTTGATTCACAGTCCTGGAAGGTTAGGTTCTGTTTCAAGGTCTGTCACATACAAGCTAGGCAACTTCATGCCTCGACAACTGCGCTGTCTGTACAATGGGACCAACTCTACTTGCCTCCCTCTTCCCTCACAGAGCTGCTGTGAACCTTAATGAGGCGATGTGCTACATTCAGGTATAAGCACATGTTTCTTCAGTTAATAGGGGTTTCCCACCTTGTTTGCCCATTAAAGTCCTAAGAAGAGAAGCTTCCCAGACGCATGATGCTTAAATCCCACAAATGGAAATCCTAGTAGACTTGTCAGGAGGTGGGGGCACCCATGGCACTGTTTAAAGATTCTTCCACATGATTCTATTGTGCAGTCAGTGTTAAGAATTAAATATAATTAAATTGATAATGTCTGTAGTTCTTAGCTTTCTGGGAAATAACCTGGTTTTGCACATATGAGAAGCGGACCAGTTCTCTATTTTTCAAAATGTGTGTTTTAGGGCATGGTGGGAAAGAGTAGACCTGTCTCCTCTATCACTTTGTCCATCAGGGCTTGTCACAGCACATCCACTTCTGACCACTCTGCTCACAGTTCTTCTCAAGTTTGCCTATCTTTTCCATTTCCTCCTTGTCCTTCCTTCATTTTACCAATTCAAGAAATATTTCCCAAATGTACTAAGTACAAAGATCTGATCCATGTGTCTCTGGTACATACAAATGTTGACTAAGCTCTGACTTCTGTTCTTAACCTGCTAACAGTCTAATATTAGAGTGTAATAGGCTTTTGTGCTCTCTGTCTCTCTGTCTCTCTCTCTCTCTCTCTCTCTCTCTCTCTCTCTCTCTCTCTCTCATTTTGTTTTTAATTTTTGAGATAGAGTCCTGCCTTGTAGTTCAGACCAGCCTTGAACACACTATGTACCCCACCCAGATTGGCCTTCAACTTGTGGCAGTCCTCCTGCCTCAGCTTCCCAAGTGCTGGGATTACAGGTGTACACCACCATGCCTGGTAGACATTTACTGATATACATGCTCAGCTTGCAGCTGACCATCAGAGATAGATACATGGCCCAGGCTGGGCTGAACTAGTTTCTGTCTGAGGAATTTAAAGTTGAGATTCTCAGTTGTAATTTCCGTGGCTGGCTGGAATTGAGGAGCACATAAAGCTATGTATGTGGCCGTCACCTGCTGCTCTGAGGTCTGCTCTGAGGTCTCAGAGTACACTGGGTTATGGAGGAAGAAGAATGCACTGAAAGAAAGATGTGCAGGGAATGAATATATCTGTAGTGAAGTTCTGTGCTGAAGTTCCTCACTGATTCCTAAGCCCACCTGCATGTAAGTCCAGCTGTGTTACTGTGCTTGGGCTATTTTTCTGAGCTACTCCTATATTCCTTGAGTAATTTCCCTAGTTCTGATTTAAGCTAGACCAAGTAAATTAATATGCAAAAAACCAAATAAAATAAGTTTTATGTGCAAATTTAAAAGAAAAGCAAGTTGGAAGCTGTACATACAATAAAGAGATATAGGTTATTTGCTGTACGCTTTCTGAACAGGGTGGTGTTTGTACCAGGCAAGGAGGTCAGAGAAAGCTGAAAGTGTTTGAGCTCCACTTTTAAGCTGGAACCTCTTTTCTTTGATGACGACCTCTACACAAGTAACTTATTGTCATAGAAATGCTAGGATGTGTGTATGCGGTTCAAGTTGAGAAGACAGTTTTGCATACTTGGACCTCTCTGCATTTTTTTTTTTTTTTTTTTTTTTTGGTGGAACTGGGAATTGAACTCAGGCCCTTGCGCTTGCCAGGGAAGCGCTTATTCCACTGAGCCATCTCCCCGGCTCCCTCTCTGCATTTGAAGGGAAGTCATTTAGTAGCACAGCCTCAGTACTAGAGCACTGTCACTCATTTTTCCTGTTCCTTCAACAATGAACAACTGTTGAGCACCTACTAGGTGCTGGGCACTGCTGTAGGCACCGCAGAGAGCAAGGAACGATGGGATCACCCCACAGGGCTTATTTTCTAGTGAAGAAACATTCAGAGTATAAATATAGTTTAAGGTCACTTGAAAGAATAAAAAGATAATTGAGCTTCGCTTCCTATCTCCTACGTTTTCCTGTTTTCTTCTCACCTGGTCCATCACATTTCTTCCTTTACAGAGCAGTAACTGGCCCCTAGGTGGCACCAAAGGAAAGAGAGCCCTTTTCACAGACTAAAGCAGTGCAGGACCAAGGCGCTGGGGTGGGGGCAAGGAAAGCCCTTCTCCTGCATTAGGTTACCGTTCTTTGGTCCACTGCATCACTTTTACTTTAGAGTCCCAATTTTTAGCATCTATATATCCAGTTTCTTAAATTGAGAGGTCCAAAGTGAGTGGCCCGAGGCCCTGAGACTCATGGGGTGTACATGGCAGTGGGGGTAAAGAAGCCAACCACGCTTTTGGGGGAAGTCAAGCGGCTTTCTTCATGGGTAGTGGGCTGTGTAAAAAGGACCTGAAGGTAACCTGCGACAGAATTGCTTGGGTTATAAATGACCTATAGCAAGCTAGCCAGCCTCTTGTGGTGTCTACCTAAGTTTGGGAACCAAGAGGAAATGTTAACGGCAACCCCTGGCTGGCTCACTACCTATGGTGTTGGGCTAGTCTCCCAACGCACACTTTTGGGCTTCAGGTTCCGGGTGAGGCTGTCGGTTCTCACCATTCACTAACATGCTTGTGAAGACAAAATCAAATACTGCTGTGGTGTAAGATGATGAACTGCCAATAATGTTTTAAGCCACGAACAAAATTATTCAGCTTATTATAAGTCGAATGCTATGGCTACATGATAATATGTAATGTGCTTTCAATTTAAAAAAATATTTCCTATATCTGATTCATTCCTAATTGCAACCCTGTGAGGTGTTGACTTCACAAAGATTTCATGAGACAGCAAGGCTCGGGAATTAAGGGACTAATATAAGGTCTTCCAGTTCCATAAAACAGACTTGAAGTTAAAACGCGGACTTTCAGATTTTAAACATTTCCCATGAAAAGGTGGCCCAAAGAGCATGTCACATGTTCCTGTTTCTCCTTTTTCAGTTTGTGACACTATATTCTAAGGAACTCATCTGCCCTAGCCAGATCTGATACAGTATATTGCAAAGGGCACAATATACAGTA
>NW_004524655.1:3954246-3963570 GCF_000260255.1 Octodon degus
TACAGTCACAGAACAAAACTGTCTGTGGTTAAAAGAATGAGTCACTGAGTCAGCAGGCATGGTGGCTTGTGATCCCAGCACTCAGGAGGCTGAGGAGGACTGCTATAAGTCAAGGTCAGCCTAGGCTACACAGTGAGTTCAAGGCCAGCCTAGACTGTGTAGGGAGACCTTATCTAACAAAGCAAACTGATCTGCGTGTGCTACATAGTAAATGAGAGAAAACCCAACAGTACAGTGGACATCTGTTACTTTCACAGGCTCAGCATCTATTTTTCCTTCTGTGTAGAGCCTCCCTTTTTTGCTTTCAGCAGCTAGTCAACTCTATCCAGAGTCAGACAGTGTAGGTGCATTACCCAGGCAAGTTCTCCCTCCTAGGAACTTGGATCTTGAACAGAAAAATTACAGGGATTAAAAATGGGTGGCAAATCATCCATATGGCAGTGACTAGAGAAGTGTCCGTGAGCTCTTCCGTCCTCACATGCCATGCAAGGTGCTTTTCCAGTGAGGTTCTTCCTCGTTGCCGGCTCTGTTCTTCAGCTGTCACCTACCCTGTAACCTTCTGGTAAATTCCTTCCCACCAGAGCAAACAAAATCAAATAATCCTAGATACAAAAGCAATTTTGTTTTCTAAAATTAAAGTCATATACAAGAGATAAAACTCCATGTGTATATGTAGGAAAGAAAAAATCTGGAATAATGGATGGCAAACGAATGGTTAAGTGTCCCAGCTGCAGACTGGGTGAAATGCGATTATCAAGAAGAGGAGAAATGGGGTGATGTTGGCCAAATGAAAAATAATTCGCTTATGCAAGACATAATTTCTGGAGCTCTGACGAGTGATAATAGTTAGTGGTACTGTACTGCACACTTAGAATTGCTAAGGGATGAATCTGAAATTAACTCTTCCTTCCACATGCATATACACATATCAACACAAACAGCAACTTGAGGTAACTGACACATTAGTTTGCACGAATGTAAGGGTCACTTCACAATGTATACACATGTATCAAATGTATTTGAAAAATACATTACCCTAAATGTATACAATTTTATATGTCAACATCTCAGTAAAGCTGTTCAAATAACTTTTCAAATAGCTTGATATTTTCTACATTTTTCAACGTTCTTTTATTAGTTTTGCCAATCAGAATGCTTTGTTTTCATTTAAAGTGGCTCTGGAATAAGACCTTTTTTTTTTTTTTTTTTTTTCAGGGATCAAACTCAGGACCTTCTGCTTGCCAGGTGGGGCTTGTGCTGCTGAGCTATCTCCCAGGCCCTCCAGAATAAGATTAAACAAAGGAAAATCTGGGCTTTTCTGAAAAATACCCTTATTCTTAGCTCAGTTGGTTAAAACCTAGTATGAATGAAGTCACAAATACTGTTTGGATTCTTTTGGGGAGTGATTATCTTCTGTACCTTTTATTATCATTAATTTAGCTTCAGCTTCCTCCAAATATGTGTTATTTAAGTAACCAATGAATCTCTATCATCCCAGATAAAAAGAAACTCAAATACCTCATTGTAAAACGACTACCGAATTTTTCCAGTTTGATTTTTTTTTATTTCTGACAGACTCAAAATGTACAGTACTCATTGTATTTTTTTTTAACCAAAACCTTTCTCTAAGCTTCTCTATTTCTACCCAAAACTACATATCTCCAAGTCTTAAATCCTACAGTAACTTTGACCTGACCCCCTCTTTTGCCTCACTTCCTATTGGATGCCAAGTTGTTTGTTCTACAATACACTTGACACTGTGTTTTAAATCCACCTCCCTGTGACACACGCCCTCACTACGCTGCCCACACTGGACTTCTACCACCCATTTCTTTTTTTCTAGTCTCATCTCTTGCATTCATTATTTCTCAAACTTGTGCTCATCCCACCCCATAAGGAGCTCTCTAGACCTCTCCTCCTTAGCCACCCTCACCCCTCAATGTTAGTCCCATGGATCACCTATGCACCTGCCCATGTACTGCAGCCCTGTGGTCACAGTGTCTAATATATTTTGCTCTCAACAAGAGCCCGTTTGGTTCCTGTGGCTGATTTTTTTGTGGAACTGGGGATTGAACTCAGGCCCTTGTGCTTGCCAAGGAAGCGCTTACTCTACTGAACCATCTCCCCAGCCCCAAGAGCCCATTTTGACTTTCCTGGGGGCAGCACTGCTCCCACTGGGGAAAGATGCTTTAAACACCCCATGTAGGGGCTGGTGGGATGGCTCAGTGGTCTAAAGCACCTACTTAGAACAAGCTTAGCAAAACACAGGGACCGTGGTTCAATCCCCCAGCACCACATGCCAGCCAGCCCCGCCCCCTGGTGGGCTGAGCTGGCCACACACACACACACACACACACACACACACACACAAATAAATAAAATTTAAAAAACAAACAAACAACAAAAAAAACAAAAAAACACCCCATGTATCTCCTCCAAGCTGGGCTTATCTAGTTAGAGACTGATTTTAGGGAAATTAAAAAACTGTGAGCAGTTCCTCCTCCTTTCAAGGTGAGAAAGCACGTATAAAGAACCTGAGCCTGACTTAGAATTACATGATAATTAACTTTAGTTTGCTTTGTCCTTTCTTCTTCCTATTAGAATATGACCTCATATCTTCCCTTTTCTATGAACTGTGCCGGAAGTGTATAGTTCCCTCACGCAGGCAGACAGTTTTTATGAAACTGATACTTTGACCAATATGCTTCCTGTTGAACTCAGTATCTGTAAATGATTGGCGTTCTGTATTTTCATCTTGGTGAGTGAGATCATTCAAATTAGAATCCAGCTTAGAAACCCAGAAGTCATTTTTGACTCCTCCCTCTTCGGAAATTCCCATATCCATGTGGTCAGAATTACTGTAAGTTTGCTTTCAGAAATGTCACTCTGGCTTAATGTCCCTACTGCCTCTTCTGAGCTGGAACTAGAGAAAGTGCATCCCAGCCAAATGCCCTGTACTGCAGCTCTTCTCCCTCCAGTCTGTGCCTCACACTGTGCGCTAATTCTTCAAAACAAAGTCAAATCTTACCTCATCACTCCCCTGCCTGAAAGCCGCCAATGGCCACTCACTAACTTCAGGCAAAAATCGAAATGCCTTGGCTGGAGCAGTGGCTTCCGACTGCCCTTGTTCTGCGCTCCATTCCACATACTGGGAACACTGGTTACCCTCCAAGTCTCAGCAGCCACAGGACCCTCAGAGCTCTTTCATGACTATGTGCCCACGATAGCTTAGAGGTCTACTACTGTATCCAGTGCATTAGACTGCAATAAATCTGATGCAGGTCTATTTTGCCTATTGGACTTAGGCTACTTGGAGGCAGGCTGCTGAGGAGCCCTGGCATGGCGGGGTTGAAGGGAGGCACTCTGCAAACATTAGGGGACTGAATGAATGAGGGACACTGCATTATACTCTTATCAGGAGTCACAAAAGCATAAGCCATTCATGGTCTGAGAGCAAAAATTCCTTTCTCCTTTACTATGTGGTAAACTTCACCTGCAATAGGTGCTCATTAACATTCTATAACATTTATTTAGAGGAAGTTGATTCCTGGTTCTGGATACTTGTTTTGTGCAGCTGTCAGGCACACAGGCCAAGAACGTAGGCGGAGACGCGAGAGACAAGGTCAGGACCTGCAAAGAGCCTCCTGCCCCCTACACAAGTGGTGAGCATAGGAAGTACCTCCCGAATGTTCTGCTGCTCCACCTCATGCCGCTTGATCATGATTTTCCGCTTGAAGAAACGACAGTTTTTGTCGTAGTACAGTCTCTGTTGAGTGAGAAGGTGCGCTTCCTCTTCAGCCTGTGTGTGCTGCAGGTTCTCTTTATGCTTGGATATCCGCTCCTGCTTTTCTTTCTTGGGTGTGCTATGATCCTCATTCATTTCCTTAAAAAAAAAAAAAAAAAAAATCTAAGATGGTTTTGCAAAACAAAGCCAGTTTGAAGAAGCTACATAACAGTTTATTGCACCTTCAAATTAAATTATTTGGAAAGCAAATGTGAATGTAAGTATAGACAATCCTGGTGTTGAAATCACCCTCCTTTCTCTCTCAACTTTTTTTTTTCTTCTGATCAATGGAATGTTAAGCGAGATGGACACTTGTGCGTTTCCCCGTCTCCGTCTCCTCACTCCCAGAAGTTGTCTGCTCATCAGCAACACACACCGACGAAGCCCGGTCGTGTGACACGCGCTGCTGCAAAGCACAGGCCGCGCCCATGAGGAGAGAACAGGGTTTCTGCCGTCAGGGGCTGCTCTGCCTACAATTAAAAACTGACCCAAGAACCACAGAAATGAACCAAAATTACTATGAAAACTTCTATAAAGAGGAAGTACTCAGTCCTAAAAGAATGTTTTATGGAAAATACCGGACCTTGGAAACAGCCAATTAGAAACGAGGAAAACTGGTAGGTGTTAAGCTGGGTAGAGGACAGAACAGCGCCGAACCCTTGGGCGGTGAGCGGCAAGGCGGCCAGGGAGCAGGCACAGCACCCCTGAGGGCTCACGGGCCAAATGAAGGCCACTGAACGTTAGCTTGGGCGGGGAGTTCATATATTTGGGCATGTAGTACTGAGGTCTGTTACGACAGGTTCACAGGAGAGACCGACATGCCAGGAGCTTGGGCAAAGCAGGTGGCGACAAGAGTGGTAGATGTGGCCACATTTCAAAGGTAAGAAGTGACTGCAAATACCATTAATTCAAATTTCAGGAAAAACCATGCTACATCTGGGATTAGAGGGCAAGGAAACCGTCTTATTTTGCAAAAGGAAAACATATTCTGTTTTTCCAGAGTATGTGGGCAAAGGGAAGCATCGAATCATGACAGTCAAGACAGTCATCTACGGCAGAGCAGGAAGACCCCCTTTGTCGGGGACAGTGGGGCATGTCTATTAATCCTCGCACCCTGGAAGACAGGCAGGAGGCTCACAGGTTTGAGCCCAGCCTGGACAGCTGAGAGACTTAGTGAGATACGATCTCAAAATTAAAAAGTTAAAAAGGGCTGGGAGTAAAGCTTAGCGTAATGGTCCTGATTCAATTGCCAGTTATCAGAAATTAAAAAGAAGAAAACTACTTTTAGAGCCAGTACAGTGTACTGTTCTTTGTTGTCCTGATTAGCTTGACCTGTATTTAGTTATTCACATAATGGAAATCTTCTAATTGCTAAAACCGATTTTGCTTACTGTTTTACCAGAGGCCACTGCATACTATTTGGACTTCTTTTGCGTTTAGCCATATAATCCTTGTACATCAATTTCTACCTGTTCCAGTGAGGTCTCAAATGGAATTTTAGAGTCAACAAGAGAAAGAGCTTTTGCCAGCATGGAGGCTGGGATCACAAGGGCAAATTTCTTTACTCATCTCTCTCTTTTTTAAAAAATTAACTAATTAATTAATTAATTTGTGTGTGTGTGTGTGTGTGTGTGCGCGTGTGTGCGGCCAGCTCAGCCCATCAAGGGGCGGGGCTGGCTGGCTTGTGGTGCTGGGGGATTGAACCGTGGTCCCTGTGCTTTGCTAAGCTTGTTCCAAGTGGGTGCTTTAGACCACTGAGCCATCTCACCAGCCCCCTCTTTACCCATCTCTTTCTGCCACAATTTCACTGCTTGGTTTGACACTGAGCACTGGTTTGAACACCCAAATTCAAATTAAGTGGTAAGCTGGGTGTGGTGATGCACACCTTTAATCCAAGCACTCAGGAGGCTGAGACACGAGGAATATCGTTTGAGTCCAGCCTGGGCTACACAGTGAATTCAAGGCCAGCCTGCATTACATAGTAAGATGCTGTCTCAAAAACAAAAAAAAAAAAAACAAAAAAAAAAAACTCAAAACCATAAAAATAGAAGAAGTTATTCCTGAGGCATCTTCCTGCATTACCCATGCCCCTATTATAATGGAAATTGTCTTTCCAAGGACAATATCTTTTAATATCTTAAATACACATGCCTCTGTACATATTCCTTATTAAGTCTTACTTCATAGGGAGCAATATTAGCTTTGCACAGAAAAATCTATTGAGGCTATTTCAAAATGTTTTGCTGCATGAGCATATCTGATGATAGAAGTTTAGGCTTGTGGTCTCCTGTGCTCCTGAGTATCATGATCAAAAACAGCCTGAGGATTGAGTGTCACTCTTGAGTGATGACCTGTGGGACAATCTTCTAAAGGTAAATTCTAAATTTCTCATTCAATCTCCAAATAGCTTGTTATAAGAGCTCAAAATAAGACTGGGTGTGGTGGAGCATGCCTGTAATCCCAGCGCTTGGGAGGCTGAAAACAGGAGGATCACTACGAGTCTGATCTGTGTAGTGAGACCCTGTAGACCTTGTACTAAGTACATTTAAAAAAAAAGCTCAAAATGGTGCTGTCATAACTATAATCTCCAGAGAGCAGGTGAACACGGTTAGAAATAAGTTGGTATTTAGAGCTGAGAACAAGCTCAATTTTTTTCTTTTTTAAAAGACAGTCTTAGTGAGTAGTCCAGACTGGCCTTGAACTCATTATGTAGCCCAGGCTGGCCTCAGACTCACAGCAATCCTCCTGCCTCAGCCTTCTAAGTGTTTGGATTACAGGTGTATGCTACCATGCCTGGTTCAAAAGTTTCTTTTAAAAAAATCCAGGCAATCTCTGTGATCCAGCAATACTTTTCTGCTATGAAATATAATTTGGTTCAATCCAGTCACTAAGGAAAAAAATAAATAAAGAGAATGTGAACTTTCCTCATTGAACTATTTATCGCTACAGCCCAGTTTTTTAGACCTTATACTGTTAGAGTCTTCCATTTAGTCAAAGGTGGATCAAACGCAACTGTCTATTGGACCCAATAATTGGCAGTGGCTCCTCACGGCAGAGCGAAAGATCCTGAGGCCCAGCCCAAGCCACTTGCTTTGATTTCCCAATCCAAGAGAGAACGAGAGGCATCTGGCAAAGTCTGTATGGCTAACCAAAGACTAGACTAGGAGCTCCAGCACATGATTTCATATTGCCGAAGCGGTGTTGCATCTTGAATTTTATTAAACCTCAATACACAGGTAAGTCTACAAATAAGAAAACCTAAGTCCTAAGAGAAGGAAATGCTGTGGATCAGCAGTAAATACTGGTAAAAAGATAACTGAAGAAATCTGAGCTTTCAGATGAGACAGTTCTCTGGGGAACTCTCAAAGTCAACTCACAGTCTTTGACCAAAAATTCCAGAATCACTCATACATTTATCAAGTATTTACATGCGCTGTGCAAAATGAAACAGCTTTGAGCAAAAAAGGCCTGCTTTCTACTCTTTGGATACTCACCAGCTAATAGGAGGAGGCTCAAGTAATTACTAGAGAAATAATTACAGACCCTAGTGTTATGAAACCAGAGACAGCTGTCTTGGTTGAGGCACTGAGAAAAGGCTTTGCTGGGGAAGTGGTGTTTGAGTTTGGTCCTAATAATCAATCCTAAGTCTTACAAGGAGGAAGAGGAGGAGGAGGAGGAGGAGGAGGAATGAACTGAGCAGGACTGTGAATGGGGAGGGCTGGTGGAAGGGAGGGCGTCCAGGAGGAAGAAACAGTGTGTGCGAGATCTCGGGGTGGGAGAAGGTCGGGACATTCGAGGAACTGAAAGGCAACTACTGGGGCTGCAGCAGCGGAGGGTGGAGCCCGCACCCGGAGCGCCGTGGAGGGACAGGTTGGTGGCGGCCGTGCAGGGGTTTTTATGGTCTTGATTTCTCCTAAAAGCAATGGGAAGCCGCTGGACTTCAAAAGTAGAGGGTGATGTGACTGGATTTATAGCTTGGAAAGAGTACTGTGGCTACAGTGTGGAAAACAAGCTGGAAGAAAGCAGGAATAGTTCAGAGTTAGTCTGGTGGTGCTTGAAATATAGCCCTGTTCCAGGGACAGCTGTGTCGAGCGGAAACTTGTTAGAAATGCACATTTTCAAACTCTACCCTTAGCCCACTGCACGGCAAAGTCTGGAAGCAGGGGATCTGCTTTAACAAGCACGTCAGGGGATTCTAATGTGAACTCTGAGAACTGCTGGATTAAATACTGATCACACATGTAAGGAATCCGCTTTCGAGTCCCAGTCATTCCAGTGGCATCCCAGTGACGGCCAACATGGGTAGCCTTACCTCTTTTATTTTTTCCTTACAAATCTTATACTGCTTCTTCTGACTTTCTAAGAAAGTTGTCAAGTCTTTCTTCTGCTGGGCCAAGATCTGTTGCTGAAACTTCTTCTCATCTGCTGCAGCTACCTTTGCCTGCAAAAACAATAAAGACCATCTGTGATGAATTTGTTTTCCACGTGGAATTCAGCTGCCGACATACAATCTCTAATCAGGAGAATGGGCTAAGAGTGTGGAATAATGTATTTTGGAACAAATAAATAATGTTTTATATTAACAAATAGAAAACAAAAAAGAAATGTCTCCTCTCACACTGTGAAATCTAAAAGAAAATTTTACCATTGAAAAATACATTCTCCACAGTGGAAAAACATTTTACTGAATATAAAAGCATTTATGGGATGAATGGAGAATTACAGATTATAACACAGTGTTTTTATCATACTAGTGGCAGCCTAAGGGTTAAATTACAAAAATGGATAAATAAGCACAACTGGGCAGTTTTGGTCTAAGAATCAAACTCTAATCAATTAATCCAATTATCAGGTTTTCTTTTTTTTTCTTTTTTTATGTATTTAGTACAGGGTCTCACTACACAGATCAGACATGTAGCGATCCTCCTGTTTTCAGTCTTTCAAGCACTGGGATTACAGGTGTGCACCACCATGTCCAGTCTCAAGCACCATCTCAGCCCTGGGGACAGGGATGGCACAGCAGGCTGGGGATTGAACCCCTGGCCTCTGCATCTGCCTAAGCATGCGCTTTAATCTGCTGAGCTATCTGGCTAGCCCTAACTATCAGGTTTTCTAGTGTGCTCATCTTAAGGATCATAGGAAAGCTAAGGACATTTTGTTTTCTTAGGGACCTGCTACAATCTACAGTGGTCAGGCACCTTGGTGTTTTGGGGGCCCTTCATGGGGAAAATACAGACCAAATAAAAGGTAAGTCAATAATTATAATTCCTAAGCAGGCATGGTGGTGCACACCTATAATCCCAGCACTCAGGAAGCTGAGGCCAGAGGACTGCTGTGAATTAGAGGCCAGCCTGGGTTACATATTGAACTCAAGGCCAGCCTGATCTACATAGTGAGATCCTGTCTCAAAAAACCCAAGAGAATGAATAAACAAACAAACAAATTTAGAATTTCCAGAAGCAACCAAATCTAAGTTTCAGGAAACCATCAGATGAAGCACATATAAGATGAGGGACTTAGGAGATAGAGAACTATGCTTC
>NW_004524655.1:3963790-3966382 GCF_000260255.1 Octodon degus
TCTATTATAAGCAGTTCTCTCCACATACTGTGCAAGTCAGGTTCCCCAGGAAGAATATGAGCGGCTTATTTAATTGCCATCGCTCCTGTCTGGGCACAGCTGTTCCCACCAGGATGCCTCCCACCCTGCTGGCTGTGGAGAGAGTGCGGCTTCCAAGAGCTGGTGATTCCTTCAGGTGGAGAGGGGGAGCCCAACTATGCAAACACCCCGGAATCACAGGCAGGGGTTCTTGCTATTACAACCTCACGGAACCCACGTCCACCCTGCTTTTCCACAGAGTGTGAGTTCAATGCTGGGCAGCAGGGAAGGTGACTTGGTTTTAGCTGTGCCTGAGCCTGGGTAAGCCAGTTTGTTGAATTTGTGCTTGGTTAGAGACACACTCCCTTCTCATATTAAACCCTTAGCAGTATGAAGGTGAGATTTTGACTGTAGTCTCACCCTTTCGTCTTTTCTTAAAATTAGAGGGACTGATGGCATAGTCAGAGGTGAATGGTATTTAACGTGCATGAGACCTGTGTTTGATCCTCAGTACCACCAAAACGAATAATTGAATAAGGAACTAAAATTTATCTAAAACCTGGATGAGGAAGAGTGATGTTCCCTAGAAAGTCCAAATAATGGCCAGATTTGTCATATTGAGAGAGTCTTGCTTCCCTTGCCTGGTATCTGGGCCACCACTGAGGGAACAATGCTCAGAATATATTTGAATGGATTCTCTCTCTCTCTCTCTCTCTCTCTCTCTCTCTCTCTCTCTCTCTCTAGTATTTTTGAGACAGGACTTCACCTTGCAGTTCAGGCTGGCCTTGAACTCACTATGCAGTCTAAGGCTGGCTCAGAACTCACAGTGATCCTCTTGCCTCAGCCTTCTACATGTTGAGATTACATGTGTGCACCACCACACCTAGCCTGGATCTTCTGTTATTATTATTGCTTTTTTTGGACCAGCTCAGCCCTCCCTGAGGGCAGAGCTGGTGCATGTGGTGCCAGGGATCGAACCATGGTTCCCTGTGCCTGCCTAAGCTTGCCAAAGCAGGTGCTTCAGATTACTGAGCTATCTTGTTGGCTGTATTATTGAATTACCCTTTTTTTTCAAGTATTGAGGGTTAAATGCCTTTGTACTGAGCTACATCTTATGTTTCTAATTTGCCTCACTTTTTTCATTTTTGCTTTGTCACAGGGTCTCGCTAAGTTGCTAACTTGCTCAGGCGGGGCTTGCATTTCTGATTCTCCTTCCACAGCCTCTGGGGTTACAGGTGTGCACCACCACGCCAGGCCTGAATGACAATTTAAGCATCGCCCCTCCCAGCAGTGAAGTTCCCCCTTTCTCCACAGGCACCCACTCTGGTCCCGCCGACGCTCTGCTACCGAGCAGGACAGGCTGGGCCCGGCTGCTATGGAAGGCCGCGTGCGCACACTGACCTCCTTTTCTATGATAGCCACTTGCTTCTTGGCCAGCTTCTCCAGCTCGATGGACGAGTTGTTGGCATGCGTCTCCACCTCCTTCTGTAGCTTGAGGCGGTGCTCGTCCATCTCAGCCTTCAGCTTGTTCTCCAGGGCGATCAGCTGCTTCTGGTGCTGGCGCCGCATCCGCTTATAACCTGACATCTGTTCCCGCAACTCGTTCTCCTGCTCATGCTCATGGATCTGCCGTGTAACCTGGATTGGGTCGGGGACAGAACTCAGGTCACCAGCTTCCTGAGACACCGCTTTTGGACAAAGGAGAACCATCTCGCATTCGTTGGCATCATCACGCTTTAAAGACCTCCTCTCTGACCATTGCTTACCTCTGCTCGGCCCTCTTCATGTACTTCCTCTCTCTCATGCTCAAAACTGCCCCATTCATGAATTCACTTCACACTCTCACGAGGCAGGTATTAACCGGCAGATGAGGAAATCGTGACTTCAGGTATAATAATGTACTTGTTCGGCCCAAATACACTTATATATTTTTGATATGCCATCATATATTTGCCCAAAGCCAGGTAGCTAGCAACAAGTGGAGCTGGGATTCTGGCCATTTTTGTCTGATTTCACAGCTACAAGATTTCCACGATACACTGTGCATATACTGTGTATATCTACTATGCACTACTTCTGCGGTATCGGCACTGTTCAGCCTAGATGCTACTGGCGAAGGGCTGCTGGGGAGCAGTCCTGCGCGGAGGGCGATGCTGGGCAGCATCCCTAGACTCCCCCGCTGGGAGTTGGTAGCTGCCCCCAAACCCTGACAATCCACACTGTCCTCAGACATTGCCAAGTGTTCCTGAGGGGCAGCATCTCTTCAGTGAAGAGGCGCTGTGCTCTTCTGTCATTGCCTAACAGTTACAGTGGTTTTGAAAATTCTTTCAAAGTGTGAACAGGATTTACTTATTTCCTATAGTTACAAGGAAGGGGGAAAGGATATTTTCTTTTAAATCATCTGGTTTTCTCCAACTCCCTCCTCACAGAAGAGATGTTAACAAATGATAATAGTTTTCTTCTAAAAAGGAGAAAGTATTTCTGTGGTTTTTGGATGACTACTTTCTCTGGTAACCTCCTTAACTCAGTCTCAAGGGCATATCCAGGTTGAAAAGTGCAAACAAAAATCCTGAC
>NW_004524655.1:3966482-3968608 GCF_000260255.1 Octodon degus
TCTCTCTCTCTCTCTCTCTCTCTTTTGCATAACAGGGGATTGAACTCAGGTCTTTGCGCTTGCCAGGGAAGCGCTCATTCTACTGAGCCATCTCCCCGGCCCTGACACCTCATTTCTTCCTCCTGAACATTTTGTGATTTCCCAGCCCTTCCTTCAACTTTTCATTCCTCTTTATTTTGCTATAAGATTCCATGATCATTTCCTTCTTATTATTCTGTTTTAGAATATGGTTTGAGGGCTGGCCAGATAGCTCAGTGGATTAAAGCACTTGCTTAGGCAGATGTAGGGGCCAGGGGTTCGATCCCCGGTATACTGTGCTGGCCCTGCCCCTGGGGTGCACTGAGATAGCAATTGAGACTGGGAGTGGTGGTGTGCACCTGTAATCCCGGTGCTTGGGAGGCTATAAACAGGAGGATCACTATGAGTCCAATCTACGTAGTGAGACCCTGCAGTCCTAAATACATTAAAAAAGGAATAAGGTTTGAATTACAGAATTATAATTTTACTTTTGTTGATCACTAAGTGATTTATTCACTCCCACCCGCTGTGGGCAGCTTCTCCCCAAGTGAACCCCTAAACAAGTTTTACTGGAAATTTTCATGCTGCTATTAATGTTCTGTACTATTTTTCAGTTTATGGATCAAATGATTTTGAACAAAGAATGACTTGTTTCTCTGCTCTCTTTAGGTGTACCTGCATGCTAGACCAGTCCGCACTACTGGGAGCGCTGTTCTGTAACTGGACGGAACAATCAAAGTACACCACTGAACAGGAGCTGGACTTGGAAATCTTTCTAGCTGGAACTACGAGGTTCCATGCTCATTTCTTGTTTCTGAAGGACTAGCTCCCCTTAAAGTATAAGAAATAAGAGCAGAAGATAGTTCAAGATCCAAAAAAGATCACATCACCAAAAAAGGAGCTAATGTTATAAAGAATGTGAATGATCTATTTTCCCATCACAATAATGTAATTTATTCATTTAAATTGGGGGCGTGGCCCTAGCTCAGGCCTTTAAGTGGCTGCTTCCACAAAGCTCTCAGCCTCAGCTTGCTGGAGTTCGAACCTCACAACTCTCCCGCTGGCCAAAAGTGCCCTGAAGCCATTCGAGGAACAAAAAAAAAAAAAAAAAAAAAAAAAAAAAAAAAAAAAATCCTTATTCCATTCATTTAAATTGAGGGTGCTGAGGATTGAACCTGAGGCCGTAAGCCTGCTATACTTCAGTCCTACCATTTAGCTACATCTCTAGCTCCTTGTTTTTGTTTTTGTTTTTTTTTTAAATGGACTTAGTTTCTAGATAAAAGGAAGGAAAGAAGTAGTTTGAAAGATGTATTTTAATAAATAAGTACTTTGAAGTATAAATTTTCCTTCTTTCCTTTTTTCTTTTGACACAGGATTTCACTAGGTAACTCAGGCAAACCTTGAACTCACACTATGTAGTCCAGACTGGCCTTAAACTCCTAAGTCTCAGCCTCCTAAGTTCTGGATTTGCATTCATGTACCACCATGACTAGCTAGGCTTATGTTTGTTTTTTTTTTTTTTAAATGAATTTTAGAACAGGGTGTTCAGGGTCTCACTACATAGATCGGACTCATAGATCCTCCTGTTTTCAGCCTCCCAAGCACTGGGATTACAGGTGCATGCCACCACGCCTGGTCTCAGATGCTGTGTTAGTGAGCCCCGGGGGCAGGGCCAGCACAGAACACCAGGGATGGAACCCTGGTCCCTGCACCTGTCTAAGCCAGCACTTTAGTCCACTGAGCTATCAGGCCAGCCCTGCTTATGCTTTTTGGATTTATAGTTTAGCAGAAAAAAAATCTCAGTCAACAGAAAGTATTCAGTACTTTCTGAATTCACCATTTTTTTTTTTTTTTTTTTCTTTCTCTAGATGAATGTATCAGGGAAATATCTGTTCCAGGGAAATGATTTTTTTTTAAATTTTATGTATTTTTATTTTATTTTATTTATTTGTGTGTGTGTGTGTGTGTGTGTGTGTGGCCAGCTCAGCCTGCCTGGGGGCGGGGCTGGCTGGCATGTGGTGCTGGGGGATTGAACTGCGGTCCATATGCTTTGCTAAGCTTGTTCTAAGTAGGTGCTTTAGACCACTGAGCCATTTCACCAGCCCCCA
>NW_004524655.1:3968708-3994004 GCF_000260255.1 Octodon degus
ATAATTGAGCCCAGGATAACTCTGCACTAAGCTACATATCCAGCCCTTTTTATTTAGAGCCAGGGTCTCACGAGGTGGCTAAATTGCCCAGGCTGGGCTCAAATTCTTCCTGTCTCAGCCTCGCAGACTGCTGAGACGACAGGAAGGTGCCACTGCACCCAACTTACCCTTACTTCTACAACTGGATCTCCAGAGCTGCGGAAGGGATACTCTTTAGTGCTGTGATGACCCATTCAATATCTGCCACAAGCACTGGCACACGGCCATAAATATTCTCATGCCTGGCTACTCCTCAGACCAGGAAGCCTAAATATAATTGGCAGGTAGGTCCCTGTAAAGAGACGTGGGCATGCCCAGCACAGGAGCATGGCAAAGACAACACAGCTCGATGTGCTCTCCTGGCACCTCTCTGGGCTCCAGAACAGGCATCTATCTGGATTCTGAATGCTTCCTATGATTTGAATAAATATCTTCTTAAACACCAAATATTGGCAACTTCCATTTGTCACAATAAAGCTGGCTAAGTTTCATACTGTCTTTTGGGGGGTATATATCGAAATACTAAATTCTTTTGCTAGACATGGTGGCACATGTATGTAACCCCTGCACTCTGGGAGATGGAGGTGGGGGTATCATAAATTCAAGCCCATCCAGAGGAAGACCCTCTCTCAAAATAAAAAACAAAAAAAAAAGGTTGGGGATGTATTTTAGTGCCAAGGCCCTGGGTTCAGTTCCAGTACTGGAAAATAAACAAACAAAAAAACCCATCCCAGAAATACTAAGCTTTTATATTTCTGAGCTCTAGATAATTACATTTAAATGAAAGTATAACCAAGCTTTTCATTTGTGAAGTTTAACATGAAATGTAATATGTTAATTACATTGTATATGCCTATATGTTTTAAGTTTACATTGGCTATATAAGGAATACTCATGGTGATCCTTCTGCTCTCAGCCTCCCCAGCGCTGGGATTACAGGTGTACACCACCACTACACCTGGACTCTGGCCCATTCAGCCTGCCCCGGGGGTGGGGCTGGTGTAGTATGTGGTGCTAGGGGTTGAACCTTGGTCCCTGTGCTTGCCTAAGTAGGTGCTTTAGTCCACTGAGTTAATTCACTGACCTTAAACATTTTTTTAATAAATAATTTTATTATGCCTTATGGTCTTAAAGTGCTTTCACATAAAATTTATCTCTTTTATAATATATGTCTATACATACTATTTTTTTCATTTTTAAAAATAACGGAGTCCTACTACGTTGCCCAGGCTTGTCTTCCTCCCCCCAAAAACGTTAAAGCTAGAGAATTTGGGGGGGATCCTCCTGTTTTCAGCCTCCCCAGGGCTGGGATCACAGGCGCGCATCACCGTGCTCTGACTCGATGGTTGGCTCAGCGCACCCGGGGGCAGGGCCAGGGCGGCACATGGTGCCGGGGATTGAAGCCCAGTCCCTGTGCTTGCCTAAGCAGGCGATTAGTCCGCTGAGCTCTTGCTGGCCCTTATTCTGAGAATGTGAAAAAGGGAGATATAGTGGCTATAGTTTTTACAATGGAAGTCTTAAATGTGATCAAATAAAAGCAAAAATGGATAGTGTTGTCATCCCATACCTAGTGGTTTACTCAAAGAAAATCCTCATAAAATCCTTCTTATACAATGGACCTTGGGCAAATGATTTAACCTCTTCAGATCTTTTAGTTTCTTCATCTGTAAAGATGAACCATGATTACGTTGCCCAGGTTTCCAGACTGGATGGGATAATACCAGCCAAAGTAATTCGCAAGGTGTCGACATAAGGAATATTCAATATTCGATGGTTTCCTTCCTTCTCCTACCAGGTTCTGAGAAATGTCTTTCTTCCCCTCTGCTTTGCAATTCTGATGATGGGGGGATGCTAATCGGAATAACTGGCTTCAGGCGTAAGGGCATCTTTAACAAAAAACACTACTTGTATTCAGAAGGTAGATTTTAAACATAAACATGGGGCTGAGCATGTGGTGTGCTCCTATAATCCCAGCACTCAGGGAGGCTGTGTGATATAGGAAGACCCCACGTTGGAGCCCGACCTGGACAATTTAGCAAGACTTTGTCTCAAGCTAAAAAATAAAGGAAGGCCTGAGGATGTAGCTCAGTGTGAAGGCCCTGAGTTCAATCCTCAGTACCACCAGAAGGAAAAGAAGAAGCAAAAAAAAAAAAAAAAAAAAAAAACCAAAAAACCCCCAATAAACATGGGGCCAGGGGTGGTACAGCTCAGTCATAAACCAAGGGCTCAGGATGCTGCAGTACTTATAATTTCTTATTTATTTATTTATTTTTTGTGGTGTTCAGCCTTGAACCTAGGACCTCATGCTGAGTGCTTCAGCCCATGTATAACTTCTGAATGTGAAGTGTTACCCATTTCATATATTTGGAATATGTAAAGAATTATAAATACATAAACAATAAATAATAATCAAAAGGACAACTTTTTTGAAAATGAACTTTCTATATATGTTCAATGCTGTCCTATATAATTCCAGCAAAATTTGATTCTAAAACAAACTCTTTTTATTCAAAGTGTGGAATGTACCTACCATGTATAAACATTACACCAGAAAGCTAATAAGCACCTTATTGACAATAAAACAGGAGCATGGTGGCAGATAATGTTACCCTTTTAAGAGATCAAAGCCAATAATATGATTATTTATAGGAATCAAAATGATGCATGTGATAAACGTGGCTACCTCAGCACTTAGCACAAATGAAATCTATAGCTAATTCTTAAAAAGAACACAATGAGTCCCATTTTGGCATTAGAGATGTGACACACCACGTTTTAGAACACCTAAGGAAAAAATGTTTCAAGTCCTTACCAAAAGTAATGATTGATACTAAGCAATTCTGTCTTATAACAGAAAACATTCTATGAAGAACAATGAAATGTACTCTTTTAAATTCAAATCCTCATATCACAGCAGGGCTCGAGGAGACCTAATTTGTTCACTCCTTCATTCAACGTGTTCATTGAGAGACTTTGGCCACATCGGTTGGACGTGTTGACTGGAGAGCCCAAGTGGAAAATGGCATCGGCAATGACATTAGCGAGTTAAAGAGCCAAGAATAAGGAAGGAGATAGGCAGTAGTACTCTGATAAGCATCCTCTGGTACAGTATCCAGGAAGACAGTATATTTTTCAAACATTTAGAAACACAAAGTTCCTGTGAGCCTAGGAGGGCTGAAAGAGTAGCTTTTACTGCTGAGGCGTGCATTTTTATTCTTACATATCAAACTCATGTAGGTATCCAGTTTCATAATTAGCTGAATAATTGGGCTACATTATTAAGACTCCAAATGTACATTCTCCTTTCATGGGTTTGTCTATTGAATCTGCTAAAACCAAATTAAAGACTCTACATTTGCATGAATAGAACAATAACCTTTCCTTCCTGCATGCTTTTTGAGGGAGTTCAAACTAAGACTTGCCTGCTTATGTCCCTCTCCTTAATGTGTGTTCTGCCATAAGGTCATCTGTCCTGTGAGACTATTGCATTCTACTGAGAATCTTTTATAAGACCAACAGCTGAACTGTCGGGAAGAAATACATGGCCTTAGTGTTCCCATCTACTATGGAAACTCTCAGTGACTTGGGACATCATATAATTTTAAGAAGTGACATCAGATGTAGCAAGAGCCGAATACACTGTCCTGCGTGACTAATGTAATGAAAACATTAGGATTTCCATTCACCAACACTAAAAATTCAAAGAACGCCCACCTCAAAGGGCCAAGGAGGCAGAGGAGTAATTGTAAAGAACCATATGAACAACCCAGTTCTCCACGTAGCAAATGTGCTCAATGTGAACCTTTTTACAGAAGAAAACGGAGAGATAAAAAAGGATACTGTAAAATACCTCTCCTTCCTAATTTTTCAAATTAAGGTCAATAATCTTTGCCCTTAGAAGATTACAATTAAAAAAAAAAAAAAAAAGAAACTCTAATTCTAAAGTTTCCTCAGGGTTCAATGTTGGTGGCCCTTTCTCTTTTTTGTTACAAATGCAATTGTGGAGTGGTACATAATAACACAAAACATCTCAGTTTTAAAGTGTCCCCCAAATAGAAACATCTAGCAATGAGAGCTTATAGCTCATGGACTTGATTCTTGTCAATAACTTTATTCAGCAGCATAATGTAGGAATAATGATGAATCATAAAGCTATGCCTTATTTAGATTTATGTAAAAGAGGTAGGGTTCATAGACCCAATTTTAGGAATAGTAATATTTCCTTAGGTTGCAAGTTGATTTAAAATACATTATCATTTATTTATCTCATAATTAAGAAACTAATTTCTAAATTTTCTTCTTTTTACTGCTCACTTTTGGACCTCTCTGCAGCTTGTTAGCACCTCCAATGGAATATTATAATGAAAGAATAAAACCAAAATCAATCAATCAATCAATCAATCAATCAGTCAATATAGTATTGTTACCAACTATGAGAATTGAGGTGCGGTTTCAACAATGACTTGATCATTCATTATAGTAGGTCTTTATTGTCATCTTTCTTGCACTTCTTTTATGTTATTTGTGCCATTTTAGTTTTTTTCATTTTAGCTGGCATCCATTAAAAACAACAGGATTCATAATATATTTTAAAACATTAAGTACTTCTTTCTGATGTTTCGGTGTTCTGACTTAACACTCCTATTGAGACTTGCCTTTAAATTAAAATAATGGGCAGTAAAATTGTGGTACTTGATAATACACATTAAAATAGCCATACCAATAATTACAGTGTCCAAAATAGGACGTGGAACAATACAACATCAAGCCACTTTTCGCTGCCATTAATTTATTCTTCCTCTCAAAATCATGCCACAAATATCACGGAGCTCTGATAAACTTCCACAGATCCCAACATGTCTTCTAAAGCACTACCTCTGGAGCTGGCATACCATAAAAACAACTTATTTTTGTGACCAAAGCAACAACCCATCACCTACTCTGTTTTTAAGTTAATATAGCAGCACAGGCCTTTTAGCAAATGATAACTCCATCAGAGATGGACCCCAGCAGCTCTCTGGATGGGCATCATGAATGAAGCCTGTAGGATTCAGAGGGGCTCCTGAGGACTCTGCTGACAGCCTGGAGTGGCCTGCTATGGAAGCAGCTTTTATCATCCACAGAGAGGAAGACTGTGATGGCTGATACACACATGGAGCAGCCCTGGGTGGTGTCACAGATGCCCGCATGAGACTATTTCGGCATGGCTGTAGTAATATCTTACGGGGAGGGAGGAGAGTCATGAATATATGATGTGGGAATGAGGGTGTGGCAAGTGGGAGAGGAAGGGAACCTGCCCCAGAGGGGGGGAAATCCACTTGGTATAATGTCTGCTTCTACGCAAAACCTGCTAATGCTGCTGAGGCTCCGGGGCTCTTCACCACCGCTCCTCTAGCTTCAGCACAAGCAGCTTTGGATAAAGGCACAGGTCTCAGAAGAGTCTGTGTTAAGTAGTAACAGTTCTCTCAAATGCCATATTTCTTCTTTTGTCAGATAACACGGCATAGAGGTAATTATTATTTAATAATCCCATGATGCTTTATTTGGACTCTAAAGCACATTTTTAGGTGCTGAACAATCGTTAGCAAATACATAGTGGACATTTTAAGATCTCCATTGCACACTACAACATTCCTTTCAAATGAAAAATTGCCCATCAAAGAGATTACATGAAACTTCTATATAAAGGAACTTACAAGTGGGATTATTTATAAGCAGTCTAAATGAAATCACTTGATTTTAGAGAGCAGCAGGAATAAGCAATATGTAGGTGCTTTAACTTCCATTTTCCTTCCATTTGGATTTTTTAAAGATTATAACCCAGGGTACATCAGAAATGAGGTTTGAAAAATAGGACAAGAAAAAATGATCATTTCTGGGTCGGCCTTGGATGATGTCATCATAGGTTCTAAATGTAATAGCCAAGCAGTGTGTACTAACTCTTCCTGCTCATGTGACCTCTAACATCAATTTGGGCAAAACAACTAATATTTCAATAATTTTTTTGGCTGGGAAGTGAGACCAAGGAGGAAAAGATTAAAGAGAGTTTCGAATGGCAAGGATGAAATGATGAGAGAGAGAGAGAGAGAGAGAGAGAGAGAGAGAGAGAGAGAGAGAGAGAAGGAGAGAGCGCGCGTGCGGGAGCGCGCACGCGCACGCGTGGGGGGCTAAGGGGAGGAGGCACGAAAACTAACTCTTCCAGCACACACCCCTTTTGCTACTACAAGGGCATCCAGCAATCACATTTGCAATAGTAAAAATGCTGAAGAATCCCACAGTCTCCTTTCTTCCACAATCATCCCTACCCTCTCCTACAAAACCTTTCTTGCTTTATTGATGCCAGGAAATTCTTCAGGGGTTAAATGGGGAAGTGCAGCCCCTACCATTGTTGCAATAAATAAATGAATGAACCAGAACGAACCAGCAATGCATCCCTGGGAAGCAAGGATCTGGCTTTTCTACAATTACAGCCAGCAACCATATATTTTTAAAAAATTACCTTTTATCTTTTGATGTGTGTGTGTGTATTACAGACACACATGCATCTATACAAAAAGAAGCACAGTGCCCTGCACACATACATATCACTATCTTTAAAAATATTCTTAGCATTATTTATTTCAATGAAAAGACCGAAAGCTTTTTAAAAAAATTGGATAGGCTAGCTACTCATCTCAAAGGCCTTATAATTTGCACATACAGCATATACAAATATACACACACAATCACACACACACACACACACACACACACACACAAAAGGTGTATGTTTTCCCATGCCATAGACAATGCTAAAATATCTGAGATCAGGTTGCTATGCCAACAGATTCTTTTTTCTAAAATGAATAAAATTATTAGGAGGATGAAAACATTCTTGACTCCTTTCTTCCCATCCATGGAGCCGTGAGAGGCTCAGGGAGGGCGAGAGGCTGCCAGACAGGGAGGAGGGGAAGGAAGGGAAGGTGGGTAGAGGGGTGTTTGCTTACCAAAGATGCTGATTTGATCGTGGCAAAGCGCTCTCGGTTCCGGTAGTGGAGGGCCTGGCTCTGAACTGACTGGGTAGGCCGCGGCTCAGGCCTGGGATCGCCGTGGCCCGCCTCATCCCTTATGAATACATGATCCTGCAGAAATGGATAAAAACAAGGAGAAAGTCCAGCTGTGCTCTTTCCTCGCCGGCTGCCTCTCTCTCACCCCTCTTTCTGCACAAGCACTGCTGTTTGAAATGCATAGTTTAGCTCTCTGCTAGTCCCCGCAGCTCCCACGGTACAAAATGAATAAGCAACACATTGCAGCCTTCAGTTAGGAATGTCAGCTGATCGCTAGTGGGATGCCTTCTGAATCCCTGGCAGGCTTTTTCTTTACCTCCAGAATTACATATATGCAAAAGAAAAAAAGAATAGAAAAAACAATGCAATGTACAGACTCCTTAGCACAGTTTGCTTAAAACGCTGTAACCAAATAATTCCTTTAAAAATGTCATGTCCATGTCTAGCAAGGAGGATGCTGGTGGCTTTTAACATAAAAGCGAGCCTCCGCCTCATTCCCTTGAAAGATCTGCGTTCTCAATTTAATTTTATTTGAGATCTGGTCGGTAGGATCATCGTTCTGCCTAGGCTCAGTGGAGGCTTGTGCTGAACTGCCTCTCTGTCTTGTGCTGGGAAGACTCGGCAGTCACTGAGGGATCCTGCTTTCCAGTCATGATCGTACACAGTTCTAGCACCTTCTCTCTACAGCTTCTGAAAGGATTTTTTTTTTTTTTTTTTTTTAGATTTAAAGAGACAGGCACACAATTTTAACCAAATGGTACTTTCACAAATTCCCCCTCAACTCAGCATTGGTATGTCACCAGAGTAGGGAAAGCTGGAATTTAATGCCCTTGACTGATTTAATCAAGCTCTGCTTCTTGATAGGGAAAGATGATTAATCTTACTCTAATACCCAGTGAAAAAATAACATTCCCTGGAAGGATAATAATGGATGTTTCTTAAATGCAACTGAAATGACTTTTAAAGGGGAAAATGCTTTTAAAAGGAAGATTCCTCTCTCTATAGAAGATGAAGTGATCAGTCAGCAAGTAGCATTAGCCCTTTAGAAAAACAAGACCCTCTAGTCATTGGCAGCTTAAAAACATGTACAATCCTGGGGGATTTTTAGATGGCACATGCTCAGGAGAGGGAAATAAAAATTATTTCCCTGTTTTCTTAGGGTCTTAGGAGGAACCATTTGTGAGAAGTCAGTCTTGTATTTTGTCCATGACTAGTTGAAAAATTTTTAAAAATAATTACCCTTTCCTTCACTGGAAAGCACAAATTACAGAGGTTTAAAAAATACAGAATTTTATTATTATCTGAAATTCTGAAAAGTCAATACACATGATTCCTTGAAGAAAATTAAATCTGATATCCACATTTTCATGTAACAGCTACCACCCAAGATTAAATTTATCTTTGAACTGATTTTGTTTTGTACACTTAAAATGTTTTGGTATGCTGGGAAGGTCTTTACTATGATGTCTGTGTTTCGACATTTTCCCCCCATTTATGTGTTATTATCGTTCAACTAATGAAGAAACCTTTAATAAATCTGTAGTTGTGCGCATAGATACCAAATTCAAGGGAGGTTCTACAGGTATACTGTCCAATAACATAGCCATTAGCCACATGAAAAAAATATGTATGTTCTGTTCGTTTTTGTAGTACTGGGAATCCAAGTATTAAATCCAGAGGCTTCTTGAAGCTACAGCCCAAGTCTTTTTATACAGATAGGCTCTTGCTAAATCATTAAACTGCTAGCCTGGCCTCAGACTATGATCCTTAGTCTCTTTAGTGCTGGGATGACACAGATTTGTCACCACATTTGGTTTGAATGAAATATTTTATTTTATTATTATGACTATTATTATTATATTTGGTACCAGGATTGAACTCAGGACTTTGTGCTTGCCAGGCAAGCAGGCAGGCGTTGTGCCACTGAATTATCTCACTGGCCCTAAATGTAATATTTCATTTTTAAAATATTCATTCATTTATTTAGAAGCAGGGTCTCACTATGTAGTTCAGGCTGCCCTTGAACTCACTATGTAGCCCAGGCTGGCCTCAAACAGTGTACTCCTGCCTCAGTCTCCTGAGTGCTGGATTCCAGGTATGTGCCACCATATCTGGAATCAAATATCATACTTTAATAAAAATGAAATAAAATGTAAAATTCAGTTCCTAAGTCATACCAACTATATTTCAAGCCCTCTGTGGCTATACTTAGTATCTATCGGAATGGACAACACAGATAATGTTTCCATCATCGCAGAAAGGTTTTTTAGACCATGCTGTAGATTAAAAATGTACTGCTTAATCTATTTTGAAACAAGAAAATGCTTGAAGGATCAGTTAAGTTTACTCTGCATGGCTGGGTGTGGTGGTGCATACCTGTGATCCTAGCACTTGACAGGCTGAGGCAGGGGGATACTGTGAGTTGGAGGCCAGTATGAACTAAATTGTGAGACCGTGTCTCAAAAATCAAAATTAAAAAATTTAAAGAAATATTCTTCTGCATTATTTCTCAGGGACTCTGACTTATTTAACGTGAAAAAGCAGTTGGTGTGTGAGTAGGATTAATGTAATAGATGGAAGTTTCTAAAGAAGGAGACATGGGGATCTGCTACCTTTCTACCACTATGCATTCATTAGAAAATCATATTTATGTCTAAGGTTGAGTTTACTTAGTCCTAGAGAGGCATGCAGGTTTTAAATGCCCAACTAAAGACACACAGAGGTAGAGGCCTGTGGCTTTCTAAGCAGTCTTAATAGGTCAGGATTTGGTGAGAGTTCACTGGCTGGCTTATTAGATGTACCACTGAGACACAGACCTCAAATGTGGAGCAGTGGCTAAGTTTCAAATTATGATAAACTGATTTATAAAGATAAACAAGGACAGTGGATCAAAATAGAACTTAATATGCACAATTTTAAAAAAAGTTTTATTTTTATCTATTATTACTTTTTTTTTGTGGCCAGCTCAGCCTACCCTGGGGGCGGGGCTGGAGCAGCATGTGGTGTTGGGGATTGAACCGAGGTCCCCGTGCTTTGCCTAAGCTTGCCTAAGCAGGTGCTTTAGACTGCTGAGTTATCTCGCTGGCCCCTTAATGTGCACAGTTATATGTATATATAATTGTTTGGGTTTGTTTTATTGCTGAGGGGCCGGGGAGCTGGCTCAGTAGAATAAGTGCTTCCCTGGCAAGCGCAAGGGCCTGAGTTCAATCCTCCATTCCACCAAAAAAAAAAAAAAAAAAAGGTAGATTGTTTTATTGCTGATAAAAGTTAGTGTTTTGGTTCTAGGAGCCTGCTTATCAAGTCACAAAATCATACTACATCTTCTAAGTTTATTAAATGTAAGGCAAAGGAAAAAAATGTAAGGAAATCTAAATATATTTGAAGAGTTAAAACTCAAGATCATATTGATTTTAGCTAATGTGTGTAAATAACCCAGGAAAGTATTTTAAAAAATGATGCTATATCATTCTTTGCCTTCCCTAAGTTGTCTGTCCTTTTGTAAAATGATTCTTAGTTTTTCAGAGTAGTTTTATTACAAAGATGATTACTAAAAGTCTTAAAATTTTATACAAAGTGCAATAAAACGGGGCAACATTTTGGTTTAACAGTAGGTACCCATTTCAAGTGCATTTGGAAATGATTTCTGGGGGGTCATGAGGGGTGTTGAATTCCAGGCCTTGGGCATGCTAAGCACATGCTTTACCACTGAGCTACACTCCCCTCCTCAGGAAACCAATTTTTAAATGCTCACTTCCACTACATAAAACTTGTTCCATATCTGAGGACAACTTAATGAGCAACTTCAATGTGAGGGGAGCATGACTTTAGAAAGTGACTTCAGAAGCAAGCCCGAACAGATTAAAGCCTCGACTTTACTGGATGCGTCATGTGTTAGCTATCCTGCCCCTTCCCGTAGCAGGCCCTTTGAAAATGACCACTGCACCTGGCTCCCACAATTTCTGAACTGCTCCCATTTTGCGATTAATAATGGAAAGGGTCAATTTGCTATCTGATGCACTTAGGCAATAGATGAAGATTATTTGCCAAGGAGGAGGACAGGGCCAACCTCTTCTTTGAAGAATGATTTTAGCAGATGAAGAACAAATATCATGTTCTACTTTACCAAGACCAAATATGTGGCTTGGATGTAATTTATCTTTAAACCATTATCATCCAGAAACAAACAAAATAGTTCCCTGAAATTTCAATAGGATTAGGGACCCGGTTTTAAGTAAACATATGGTAGCCTGATACATTTATGACATTCTTTCATTATAAAAGATAAACTTCTGCAGATTAAAAAAGTTGTCATAATGTTTGCTCAAAATCTTTAATGGAAAGAATTAAACTTTCATGCACTATAGTGAAATATATGAAATAGGAGGTGGAAATGTTACTATTATTCTCTGGGCAAGACACTTTATTTTTACTTAGGTTTTCCCCACGTACGTGGCATAGTTCAGAGATGAACATTCATGGCACATGGCTTATGTGAACTTGAACTTGAGCTTGGAAGCCACTTCTCTGCATGCCCATGTGTCTGGAGTCTACCTTTATCACAATGTTCATCATACTCACTTGTCTGTCTCTGGGCGAGATTGTAGTCTTTTTGAAGGCAGAGCAAATGTGGTATGAAAACTCCCAGTCTCCCAGCACCTGGCACAGTGCTTGATACTTAGTAGGCATTCAGTAAATGTTTGCTGAGTAAATAAACTCAAGAATAGAGGTCTGGGAGATTTTGAGAAAAATGACATTTTCTCTTGGATTATTTAACAGAATTCAAATTTGTATTTCATAAAAGCCTGCCACTCTATACTCTAAGGAAGTCATACAAGAGTGACACACACAAGCACACCTGGCTGTGGTGGCGCATCTGATGGCAGGAAGCTTTCTGTGGCTTCTCGCACTACTGCACTGTGGAGAGGGAACCAGCAAGCCCACGGCCTCTTTTGTTTCGTTTGTGTCAAAATTATTACATGGGGATTATTAGATGGTGTGGTATTAAATGTTGCATCAGGGGTAGTTATCGAAACCTGGGCCTGGAGCATGGGGAGGAGAAGGTGGAAAAGGAAAAGGGAACCTTAACCTAGAAAGGCAGTGAAAAGCAGAAGGCAGAGGCTGAAGAGGTGACTATAGGGGTGTCTGAGGCAGCTCTGGATCTTCATGTTTATTTTTATTTTACCAAATCTGAGTCCCAGAGTCAAAGAACCTACCCCTGTGTTTAGTAAAAGTAGCAGGAGAGGCCACTGACACAAGTGGAATTTAAATCAGAACTTGCTAGCTCCTCAAGGACATTTCTTTTTTTCCTCCCACAAATACGATAAAAGTTGTTTTATTTTCTTTTTAAAGAAAAGGAGGAAAAACTTGGAAAGCATTTACTCACAACAGGAAGAGTCAAGTGGACGAGCTTTAGGTTATGGTGGAACGATTTACAAAACTAGCTTCTCAACAGACATTTTTTTGTCTAAGTAATTCCAAAAAAGGAGACCGTTATGACTGGACTTTCAGTGTGCTATATACCTCAAAGAACACTGATTGAAGAACAGTGCTTTTAATACATGAACATCTTAGGATCTATACTGATACTAGAAGGTAGCAGCAGACAAAGGTAATTAATTCTAGACTTAAATAAAACACAAGCCTATCTTCTTCCCTGTGTTATAAGGGATTACACACCCAAGGACTTGTGTAGCTGAATATACATTCTACTACTAAACTTCCAGTTCCCTATGTATACTTTTTTTTTTTTTTTGGCGGAACTGGGGATTGAACTCAGGCCCTTGCGCTTGCCAGGGAAGCGCTTATTCCACTGAGCCATCTCCCCGGCCCCCCTATGTATACCTTTTAATTCACAAGTTAGAAAAATAGGGCCAGCCAGATAGTTCAGTGCACTAAAGCACCTGCTTAGGCAAATGCAGCGACTGGGGTCCCATCCCTGGGGTGCGGTGCTGGCCCCGCCCCTAGGGCACACTGAGACAGCGATTGAGACTGGATATGGTGGCGCGCCTGTAATCCCAGCGCTTGGGAAGCTGCAAACAGGAGGATCACTATGAGTCCAATCTACGTAGTGAAACCCTGAACACTCTATAGACCCTGTCCTAAATACAGAAGAAAAAGAAAAAGAAAGACTATTGAGTAGGACAGTGATCTGCTTGCACGGGCTGTACACACAGTCCTTTTTTATTTTTTTGTGATACCGTAAGTGCACCTAGGACCTTCATACTGAGCTACATGTCGAGGTCTCTTTTTTATTATTTATTTATTATTATTTTTGTTTTTTGAGACAGGTTGTTGCTATGTAGTCCAGGATGCCCTTGAACTCACTGGGTAGCCCATGCTGGTCTTAATTTTTTTCCTTTTATTTGTGTATTTGATACAGTGTCTCATTATGCAGATTGGACTCTTGGTGATCCTCCTGTCTTCAGCCTCCCCAGTGCTGGGACTACAGGCGTGCACCACCATGTCCAGACTTTGTCACTGGCTCATTGTGCCCCGGGATGGGGCTGGCGTGGCATGCGGAACCAGGGATCAAACCCTGGTCCCTGAGCTTGCCAAAGCAGGCATTTAATCCGCTGGGCTATCTCACCGGCCCTAGGCCTTAAAACTGAGTTGGTCCTCCTGTCTTACCTTGCCAAGTACTGGCATTACAGGTGTGTGCTACCACACTTGGCTTTTGTTTTTTATTTTGACACATCTTTTTTGCTAAGTCACTAAGTTGCCCAGGCTGGGCTTACCATTTTGATCCATCTGCCTCAGCCTCCTGGAGGGCTGGGATTAGAGGCAGCCACCACCATGCCTCCCTTGCACAATGATTTTAAGAAATAAGATGGAGGAAGTAAGCTAGATGACTACAGAGAAACTAAACTGGATTAAAAATTTGCCCTGGACATGAGCAAATTATCTTATACACACTGAACCTCCCCCGGTGTGAAAGTGGGTGGCTGTAGGACAAGGGGAATGATGTGGGGTGGTGGTAAAGATGATCAAAGTACGCTGCGTGCATGTATGAATCTTATCTGCATAACCAATTAAAAAGTGAAAAGATTTCCCTGGAGTCACTTGTGAATAATCAAGCCTTGAGGAATATAGTCATGTCTATTAGAAGTCCATGTTAGGCTTATATCCTGATGCCCCCAAAAGCCTCATGTGCTCAAGAGCTCATGGCTTCTGGAAGGCTTAGATTCTGGGGTGCAATAGCTGACTTGCTGTTAGGAGGTGGGCATGGCCTGGAAGGGTGTGTCTCCCTTGTGGCTCCTCCCTCTCCCTCTCCTTCCTGGCTGCTATGAGGTGGGCATGAGATTTCCACCCTTGCCCTGCCATGACGTCATCTATCTTGGAGTCCTCAGCTACAGAATGAACAGTGAGCCAAAAAGACTTCTTCTCCTTGGATTGTGAGTCTTGATACTCTGTCCCAGTGACAAAGTGATTCAGTCTACTTGTGGTGTAGTATCTACCTGTGGCACTTATTCTGTGACAGATGAGGTGCTAGGTGGCAGGAGTGGGAGACCTTGGAGGAGCTTCCAGGCCAGGGACAGGGTGACTGGGGGGCAACGCTGGTGATAGCAAGAGATTAGAGTTGGTTTTGTCAGATCATTCTTGCTGAAAATGATTAGATTAGGATCCTTTAAGGGCCCAGGAAAGACCAGGAAAGAGGGAAGAAATGGAGAGAAAGAAATAACCTGAAGTTATGATGCTGTCTTGGTTACTTTTCTCTTGATGCTGGGACAAAATACCGAACACCCAAGATGAAAGCAAGGTTTATTTAGTTCACAGTTTGTGGAGGTTTCAGTCCATACTCAGCTGGCTCCAAGGCAGAACGGTACATGGCAGAGAGCAGCTGTTCACAGCGGCAGAAAACAGCAAAATAGCAAGAGCACAAAGGTAGGAGCAGTGCAGCAGTGGCAGAGAAAAGTCCCTCTCCTTTCCCTATATTGCCTTCAGGCTGCCTGCCCAGGGCATGTGTAGCACTCCCACCCAAAATCCCAGCAATGGATCCCGAATTAATCACAAATTCTAGAAACCCACCACAGTGATTGCATGAGGCTCTGGGGGGACAACCAGATGCAAATCATAACAGATGCCAAAGGAATGCTTTCAGTGTCCCACTTCACATTTTAGGGGCTTTGTCTGTGACAGAGGCACAAGTCACACACACTCAGTAGTTACACATGGTGCTTAGAAGTGAGATTACTTCTTGAATCAAATGGTAATGTGTTTCAGATCTATGATTGAACACATTAAGGTTATGGGCTAATAATATTAAGGGAAAAATTCATTAATTGTTTCTCTACCTCTCTTGTTCTGGAAATTGAACACAGGGTCTCTGTGCTGAGCTACATTCTCAGATTTTTTCTTTTTCTTTCTTTCTTTCTTTCTTTTTTTTTTTTTTTTGGTCTTTTTGAGACAGCGTCTTGCTATGCAGTTCAGGTTGGACTTGAGCTCACTCTGTAGCTCAAGTTGGTCTCACCTTTGCAAGGATCCTTCTGCCTCAGCATCCTGAGTGCTGAGGTGACAGGTGTATACTATCACACTTGGCTTACCCTTACTGTTACATTTTGTTATTTATCGATGTTCTTACTGTCTAGGGTATTACTAGTGGATAAAATATTCAGTTGACTCACTCAAGCCATAAAGACAATACTTATTTAACCTTTTAATCCATTATATCCCATAAACTGGATTAGCATGATGTGTAGTATTTGATAATTAATTCTGTTGTTACTGTTGTTGAGACAGGGTCTCACTATGTAGTTCAGGCTGGCCTTGAACTTGCAGCAATCTTCCTGCCCCAGCCTCCCAAGTGCTGGGATCACAGGCGTGCACCACCACACCTGGCTCATGATAATTAATTCAACCACTCACCTATCCCATAATCATTTAGCGAGTGTTTACACCATGACAGACACTGTTCTAGGGGGTCTGCCCCTTAGCTCAGCTCTGTAAGTGGCTGCTCAACAAAGCAGTCAGGCTCAGGCGGCTGTGGTTCGATCCCCACAACTCCAGCCAGCCAAACCTGTCCTGAAGGCATTCAGAGAAAAAAAAAAAAAATCCTTCAACAGACACTGTTCTAGGTGTTGGGAATACGGTGCCGAAAAGGGCAGGCCTAGCTTTTGCCTGGCAGAATTTACACTCTAATGAAATAGTAGATAAAAATATTAATACTAAGAAAATTTTACATAGTGACTAGAATTCTAAAAATAGGATAATGAGGTGATGGTTAGAACTATGTTTATTATATGATAATATGATGATATATTGGCTATTCTAAAATTCTGGGACATGAGACCAAAATAAAAAATAAGAAACAGAGTTGAAGGCAGGAGTGGCGGTGCCCACCTGTAATGCTAGCATTCAGGAGGCTGAGGCAGGAGGGTGGCCACAAGTTGGAGGGCAGCATGGGGTGAAAGTGTACTCAAGGCCATCCTGTAACAAGTCCCTGTCTCAAAAAAGCACTGATGTTTTGTAAAACCATACTGCTTGCTGTTTTTCTAACATAATTTTTGTAGTTACAGATCATGGCAGCTTCAGAAAAGCACTGCTTAGATTAAGGAAGGACTTTCTTCCCAAGCTGCTGGTAGGCACCTGGCTGTCTGCTCCTTTGGGCTCACCCCTTAGCCGCCCAGAGCAGCCATTCCCAAGTAAATGTCCTTCCTGGTTACTTGGATGCCAGGACAGTGAAGGCTGAGACCCGCCACTTTGGGCCAGGTGGACAGCTCGGAAGGGCCATGGAGCTCCGAGTTCCCTGTGGGGTTGGCTGAGCTTCCAGGGGCCCACCTCTGAGTCCACTCTGTCCACTACCCTGCTCCCTGTCTGTCTCACAGGTGTTCATCTCTGGAGAATTTCCTGATTAAAGAAAAGTCCAGAAGGGCTACCTTGTCTTAGCTTTCCAAAGAACCCCACCTATGACACAAAGATTTTCAGAACCTACATGCTACGCAGTGCAGCTACCGTCCTTCTGTGTGGAGAAGCTACTGACTAGAGCAGAGGCTTCTAAAAAAATAAATCCCCTTTTCAGGGGAACTCTAAAATAGATCCCCAAATAGAGAATGCAAGAAAGAAAAGCAGAGTTCTCCTGTGGGAGGTATGGGTAACAGGAACAAAAGCACTGAATTTTAGACCTGGAAAGGGGCTTTGAAAGCACATGGACCTCATTTTGTATCTGTGTATTCAAAGTGGTTGGGATAGATATATAGTTGCACTCTCTTAATGAATAGAATGATTTGTTCTAATGGTGTTTGTAAACAGGATCACAAGTCCGCATCTTGTACAGCAATTAACCACTAAGAAGAATATATGCAGTGTATTATTTGTTGAAATTGTACTTCCGATTTGATTTGAAACTGTCTCATTGCTATCTGTTTATCAATAAAACTTTGAAAAAATTAAAAAAAAAAAAAAAAGAAATCACATGGACCTGTTCATAGTAAAATACAATTAATAGTGGCAGATGGAATTCAAACTTAACTTTCCTCATCCTGTAGTCTAACATATAAAACCTTCTATTCAGAATTTAAAATCTTATTTCATTTACAGTCTTAAGTTTTAGGAATCTGAATAAACCTACACGTACAAACTTTCTGAACAACTTTGCATTTCTGTTGTTTTTAAAAACAAAATGTTTTTAAGCGTAGGTATAGGGATTTCACGGGTGCCACAAAGAGACAGCATGCCCACCAGTACGTTTTCATGCATTTTATAGTTTATTTTTCTAGCCTATTTATATTTTTTTGTGATTTTTAAATTTTTTTTTTTTCGTGGTACCAGGGATCGAACTCGGGACCTTGTACTTTCCAGGCAAGCACTTATTCCACTGAACTATCTCTCTGGCTAGCCTACTTATGTTTTAAGGTTATCTCACTCTATATTTTATTTGCAAAACTGTTTGGATCCTCTTCTAGTGCATTTCCTTTCTATATTTCATAATGAAATAGAAATACATTATATAACTTAAACCTTCCTGACATTGTTCTGTGGATCGAATGTAACTACCTACTGCCTGAGAACATAGGTCATATCTGTTTTTCTTAAGGAATTATGTCAGGGAGACCCAGACATAAAAATATTGGAAGACCCACTTGTCACAAGATAACCTGGCAATAGCATGCCAAAATTAAGATTAAAATCCCCAGGGAGCTCGAGACCAGGACCTTCTTTCTTGCGGAATGTATCAGTAGTATCTTTTTCTTTTTTTTCTTTTTTTTTTTTTTTCAAAGTTTTATTGATAAACAGCAATGAGACAGTTTCAAATCAAATCGGAAGTACAGTTTCAACAAATAACACACTGCATCTATTCTTCTTAGTGGTTAATTGCTGTACAAGATGCGGACTTGAGATCCTATTTACAAACACCATTAGAACAAATCATTCTACTCATTGAGAGAATGCAACTATATATCTATCCCAACCTCTTTGAATACACAGATGCAAAATGGACATTCATTGGTATACCCCATTTTTCTAAGTTCCGTTATTGAATATTATAGGTGTGTAAACTCAGCAAAATATTCTAAAAGAGTCCAGTAGCCCATAATAGCATTGGGTCTTCTGTTTAACTGGCAATGTCAGAAATTATTGACCTGAGTCCCAGTAGTATCTTTTTCTATATCTGAATGCTCATCTGAGAGTAAAAAGATCCACTCCAGTGGCTCTTCTTTTGCTCCCTATACCTGTGGAGCTCCAGAGGTGACAGAAAGGAGAGCCAGATCTGCCGGCACCCAGGACAACTCCCTTTATGAACAGAGCCCAGCAGAACTTTTTCTGCTCTTCAAAAACATGACCACTTGCTCATGTTCAAAGGAGGCCAGCTGGTAATGCTGGGCTTAGTAGAGTTCTTTTTTATTAACGTATTTTTTTTTTATTAGTCCATGTTCGTGGTATGCGATGATTAAACTACTGTGGGAAGTCTGTACCCCACGTGACACATCATTTTGTTGTTGTAGTTGCCTTTCCTTTCCCTCCCTCCCTGCTCTGACTCTTAATCCCTTTCTCATGTGAAAAAGCTCTACTTCCATTTCTTTTTTATTCCATTTAAAAAAAAATCTTATTTCCTAATCTTTCTTCTTTCCCTCTTCCTCTTTTTTCTTTATTTGTAGTGCTTATGATCAAGTCTAGGGCCTTGCGCATGCTGGCGAAGCTCTAGCACTGAGCCACATACATCCCCAGCAGAAATCCTGTTCCCCTTCCTTCCCTCCCCTTAGACTGCTGCACCTCTCTGGTCGTGCTTCTTTTCCCAAACTTCCACAGCAGCCTGATAACGTGGGCCCCACTGCTCTCCTACTTGACCGGGCAGGTAATTGGCCAGGCCCCAATCTCTCTGCCTTCCTCCCCTTCTGAGAATGAGATGCTGCTTTTGTCTCAGGGCCTCTGTACCTTTTGCTTTCTGATTTACACTGGTCTCTCATCCCAGGCTGGCTAGCTTCTACTTGTCTTTGACATTTTAGAATAAATGTAATTTTATCAGGTAGGATTTCCACTGTTCCCTTCTAGACTGAGTACAACTGACACAGAGCAAATTTCATTAGAATATTACCGAAATTTTTGTGTGATTTTTCTCCTATAAAGGATGCACTCCATGAGGATGCCAGGCCTGTGTTATTTTCTCTGCATTCACAGGTCCTGCTATTGTTTCTGGTGGAGTTCATGATTAAATCCATCAGTCCTAGAAAATAGACATGCCTCCCTCCACTGTTCACAACTGGGCAGCCATGTCTCTTGCTTGTCCTCCTTTCCAAGTCAGTTTCTTTTCTCCCCCTCCCATAAAAGCACAACCATTGGAAGTGTAAGTCAAAACAACTTCTGAAACATGTTAGACAGCATTAGAAATCACTGCTACTCATTATAGCAAACATATACATTCCTCACCGTACCCAAGAAGAAAAAACTATGACGGATCCTTTCCTACAATTCCATCTTAGGGACTGTTTACTAAAGTCTCTTTTGGAAAGTTCCTATGAAGAATTGTTACAATCCTATGAAATTCTCAACTTATAGAAATTACCTTGAAAGACAATTTTATTTTAAAAATATTTTTATAAAGAAGAATTTCATCTCATGATAGTCTTTTAGGAAATTAAGATGTTTAATTGGAACCAATAAAACAATAAAAAAATACGGAACCATTCATTCAGTCAGAATATTGGGCTGGGAGATGGCCTGGTGGCACAGCGCTTGCCTAGCATGTGCAAGGCCCTTGATTTGATCCTCAGCACCATAAAATAAATAAATTAAAAAGTCAGAGTATTTAAATTAGTGGGGAGTAATAACCGAAATATAAACAAAACCAGGCATGGTGGTGCATGCCTGTAATCCCAGCAGCTGGAAGCTGAGGCAGGAGGATTGCTGCTGAGTTTCAAGCCAGCCTACGTTACATAGTGAGTTCAAGGCCAGCTTGAACTACATAATGAGACTATATAATGTTTTAAAAGAGAAGGGGTGGGGAGAGAAATAGAAATATAAGCAATAAATTCAAGGGAACAGCAGAGGGGACTAAAACCTGTCTCTAAAACAAATACAGTCATACTGTGGCACTCCCATATTTTGAAACTAGTCAAATTTGGTACTGGATACATTTTGTTTTTGTTTTTGGCAGAACCGGGGATTGAACTCAGATCTTTGTGCTTGCCAGGGAAGCGCTTATTCTACTGAGCCATCCTTCTGGCCCCCAGTACTGGACACATTTTGACGCTAAAATTTTGTGCTGGAAGATGTAGTTTGACATGATATGCAAGCTAGAACTTGCTGGTGTCAGTTGCTGTGCGACTCACTACTTTTTCTAGGCAAAACAATTTGTTTAACACTCATCATTTTTAATATTCATGCTGCTCAGAGCCAATGAACGAGGAGTGTTGAGCTACCACTGTAGCATGCTGGGACTGTAGACTAGGAAGCATACTCCTGAAGGAGCACACCTCTAAGAGGGCACAACTGACAGGTCACACTTGGGAAACCACAAGGGTGTGTGGGATGAAGGATTTGGGTTTAGAGGAGCGAGTGGATCCTGATGTGATGGTGTAGAGATGTATTCGCCTTAACTTATTGGTGATGGTGGGCATGAGACCAGTAAGAGAGGAAGGGGCCTGCACCATCCTCTGTTACTATTCTGCTATGAGACACCTATCAAGTGTAGGGTTAGTTCCATGTGTCAGCAGGCAAGGGAGCGAGGCAGCCTGGAAGCCAAGTGGTCTGAGGCGCTCTTGCTGAGTCTGAGGCTGACAAGCGCAGAACTAGAGAGATGACCGTGTAACCTACCTTCTTGTGCACAACCGAGGAGCTGGGAGTTACTATGCTGTCCTCGTCATGCATCATGACGAGTTCGGAGCTGCTGTCGTCCATGACCTCCTGCATGCTGTTCACACTGCTGCTCTGGCTGCCGGTGCTCACGGACATGCTCGGGATGGAGTGGTTGCTGCCCAGGCTGTCTATTTCCCTGAGCAGGGTCGTTCCATGTTCGCTGTCCTGTAAAAATAGAGCACTAGAGTTAAAAAAAAAAAGTGGCTGGAGATAAAGTGCCAATCCATTGACTAAGCTATTAAGCACACTCAGTTTTGCAGTGCCAAGTTGCTTTTCTGCCAATCTGCAAAGATAAACTTTCTATGGAGTGGCTCCGCTACTCCCCAACCATTTTCAGACATCTCAAATGCACTTCTCTGCCATCCCCAGGGGCCATTCTGGACATGGGTAATAAGGTTCCCAGTGCTGCTAACCCCGGGCTTTCCCCTGTCATACACAGCTATCATAGTCTGATTGCAACTTGGGAAGCAGGAGCGGTCCAGGTTTGTCAGAGATCTCAGGAAACATCACAGTGCTAGAAAGACTGCTGGTCACCGAACGGGCGACCTCTAGGATATCTGCAAATACGGCAGAGAGCACTTGAAACTGAACTAGAGAGGAAAGAGTTTGCAGAGGTGTGACAAGCAATATGCTCCTCTGCAAGTCATTATTGAGCAACTTCATATTTAAGCCAGGATATTAATTCTACAGCCCTAGACAGGTAATTAAATTCTGCCTCCCTTAAGCAATTCTATCATGCTTACCTCTGTAATCTTATTAAATATATCTGTTAAATAATACTGGTATTCATCACTAGTGGTCCAAAGACTACTGTTTGAAAAGTGGTAAAATAATCTGGACATATAATTTACCCCTCAGAGTGAAATATTTTTGTGTGTGCAAAACATCTTTTGATATAAGATTAAATAATGCAATTAAATCAAGTTAGCCACAAATAAACCCTGTTTTCAAAGAAATATACATATATATATATATATATATATATATATTTAATGAGTAGTTACTTAGCTATGGCAATATAAAGGTAATATAAAATCATAGCTAATACATTATGCTTTTAATAGACTTATTTTCCCAATTATGGGGGGGGGGGAGCATTTTTATATATACAACCAAGAGATTTTACAGCTCAATTTGGTTTTCTGAATTTTATTTTTTATGACTATTGGTAAAATTATTTTGATTTTATATTAAAAAGCTAAAACACATTCATTCTTTACTTTTTTAAAATTTAATTTGAGAGACACTAAAGTGTTTTCTCTTGCTAATTCTTGCAACAATACTTGGTTCCCAGCCTACCCTGCCCTTTCCTCTGTTCCCCATGCTCGGCTGCCCCAGGACCTCCACACATAAACATCAAGAAGCCCACCTCAGTTTTTGCTTTTGCTTTCTCATCTCCCATTTGCTCCATGATGCCCCATAATCTGTCCCTTGTCCTATGTGGTTCTCTAAAGTTGCTTTTACTACAAGGTGTGATCAAAACATATGGTGAGTGTTGTAATTAAAGAAATTTATTATAGTAAAAGACAACACATTGCCATTAATTCCCCTAACAATACTCTCACATTTTGGGGGCCGGGGAGATAGCTCAGTAGAATAAGTGTTTGCCTGGCAAGCACAAGGGCCTGAGTTCAATCCCCAGTTCTGCCAAAGGGGAAAAAAAATACTCTTACATTTTGAACACACTTATCCTCTTCTGTGTCTTTACAAAGCATTATCAAAAATATGGTGATGCTGCTAGCGAATGCCATCCAATGGAAAGACGGGCTCATAGAAACCTGGAATGTCCTCAATCACCTTATTCTCTGGACCTGGCATTGTAGGATTTAGGGCTCTTGCCAACAGTTGAAATATTCATGAAAGGTAAATGTTCTGAATCACATTAGGACAGCAAGGCAGCCACTACAACATAACTAAAGACCCTCCCAAAGAAGACCCCCAGAACTGCTTCCGAGAGTAGCCAGAAGCATGAGAAGTGTGTTCAGATGAGAGGTTCTTGGAGGGGGACTAAGTGCAGCATGTCTTTTGCTGTAATAATTTTTTTCTGAATTTAAACACTGTACTTTTTGATCCAGTCTCACAAGGTCATCATGGACTCCCTAGTTATAAACACTAATCTTTTTTTTTTTTTTTTTTTTTGATGTTCTTTGTGCTTCCTGGCCACTGTGGCATCTGACAGCATTGCAGTTCCCTCTTTGAAGCTGTGAACTTTCTTTTTCTAGTTCTAGGAATTGAACCCTGGACCTTTCCACAGAGTTACATTTCCAGCTTTAAAAATATTTCTTTCCACATGGGGTTTCAATAATTCATTAAGCTGCTTGAACTTGTGATCCTCCTGCCTCAGCCTCCCAGAGTGCTGTGATTACACATGTCTGGCATCAGACCTGGCTGATGCCATAAAACTTCTCAACATCTTTCGTGTCTCTTTCTCCTGTCCGACACAGATCTTCTTCCCATTCTCCATCCAAATCTTGAATTCAGTATCATCTTAGTCCTTCCGAATAGCCCCCTCTCTCAAGACCTTCCTTGCAGTCTAGATTGGTGCCAAGCATCACTGGTCTGTTCCCCAACGATCACCAACTTGGCATTCAACCAGTTCTTCGTAGGTGAATGAGAAGTCAGGACATCATTTCTCCCTTGAAAGCCTCTGGGCATTGTTTCAGTAGTACATGACACTTGGTCCCTACACTCAATAGGCACCACAGAGAAATAGCCTAAAACTAGTCTTTCTCTTTGGTTCTTAACGTTTAATTTTGGTATTGACACACTGTTGAGCCACCCAGGCTCAAACGCTCAGTCAACTTGAACTCATCTTTCTCTGTTACTTTCCACAAGAGGCCATGATCTCTACCTCCACAATGTTGCTCAAAAGCTTTTCTTTCCCCTCACTCCCACTGACACGGCCCTGTCACAAACTATGTGGCCTACTATCTAGGGTATAGTCCACTCAAACCCATGTACATTCTGGAGTCAGGATAATCTCCCTAAACCATAGCATTTACCTGAATCCAAGATGCCTGTGCCCTTTTACACAAACCACCCACATCATGTCCTCAGTGAAGCCTTCACTAATCCCTCCTGGCTGATCAATTTTCTCCTCACTAGGGACTCCTGCATGGTGACTGTGCTTTTCATATGTTGCCCTAATTAATAATTAGTTTGTGCACGGCTCTCCGTGACTTTGCATATCTCTTAAGGGGTGCAGCATCAATTATATTTTTATCCTCCAAAACGCTTTTCACAGTTCAGCCCTGTCTCACATAGTAGGCACCATGTGGACGCTTGCGGAAATAAACTTGACCTACTTCTTCATCCTCCTGTGATTCATTCAAGGGTCCATTTCGTGCCTCTTGGAACAGGATTTTTTTCATTTTTCGGTACTGTAGGTTATCCAGCTCTCGAACAGCATCTTTTGTCCTCTGTATGAGGTCAATGAGAACCCGTGGTGGTCGTTCCCGTCGAACAAAGTCATGCTGATTGAGGGAAGAGAAAAACCCAAATTGATAATGAAGACACATATTTTTAGGTACAAGAGGTAGGTATAAAATTAAGCAGAGAAGCGTAAAGCAATTCGATGGATTTTGCAGTAATAATTAAATGTGATTTTCACACCAGATGTTGCATGTGAAAAAATTACAGTTTTATCTTCAAGCTCCGTTTTATAGACGTTGTCCTATAGTTTATATTTGAATTATTTTTATTAATACATTTTATTATTTTGATATACATGTACACATATAATGTACACATTAAGATGGCCGTGAGCCAAATTATCATACTCACCTCAGTTACCTTTCTGTGTGTGGCAAAGGTACCTAAAATCTGTTGCCTTTACTGCAACCTCTCCACTCTCTGTTTCAATGCATTTGCGTGTTTTCTTTTTTATTTTTATTTATTTATTATTTTTATTTTTTTGTGGAAC